>NC_138528.1:106914297-106994297 GCF_964234715.1 Podarcis melisellensis | reverse complement strand
TGCGGTGCCATTTGAAGCTATCCATACTGTGCTATATGACTCTTAAGTTAAAAAAAATATGGCAATAGTCATAGCCATCCCAAGGCATTTTGAAAAGTATCTGAAGAAGTGTGCATGCACACGAAAGCTCATACCAAGAACTGACTTAGTTGGTCTTTAAGGTGCTACTGGAAGGATTTTTTTTTGTTTTGACTATGGCAGACCAACACGGCTACCTATCTGTAACAAGGCATTTTGGTGGCTGAGACAGAAGACCCTAAATGACAACCTACCTACAGTAGATAAATAGTTGACAATCTGACAATGACTCTCAAAACCTGCCTCCCAACATCACTTCACTTAGCCTAATAGGAGGACTAATATGAAAAAGTGCTAATATCATACTCCAGAGGTCTGCATCAGTTCTGTAGGCAATGCTGCCTTCTATCACACCTGTTTCACAAAAGGTCAGGTATTGTAATCCTGGATCGAAGTTCATGGGTATTGAAATAGCCAGTCCCATCAGTACAAGAAGTTCTGCTTGTGCAAAAAGACTCCCCCCCCTTCTCCCTCACATGAGTGGGGGGACCCCTAGAACAGATATAAGGGGCACACAGAGGAGGAAGAAGGTGATAATGTTCTGTTGTTCACAGAGAAATCTTTGCTGACAAAACATTTTTCCAGCCCTGGAGATATCCACGATGAACCTGGGAACTTCTGCATGCAAACCAATTGCTCTGCCATTGAGTCCTTCCCTTACTGCAAATGAATACAACAGACATCACATATTCGGTATATGGCAAGGGCCTGAATCAATGGACTTCCCCAAAGAGGAACAACTGCCTAAGCATGATTCTGTCCCAGTTCTAAAGACATCATTGGTCCTATTGTCCTATTTAGCTTCCCTCAACAGCAATTCTACTCTAAATAGAATGCTGGAGAAGTGGGAATATTGTTTCTATCTTCATTGCTACATTTATCACTCTAGTAGAAGAGTAGTAAGTCTATATTCCATCACGTCCTAAATACAGGAGGTTATGCGTATATAATGCTAACTAATGTGTGCATGACTGAGTACTTAGGTGTTTGGCCATGTGATGTGGTACACTGGTTAATTTTAAAACAACAGCTTGGCCTACCTCTCAAGCCATACTCCACGTTTTGGGGGCTCAGGCAGCTTGCCTCCACCTATGGCAGTACTGAGCTCCTGTGCTATGCACCATTATTTGTTGGTGCCACCATGTTTATTACACTAGCCACCAACGGATGTGTGTATGTTGGAGGCTGTCATAATTTGTATGATGGTGCCTGCAAGTTAACGGATACTATGTGCCCCTGGCCACCACCACCCCCAACTGCCCCCAACTGCCACCCAGCTGAACCACATTAGCTGCAATGGTGGATACAAACTGGTGGTTATGGGCCCTTCTGGGGGCTTTGAAAGCATTTGCCCATGTATGCTGTCTGCTGGCCTGCCACCATGAATCACAACATTCTATATGTATCCTAAATGAGGTGTGTGAAATTAATGAGAATTTTTTCATTTAGATGAGCCAGAAGAATGAGACCCAAGAAAATCTGAGGTAAATGCCAGCCTCTATAACTGACTTAATCTTTGTCCTTATATAAGCCATTCACCTTGAGGGGCAGGTGAAGGATGGGGATTTTCCATTATAAACCTGGGATGACAGTAGTGGTTACCCACAAAGACAGTTGTTTAGTGACCAATTGTACATGACTTATCTATCACCAAGCTTTACATCATAGTAGTCTTTGTTTTTTCACATCACAGATATTACTGTAATAGATATTGTGGTTTTACTACCAATGTTTATATATAGCCTTCAGTTAACTAATCTGTTTATATTTTTTTAAAAGCAGCCCATCCATCATAATGTGATCATGGGGGGAATTTGAATGGAAGTAAATAGTAGTAATGGAACCATACGTTTGTTCACAATTTAGGAAATGGTTGGTTGGCAACCATCCGTCTCTGTAGACAATGAAGGAATGTGCTTTTGGGGGTGAAATCAAACTGTTGCAAGGTTATAGCACCTGCTATGGCTGAAATAGAACTAAATGTCAAGCACAATAGTGTGTATGCTGACCCTATGAAGTTTATACTGTTCTGAGCAAATATTCCTCAATAATTTCTAGATGGTTTTCAATTCTACTTATGTGAAACGGAAGAACTATTTATCAAGATATTTACCATACAATAATGGTAAAATCGGAGAAGATCCTCTTTGAGCTAAATGTAAACACAAATTTCAACTTTGTTTGCATCTGTTCATTTAGAAGGCTTGCACGGGGGGGGGGGAATGGTAACATAATTTAGCAAATAAATCAGACAACCTTTCTGACACAAATAGGGACCCACCAAGTGTGAGGAGAAGCAACTGTCACAGCAGACATATACTGTCTCATATACTGAAGCATAGTTAGATCAGGGTAGACTGAATGGTGCAATGAAAGTTAACATTTGCTTTCAATGAACACACAAGTTTATTTCTGCTATCTACAACTGATCTTTCCCTCCATTCTTACAGAGCAAGCTATTTAAGTTTTCTTTGGACACCCAACCTATGTTAGCTTTTATACTTAAAATAATAAATTCATTTGCATTTTCCATAAATGAGTACTCAATGAGATTACAATGGATGAGAATATAAAAGGGGAGTGAAAGCCCAACAACACAGGAGCTCTAACTATTTTATCATTAGATACCAATATTGCACTTACCAACCCAAATATTTTAACTCTCAGCTTCTGAATGTGCCAGGCCAAATTGCTCATATACAGTCTAAGAAGTGGTGTCAGCACAGTGACAAAAATCCAGGCTGAAGTTGTCTGGGAAATCTCATGTCCTTGGCCTTGCCTCACCAAATAGATGAAAAATTATAGGATGAACTTGACTGCCTTAGAACTTACTACTCTTCCAGCCTCAGTAGGACAGCAATTCACAGGAGGCAATTTCACAGGGATTTATTTAGGAGATTTAGTCAGCAGTGAAACTGCCTCTCTCTTCCCCCCACCCAAACCCATGCCTCTTCTTTGTAATGCATTGTTATGCTCACTGCTACAAAGGATGTAATACGATGTTCTAGGTACATGCAATGGTAAATTATCGGGAGGGGAGAGACAAAGTATCAGAGAGGGCAAACTATTGAAAACAGAAGGGACATGATGTCCAACTTAGAGCCAATTCATATACTATATAAAAAGTGGATGAAGAGAAGTTCAACTTGCACATCCTTCTCTGTGAATTTCTACTGTAAAGTGAGAGCTCATAAATTTCATTGTGAGTTCAAACTTGCAAGATAATTTTCTACGGTCCAGTGTAAGCTGGATAATAAGAAGCATGAGTGAATGAGAAGGAATGACTGTATGCAAATATACACTCTGAAGGCAGCCCTGTTTAGGGAAGCTTTTAATATTTAATAGGTTTTGTATTTTGGTGTTCTGTTGGAAGCCACCCAGAGTGGGGGGGGGGTATAAATAACAAATTATTATTATTATTATTATTATTATTATTATTATTATTATTATTATTATTATTATTATGCTGCACCAGCCACTGAATAAGGATAGAATCCAATGCAACTTTTCTGATGTCTTAATGTAAGGGGAGCCATTTTGGCCAATTCCTTCTTTGCACTGCAGCCCCTTGCACTACCAAAAAATATTTCAGAAAAGTGAGGAGGGGAATAACAGTGGGGAAGCAATGCAGGGCAAACTGGAGGAAATTACCTCCCCTTCTCTTATATTAGCAGTGGAGTTTGCTGGAACAAAAGCTGTTTCATGAGTGGAAATACAACATTGGATTCCACCTGAAAGTGCTGGAAAACAAGTCACAGGGAAAAAGATAAATGTGCTCAGGAACCAGCATAGGACAATGAATAATCCCTGAAATTAACTCTGATTGAAATCCCATCTGAAACATATTGGAGGAGCTCTACCATCTCTCAGCATCAGTTCCAATACATTGTACGATGATAGGCAATGAGAAGTTGTAAATTATGTTGCATTTTAAAAGCTATTAAATAATAACTTATTATTTAGAAAGCTCAACTGTCATGGTGCAGGTGCACAGTTGGCACCAAAGCTGGGCAAGTGCCAGGTGACCAAGCATTTTTTTCCAGGGGTTTCCATGCTGACACACACAAACCAGAAGAATCCCCAGTCCACCCTTACCACTGCCATTTCAGTACTTCCAGAGAGGTGGGATTAAAGGGGTGATTCAAACTTCATGCTGCACTGTTCGGAACACCTTCTGGAAGGTGGGCATTTCAGGTCTCTTACCTAAAGAACTGCGGGTGGTGCTGTGGGTAAAACCTCAGCGCCTAGGACTTGCCAATCGCATGGTCGGCGGTTCGAATCCCCGCGGCGGGGTGAACTCCCATCTTTCATTCCCAGCTCCTGCCCACCTAGCAGTTCAAAAGCACCCTTAAGTGCAAGAAGATAAATAGGTACCGCTTTATAGCGGGAAGGTAAACGGTGTTTCCGTGTGCTGCTCTGGTGCCGGTTCGCCGGAGTAGCTTCATCACGCTGGCCACGTGACCCGGAAGTGTCTCTGGACAGTGCTGGCTCCCGGCCTCTTAAGTGAGACACGACTGGCCTGTAAGGGCAGGGGTACCTTTACCTTTACCTAAACAACCACATAAACTTGCAAAAGAGACACCTAGAGGTTACGTGGAGGGCAGTGTCGGAGCCTAAATGCAATGTGCATATGTAAAAGGTCCAGAAGGCCCAGGTGGTAAGAGGTAACCCCAAGGATAGGGACTGATAAAGGGACTGGTGGGGGGGGGTGAGATGCAAGGCTTTGCCTAAGAGCCAATGTGACATAACAGCAACTATTTTGTGGTTGAATGTGACAAAACGTAGGTTTGAAAATGTGCTCATCCGTTACTGGGTGGCCTTGAACAAGTCAGTAGTTCTCAGTCTAGCAGCTAGTTTATCTATCAGGGATGTTACAAGGATAAAATGAGATAAACTACATGGAGATTAAATTTAAAGCATGTGCAAGGCTGGATTAAGGTTGTTGGGGGCCCTGTTGGAGTTCCCAAAATAGGTCCCTCAAAAGGAATGGATGAAACAAGGTATTTTTTTAAAAAAGAAAGTCCTGTGGTATTTTAACAACTAACAGATTTATTTGGCATATGCTTTACAGGATTCTGACCCTGGGGAGTTTCTCAACTCTCAGGAAAACACAAACAAAAAACCCCATCTTGACAAGCTTCATAAACAAAAAGAAAATACTGTGAGCAAGTCCAGTTTCACATTTTAAACTCATTTAATTCATCATTGTTTTTGCTCATTTCTTGCCAGCCTACCTCATATGACTGTTGTGACAATATAGAAGAGGTATAAAATGGCTGCAAATTTCAACATGTATTTTGTTTAATAAAATTTGTATAGTGCTTAATTGTAAATAAAACAAATAAAACTTTTAAGTGGTTTTGCTTCCTAAGTTTCTTTCGAGGAGGGCTAGATGTTCTTAAAAAAAAGAAAAGTCTGAGCCGCCTTGCAGGCATGGGCCCTGGTGCAATTGCTCCAACTGCACATTATAACCTGGCTGTGTGTATACTAAGTTAGGTTGACATGACACATGGTAATGGTCTTTATAAGCAGCTTCTTTTATCTCCTGTTGGAAATATATTTAAATATCATATGTGGAAGGAGGACAGCTAAACCTATTTTGATGGTTAACAGGTTCTAGAATTCTTTTTTATGTGATTCCGCCCCTGTTCCAGTAAGCTGATGGATAGTGCATTTTAGCAAATAAAGAGATTGCTGCTGTGTTGCATTAGTGGCATCATATGTATACTAACAACCTGACACATTCCAGTATTAGAAGCTGTACTTGAAGATACAACAGCCAAAGGCAGCACATAATTGTTTGTAATTTAGCACAAGTGATGCCTATCTAATCAAATTCTCTTGTTGATATACTTCTGGGGTCTAGGCTTCCAGAAACAAAAGCATGGCTTTCATTTTTGGTTAACTTTTCCAGATTTGGTAAATTGTGAAAAATATAATATGGTAAAAATGGTACCTTAGGGAATACTTTTTCAGTCTATTTAATTAAATGTAATGATAATCTGTGCAACATCTGATCAAATTTTTCATTAGATCTCATTTTTAATTTTTCACTAGCTTCATAATAAAGCATAATGATAAACCAAACCAATCATGAGCCTGCTTGTAGATTTTCTGCTTTGTAATGTTCTGTACCATAAAATCCCCCGCCTTCCCCCATGAAACACCAAGTAGCAAATTGCAGTATTATAGCCTTCCCTTAGTGACTGAAACATCCATTTCTGTGTGGCATCAGACTAATAGATATATTTCCGTAGGTAAATGGAAAGAATTTCTCGCTGTAATCTTATTTGAATTTCATTTCATTTGATTAAAGTAGGGAGGAGGGAGGGGGAAATTAAACAAAAGAATTCAAAATGAAATTGAAGAGATGTGTTGCTGGAACGAAAGTGAAGACAGTACCTGACATGATTTTCCTGAGCATAATGCTGCCAGACCTAATAGGGCAAGCTGTGGTTTGAATGGATGATATCTTAGGTTTTTGTAATGCTAAAGGACTTATCAAGGTTTTTTTTTTTTTTAAGCAGACAGATAAGGGAATCTAAAGTTATGTCAAACAAATTACATTTTAGTTATTAGCGGCTAGTTTGTAAATATCAAAGACCCACTTATTATAGTGCTTGGAGCTGCATTTGCATGCTGATGAAATGCGAGTGGATGGCTGTGAACTGTAGGGTTATCTCTAGTGGAGCAGTGGGGAGCTCCAGAATCAGACAGTTGAGCATCTGACCGACTCAAGAGTCCAAGCTGCAGACCTCTTCTATTCACTTTCTTCACAACAATTAAAATATGCAAAGTGATAATTTTCCTTAAGTAGCCTTAAATGTGCGATCTATTTAAATGTGAGGGAAAATTGCCTGAAGCTTCTGGTGTGAGGGACAAAAAAGAATAAATTATGCAAATAGCGGAAAAGGACTCTACCACTTGAACGCCTAATTTTCCTGTAATAAGCATACTGTTTCATTTAATTTTTTGCCTCTTATTAAAAGTGACAGTTCTTTTTGCACTGTCTGATGGTTATATCTGACACAAGCAAGGGGAAATGACTGCTAGACTAAATGCTAAAGCGTTTTGGTAGCTTTTTTAGATGATGGTTACATTCACAAAGTAATTATGCACTGAAGAGTCGAGAAATAAGGTTTAATTACACAGTAATCGCTTCTGATGGACACGGCAGAAGTGTGAACACCGCCAGACTGCAATCCATCAATGACAAACCCCTGGCCACTTTTAATTCCTCCTCATTTGCATCATAACCTCCGCACCAAGTTGCACAAATGCTGTTAAATGTTAATAGGAGCTGTCTCTCCACTCAAAATGAATGCTTAAGCTGTTTCATTTTTTTCCCTCCTCCACCTCAGACCTTCAAAACCAGCTCTTCTCTGAGAGCAGGCATTAAGCACAGAGCATGGTGCATGGTCACTGTTGTGCTAATTGGGAGCAACACTTAAAGTTTTATCTCTCAAGCGCTAATAATGCACACTGCTGACAAACCAGTGAATAAGTAATGGACTGGGGGTGTGGGGGGTGAAGAGAGAAGGCAAACGGCATGCCTGGAATGAAAAATGCAGTTGGGACTGTTGTTCAGTGACTAGCTATTTGATTAGGCCCTGTAGTCGTATTTAATCCAGATCCTTGGGGAACATAGACAAAATTACATCTTCATCTCATCAAACATTCAGCCATATTTAAGCATTCAGCTGATCATGCTTTTATTGTTTCTCTTGCAGCTACAGAGAGACAATGATGTGCTGAACTCTTCATTCTGTAACACAGAAAGACTGAGCTTAAACTAGGTTATTTTATTGGGAAGAAGGGCAGAATTAGAGCTATGGTTTAAGCCCATTAAGTATGGAGAAGGGGTCCCCCCCCCTTGTTTACCAATTTATTTATAATCTCCTCTTTCTTTTCCCCCTTCATCATCCATGTTTGGACCAACTTACATCCTGAGACCGTTCCACATCATTCATTAATTTTCAAATTATTCTTTTTCTACTAAGCAGTAGGCATCGTTTTGTCCTGATAAGAGGAAGATTCCTCTGCTGCGTACCCACCAGCAAGTTCCACTGACTGTTCCATGGAACAGGAAAGGTAATTTGTAAGCAGCCAGCTAAGTTTAACAGTAGAGTCCTAAGTGACAAAAAGCGTCTTTTTTTCCTCCATGAAGATTGAGAATTAACAACACCTTTCAGTGCATAATAGTTAAGCCTTTATCACTTCAGGAGCTGCTGATAAGGTTAAGAACACTAGACAAACTGCTCATTAGTGGGAAGGCTTGCCTTTTATATTAAAGACTGCTGGGTACTGAAGTTCCTCTAGTGAGCAATACATCCCTGGCATTTGAAAAGAACGAGCTAATCACAGCACATAAATGAATATGAGAAAACATGGCATAGTCTAGCGATATTAGGTTGGTTTTCCTATACATTTTATATGTGTGCAAAAATCATGCTCAGGAATGCAATGCAATTGCAAGCTCCCATTGATGCTGGCAACTTAGGTTTCTTGGATTTGCCAGCTTCTTCCATCAAGATAACTTCCTTATATGAACTGCTATTCCTCTGGCTGTTTAGCACACATCTAAAAACACAAGCTGCACTCCCCAACTCATTTAGTTCATGATAAGACCATGACAAGAAATGCAGACCATTGCAAATTTGTTCAACAGTGGTTACCAAAGCAATAACAACCAAAATAGAAGTGATCAATGCATTTGTGGTTTGCAAACAATTCAAATGGTGATTAAACAATAAAATAAAATAATTGGCTCCATGCTGTCCTTCAATACTATCCCCAAATTTACTGCCTGAGATATGTTGCTTCATCCCACCCAAGGGTTAGGGCTGATTCTGTACCAAAACTTAAGTTTAATTTCAGCCCTTGGAAGGGCCCAGTAAAGGGCTTTCTCTGTTGCAGCCCCCCATCATTAGCCCACCAAGCAGCTGGGGTGAATTAAAGTGGAACAATCACTTACAGTTCCTGCAGTTCAAAGGCTTTATTCATGCAAGAACTATTTGCAGGATGAGTGGAGATGAAAGAAACAGATGACATCTAGTCTGGGGAAAAGAAAAAAATGGCTTCGTTTTTGGCATGAAGTTAACTCAGAGAGCTAAAAAAGGTGCTGGTTCAATTGCTACACAGTGCCCTCTGGTAGTTTAAAGCAACACATTCATTCACTACAAACTCAAGAGAAGGAAATTTGTTTTTCTCCAACAGCACCTAAATTGTGGGACTCCATCCCCACAGAGGTGTGTCTGGCACCTTCGCTGTATAGCTTTCAGTGTGTGCTGAAGACACAAGCCTCTTTTTAAAGGGTGCCCCTGTTCTTCTAACTGTTACTTTGCTAACCAAGGAAACCCCCTACTGAATAAAGTGTTCACTGACTCCCACCGCTGAGGTTCCTTAAAGCACACAAACATAAAGAGATAAAGGAGTTGCAAAATATGCATGCTCAGAAGTAGTTTGAAGGACTGTAGTTCAGTGGTAAGGCCTCTCTGCCTTGCATGCAGAAGGTCTCAGGTTCAATCCCTAGTGCCAGTCAGACCAGACAATTCTAAGCTATGGTCTGACTCAGGATCAGGCAGCTTTTGCTACATAACCCAAAAGCGTGGTTGCAGCCAATAATAATAATGATTATTATTATTATTCAATATTCAAAAGAAAAAGAGAGCATTGGGGCAAGTGACAGAAAAACAATAGCAACCCACTATCATTATCTCTTAAGTATCTTCCTTTTCCCTATTATTATTATTATTATTATTATTATTATTATTATTATTCAATATTCAGAAGAAAAAGAGAACACTGGGGACAGGAAAACAATAGCAACCCACTATCACTATTTCTTAAGTATCTTCCTATTTCTCTCACTCCCTCCAAGATATTTTCTAGCTATGAAATCCTTCCAACACCTTCGCTAGCTAGGCCCAGCAATGGCCTATATATATATATATATATATATATATATATATATATATATATATATGCTTTCGTAGATTTTCACGGGTACAGGAATGCAGGTTTTGGTGTCCTCGGGTGTCTTCCCGTGTAAAAGTTGGGGTGTCTAGGCGACGTTTCGACGAGGTCTCACTCGTCATCTTCAGGCTGGTGCTTTCGGCTTCTTGTTACTGGAACAGTAACAAGAAGCCGAAAGCACCAGCCTGAAGATGACGAGTGAGACCTCGTCGAAACGTCGCCTAGACACCCCAACTTTTACACGGGAAGACACCCGAGGACACCAAAACCTGCATATATATATATATATATATATATATATATATATATATATATATATATAATTTTGACAAAGTAATAAGAATAAATAAATAAGAACAAAAATTAAAATAAGAATAAAAATATTCTTCACACATTTTTATCCTTCTTATTCTTATTTTTATTCTTAGCAATGACCTCTTCACTGCTATCGACTATTGAGTTTACCTCAGGCTTTGTGAATGCTATGCAACACTAACTTAAGTGTTAAGTTGCAGGATTTTATTTTTATTCTTTTAATGAGTGGTCCTTTTGTATTGAAGCCTACTGAAATCTTGTACATACGTCAATAAAGCTTTGAGAATACAAACCTGGGAAGTTACCTCAGGAGGTTTGCTGGTTCTTCAAAATGGAGGCCTTTCTGCCTGTTCCCTCAGGGATTAGCATACGTTCTCTGCTCCCCTTACTGAGGCATACCTCCCCCTCCCCCAGCTTCAGCCTCATAAACGCTTTTAAATAAATGAAATGAAACAAAACCAAATGAAACAAATGCAGCTGCTTGTTCCCCTCATAGGTTTCCTTTCTTCTGCCTGGAACAACGAAGCCTCAGGAGTCTGGTTAGGGCCGGCTTGGTTGCTAGTTTATGGGCCAGAGCCTTTCCACCCTCTCCTCTGTCACGTTACAGGTATCTTGACTTTGGGCCATTTCAGGCGCATTTTCAACGTGGTCCAAGCAGTGGAAGCAGCAACCACAGGCATGTCCTCTCGGCTCATTTCCCCGTGCCCGAATCGCGAGGCAGCAAAGTCATGAGGCCAGCTGCCATTTCTCATGGACATACCCCGAATTGGCTCCAGCTGCTTTTGAACTGACTGCAGTTTCGTTTTTGCCAGCCATGCCAACCCTATGGGCAGGGCAGGGCGGGCACCTTCTGTGAGGTCTGGGGTTTGCAGGAGGAGGACTCTGACTCCCTAATTCCCAGTCAGGTGTTCTCTTCACACAACTAAGTGTCACGGGGAAGGGAGAGCAAGGCCCCGCCTTCTGCCACTCATGCAATGCAGGGGAGGAATCCGTAGCAGGAGCCTGTTCAATACACAGCTGTTTGCCTCCCCTTGAAACCTGTGTGCATGCAGACATGGCCCCATGTGGGGAGGGGGCCAAGGCTGTAATTGTGGAGCTAGAAGCTGTGACCCCACCATCCCCTCTTATGCGAGAGCTATAAATAAGTCAAAAATGTGTTTGTGTGTGTGTGTGTGTGTGTGTGTGTGTGTGAGAGAGAGAGAGAGAGAGAGAGAGAGAGAGAGAGAGAGAGAGAGAGAGAGAAGAAAAGAAAAGAGGGAGAGAGAGAGAGAGGGAGGAGAAGAGGAGAAAGTGAGAAGAAAGAAAGAAAGAAAGAAAGAAAGAAAGAAAGAAAGAAAGAAAGAAAGAAAGAAAGAAAGAAGGAGAGAGAGAGAGAGAGAGAGAGAGAGAGAAGAAAAAATGAGAGGCATTTCCAAAGCAGCTAACTTCCTACCAAGAGAGAACTGCTGTACAATTGCCACTTTTTATTTTCAAAACTCCTTGCACCCCAGGCAGACTGGAATAATGATGATGTTGTTGTTGTTGCTGCTGCTGCTGCTGTTGTTTGCAACACTTAAAAAAGAAAGAAAAAGTACTGGCAATATACCATCGATATTTTTCCCCACTGCATGCCCAAAGTATTCTGTCTACCCACCCACCCCCTCCGCCTCTCCACATTATTGTGGAAATGCCAAACGTCTTGCCTGGATATGGGTTTCATAGAGACAAGTACAAGTAAACTGAACTGGTTAGCAGTTGACAAGTACAGAGGAAGCTTCTGGCAAGATGATCACATTTCAACAAATGTGCAGTTTTATAAAACAAAGTTATTTGAGTAAGGTGGAGGTGTTTAGATTCACAGCAAGGTTCAAAGACCGCTTATCTATATATTCAAGATAAAGGCATAGCACTCCGCCCCTCACCCCCAAAAAAGTGCCAGTGTTTTTAAGTGTGTTTGTTACGTTTGCTTTTTATATCCATACTAACGAATGCAAGGTCACCCACATGATACAATCACAATCCCTTTTTTGCTACTCTCTCTGAATGGTGTTCCTGTGTTTTAGTGAGCAGTTAAACCAGTGCAGTGAGACAGACTGGAGGTGGGAATTATTGGAGAATCTCCAGTGCTTTCTATAGTCAAACACAAAGCTAGGGAAGAACAACATTTTGCCAAGGCTCCACACAAAAAACACTGAATGTGGAGCTAATGTTGCAAACTGACAGAATTTTTCAAGCTGCTATGTGAAAATAAAATAAAACTTGTTTGACCAGTGACCTTTCAATACTATGTTTGCCAAAATATGATCCTGACAAATTGACATATATTCCCAATTTTGTCAAAAACAATTTTTGGAGGCTATATCTCTCTCACACAAAGAATCATTAAAAATGTATGTTTCCTCTCCATCTGGTGTACTCAACTAGGGTGTTGTCAATGGAATCAAGTCGTAATCTAGACTGGTTGTGTATAAACAGTTGTCAATATTTCTGTTTCAAAAACTCTTCATTACACGAGTGTTTAGTTGCAGATACTGCAGGAGTTTCTAAGAAGGGCAACCAAGAGTTGAAACAGTTCTTACAAAATAGTGGCAGGCGGTCATAAAAAGAGGCAGTTCACAATGCAATCCCAATTCCTAAAAGCCATTGCTCCCTGTTTAGTAGGTGATAGACAATCAGAACCTGCAGTGTAACATGGATCTTTGTGGGCAGAACCAGATATCAACAGTATGTGTCTAAAGCATTTAACAAAATATGTTATTTCATGTGTTGAAGCAAAAGATTTCCCTAAAACGTAGCTAGGATGAGGGACCTCCCATTAGGCAGAGTGAGGTAATCGCCTCAGGTGGCAAGTGCTAGGGAGCAGCAATGGCGCACACACACATACATTCATTTTGAGCACCCAAGACATTCACATCTGCTAAGTATCAGTGTTGTGTGTCTTGCAGGCCTGTCAAGAACCCTCTGAACTAGCCTGCTGCCCTCAGGTATGCTAAAGGTCACTATTCCATTGCCAATACTTAGGCGTGTTTCACCTGCCAGTCCAGTCAGCTTCATAGAATAGGAGGGGACTCCATCTTACCCTTTGTCAGAAGCAGCAAAATATATTGGGCCTTCTCCTTCCCATTTTATCATGACAGCAACCCTGTGAAGTAGGTTAGGCTGAAAGACAGTGACTGGCCCAAGTGCACTTCATGGCCAAGTGAGGATTTGAACCTTGATCCTAGGTCCAACATTCTAACAAATACTCTGGATCTCATCAACTTATAGTATGCAATCCCTGTGTTCATAGAATTGTTGCCCAACAGTCCTGAAAAATCATGTGTTCCCATGTCTTCTCCCAAACAAACCATATAAAATTAACTCCTTTTGTATGATGAGACTCCACCAGCACCTTTTAGAAAATGTCCAAGGACATAATAACACAATGGTCTGGTTTGCATATCATGGTTAGCCAAACTATGGCATATTGGGGACCATGCAAATGTGCAGGCTCCCAAAGAGGAGTCAACAGCCACTTTCTTCCCACTGCACCACACTGAGCTTAGCCAAGGTTTGAAGTAGGCTGGATCTAGATACATTCAAAAAGCGTTTCAGGAAAACATGTTCAAAAAGGGAAATCACGTTGGCAAAAGACAGGACTGCACAGCGCCATCTGGTGTCACAGTGTTATAATGCATATAAAGTGCTTTTTCTTTACAAATGTAGCAGAGTCCTAAGTGTGTTAAGTGCTCTCGTCACTAATAACGACCTGTAGCAGAGAACCTACAGTATGCCCAAAGTCTGCCTTACTATGACATGCAAACCAGGCAAATACAATGTTTGCACTATTGACTATATATAGCATCTATCTATCTATCTGAGCTCTTAGTGGAAAGTTGTATTAGCTTGCTATTTTTGACAGACAGTTCTTGATATATTGCCACACTGATATTCTTCTTAAACAGCTTCCGGCACTTGCCATAAGCTATATAAATCTGTCTACACCTCTATTATCCTACACCTCTATTAGCTACTGAGCTGAAAATGACAAAGCATAGGATTCCCACCTTTTTCTGGCCTTGTCCTATGCAGAAGAACATAAGAAGAGGCTGGTGGCTCAGTCCAAGGGCCCATCTAGTCCAGCATTCTGTTCTTAGGGTGGCCAACCAAATGCCTGTGGGAAGACAAGAAACTGGACATAAAGCACAACAACACGCTAACACTCTTGAACTCCAGCAACTGGTTTTTTTTCCATTTTATCTCCATGCTGGGAGACATTTCTACTGATAAATTTCTGCATACCATATTGCCACAACAGCAGGAAGAAGAAGAAGAAGAAGAAGAAGAAGAAGAAGAAGAAGAAGAAGAAGGAGGAGGAGGAGGAGGAGGAGGAGGAGGAGGAGGAGGAGGAGGAGGTGGTGGCAACCATAGACAAAAAAGCAAAGAAAAGAAAACGCCCACTTGCAATTCTAGTTGTAAAATTTGTGGGCTTTTGTTAAATTATCTGTTGATGTTTTGCTACAGTTTTTGGATACATGTTATTGATGCATTGCAAGTCTCTGCTTTACAAGTCAATTTATTGAATAAATATGAAATAGAATAAAATGCTTTTTATTCCTCCCCCCCCCTCCAATACCGTTATAATTATGTAGGAATTAAGCCAGTAAAAATGTAGATTGAACCTTGGCTTAATTGGTTTATGTTTAAAGATTCTTTGATCAGCGATAACAGAAATATATATTAACATGTTGCATTTTAAAGTGATGCTGCCTTTCATTAATCAAGTGTCTGTATGGTTGATTAATTTGAACAAGGTTTAAATTGCTATGAAAATTTATCATTCATAGCCATGATCTCCATTTACATATATGTTAATTATGGTAAATGTAATCTTTTTCTGAATCCTCTGGGCTGAATACTAAAAAGACATCGTGATCACAGGAAGGGACTACTTTTCGATTACAAAGTAAAATTTTGCTACTATTCAGTAAGGTCTGTTTCTCTTGTCAGAGATGGACTGGCACACAAAAACATTTCATGCTGAAGGCAAATTCAAATTTCAAGTGATATTTTTTAAGTCAATATCTATAGTATTCCTGAGTTTTAAAATAAAAACTCCTACCCTCTGCTAAAGATGACCTGATGAAAATATATATATATATTTTCCTTCCAACACTGAGCTTCTTTTCCCCACCCCCTTCATTTTAGCGGCTTAATTAGTAAACACATGATGTTTTCTCTGTCTGTTTCTCTCTTTTAAGAAGACAGAAGTTAGCAAATCTGAAAACGTCTGTAATACAATTAAAATTAATTACATTGCAGGAGATAGACACCCCTGAGGTTTATAGCCTCTTAAGCTGTATTAGAAAAAACATATCTCTGAGCAATGAAGATACAATAGCAATGAAGAGACAATATTGGATGTATTGCTGTGGTTAAATGCAAATAAATATATTTCACTCTGCTCATTTAAAACCCCTTTGGAGACCATTAAAATGTATTTGTTGGCTGCAAAAGATGAGTAAAATGTAGGAAACTGTCCTGTCAAAGAATTTTAACAAAGCTTAAAGAGGGAATGTATTTGCTGGAAAGGCTTTGCCATCTATAACACAGAAAGAAGAAATAAGGAAAGCAGGACTTCAGGCCTATGGAATTCAACTTGAATAAAATAATGGAAGGAGCAGGTAAGCTCCGCCCCACATAATCGATCACAAGATGTGGTGCAAACTCACACCATTTGAATGGCAATGCCCATCAACTTTGGAAGGCAGCCCCCTCAAATATTTTAGGGGGGGTCCTCTAGGAGTTGGCTCCTATGATACGGCAAATGTCAAGATCAAAGTGTGGAGCCCAAGCTGGAGTCTAGGAAATTTTTCATCTTCATTTATGGAAAAGTCAAAATGTTCAATGGATGTACATAAAAAAAGGAGTATGTTTGTGTCCAGATTTTATATGATTTGGTTTCAAAATATATGTAGTAATGGAGCTTGAAAATTTAAGTCTTCTAAGCCTCCCTGCTGCCTGAGATTTTTGGAGGCAGGCTATAATATTTGGGTCATGCTGAAAAGACATTGAATAATTCACATGTTCCACAAATAAGGCTTGGCACTGGCGATTTTGTGCTTGAGCCTGGGCTACGTGAACATATATTTCATGGCAAGGCAAGAAGCCAATAAATATTCAGAATTCCAGTTGCTGAAATAAAAAAAAATGTAGGCATACTTAATAACTTTATGCAAACTTATTGGATGCCCTGGTTTAGATTTCCATGAAATATTTGCTCCAAGATTCTATTGCATGGTTCGTTTTGGTAAGTGATTTAAGCCACCTAGTCCAAAGTTAAAATGAGGAGTTAAAACCCTCCGTAGTAATTTACCCCACTTTGCAACTACTGTTAGAGTTATTCACCATAATTGTATATTAAGCCTGACCTTTTCTTTGGAAGTATACAAAACTTTCTTTTCTACATTGGCTTTTGGGGTTTAAGATTAAATGGGCAAATGGAGATAGTTGAATGCAAGAGTTTTGCTGCCCAATATCATTGGGATAGGGTAGGTCATACATGCAAGTCATCATACATTCTTCTTCTTCTTCTTCTTCTTCTTCTTCTTCTTCTTCTTCTTCTTCTTCTTCTTCTTCTTCTTCTTCTTCTTCCTCCTCCTCCTCCTCCTCCTCCTCCTCTTCTTCATCTTCTTCTTAAAAAAAAGGTTCACCACATTTGGATAATTTCTGCTTAAATTGTTAATATTTACATAATGTATTCACTGCAAAAGCAGACTCATTTCTTAGTCACAACTTAATGCAATTAAAATGTCGTTCTAGAAACCTTTGCAAGCATAGCACCTTTCATTACCTGACAAGACTCTTTTCAAAGATACTTATTTTGCAATTTTCTCTCCTACAGTTTTGTAGTTAGTCATTTGCCGCACTTACACTGAGTGAATATGATGAATTTTTCCACAGCAATCAAAAGGTTACTCATGTGTGTCAAGATGAAGGAAGTATTTACAGGATTGTGGCCATATTTGGAAACAGCCCAAAATTCATATAATGTTTCTATGTGTGGGCGAGCCTTCTTTTCAAAAAGTAAAATAAAAGGCGCAATGTTTTTACCTTGATTTCGGTGGGACTAGGGCACGAGTAAAATTGCAATGGCTTTTTAAGATGATCTGCTGTTGTAGGGAAATTACAAAAAAAATACAAAAGAAATATGAGCAAATGGAAGACAAGCAAAGGTTGAAACGAGATTTCCACGTTAAGAGTGTTCATGCCAAGATACAGGCAGTGCTGATTGTATTTTTTGGCTTGATTTTACAGTCTCTAATGTGGACTATCATTTTTGTTAAAAGAAAACCCCAGGACGATTTAAGTCTTTGTATGAAACTATCACCCTTGTGTTTACCTAAGTCATGCCATTTTCTGATTCATTTTTTTCTCCCCTAGTGTAAAGGTTTCCCCGTCTTCTTTGTAAGTAAATATGATGCATTTAAAGACGCAAGTGACTGGGGCAATTTTGTGACAGTTTTTGTCTGCTGAAGAGAGCTACTCTCAGATTATTATCTGTCTCAAGAGCTGAAAGGACATGAGAGAGTGCTTTTACAAAACTACCTTCATCTCTTGGGCCTTAATAAGAGCAACAGAGAGCAAGAAAAAGAAAGAAAAAAAGAAAAGAACAAGTGGTTATAGTAACGATGACTGATCTTGGTGCTCAAATCTTAGTGAAGTGCAATGCAGGTCTATTTGTCTGTCAGTCTGTCTGTCTATCTAATCTAATCTAACAACCAATTAGATCATAATCACAGAAGACCAGAGTTATCCTTGTGCCAGGCATCTGGAAATGTTTGTTTTGAATTGCGCAATTGGTTTTCAAGACAACTTCGGTGCTTTTGAGGTTGCTTTGACTGAAGGTGTCGTGCATTTTATGTTTGTGTACCACTTACAAATACTCGCACCCAAAAAATTCTGCCAGTCAAACTGACAGCACCTCCAACACACTTCAGCCATCATCTCTCCCCCCCCCCCCGAGGAAACAACTCACAACCACAAAAGGAGGAGCATCTCATTCTGATTTGTTTAGGGTGGATAGATCTATGAAGAAATGGACAATTTAAACAGCATAATGAATTGCCAAGGATAATACTCTCCCTCCTGCCTATATATATTGTAAATATGAATATGAGATACATCTACTTTTTGTGCACTTCTGGCATAACAGCTAAAGAAGGAACTTACGCATCTCTTCCATTGTGAATATGGGTTGATGCAAGTGATGATTGACATGTATTAATTGTCGATCAGAGGAAGAACTTCTCTATCATCCCCAAACACAATACTCTTCTTTCTTTTCTTTTTTAAAATTTTTAAATATTTTATTATTAAAATAATTCAACATTAATACATACCTATTACAAATATACAAAAATATGCAAACAAACATACATTTCATACAATCCTTAAAAATATTCATACTTTTTAATGAGTAAGTTCACACATCCTCCTGCCAGTCATAAAGTGAGCAGGTATCCAAGTGATGTACATGGATGCATGAACTAGCCCTGAGATGTATTTCTTCATAGGGGAGGAATAAGAATTTCACTTTTGGGTGTCCCACCAGAAAGATGAAAAATGAAGGAGGCATGTATTATGGTTGCTGCAATTGTGAAATGTCTGAGGTCACCTTGATTAGTACAGTAATGAATAGCCTGGCTATGTGAGAAGGTGCATATTTTCTCATGGGATATTGTATTGGTATAGGAGGCAGGTTTGGACTTGCTAACTCCATTTTCTCAATTTAAGCCAGATTGGGGTTGTTTATATGAAGATGGCAATCTTGACATGGCCAAAGCAGTGGCCTTGTTCGCTATCGGTGTCTCCCTTTATGGCTCAGTTAATTCCATCTTTACTTTTTGATTTTTTGGAGGGTGCTCGAGTTGCAACTGTTAAGTGTAGCTGCAAGATGTTTGAAAGTAGTGGCACGCAGGAGGGGGGTTTCCCTGGTTCTTGCATCAAGCAGAAATATTCATCTGCCCCAGTGCAAAGGGCATTCCTGAAATGGAGAATCAATTCAGTTATGACCAAGCAGCCACGTAGCTGCTGTACCACTGCATACTTATAAAACAGTCTCCACTAGGAAGCTGGAGATGAACTAATGCTACAAATTGGTGTTTCCCAACAGTTGCAGGCTGATCATTGGCACCTATCTGATCCAAACCGTGCTTCACTCTTGTGTTTTAATCCTTTGTCTCCTATGAATTCTGTGGGCAAGAACTGTGTATAATGCTCATGTTCTGAAACCATCCAAGGGGGGCAGGTCTCAATTTAGCATGCCACAGATTCTAGCCCATGAGGGCTGGACCATCTCAATGCCTCCCTTTCTCAAGGAAGAGTGGTGGGATTTTACACGAGGCTTATGATTAAACCGGTTGGTTCTGAATAACAGCATGGCACCTTGTCGGTATTTCATCTTTTGTTGTTGCTTTTATCTGCATCCTAAATATTAAAGAGGTCTGTCCGTGCTTAAATTGCATTCAAATCCACAAGCCCACTTTACATATTTTCTCTTCTAGGACATCTGTACTAGCATACTCTCACTTTCTACTCCCCTAACCTCTTTCTTCTCAGCTGCTCTATGTTTTTACATCTCTCCAGAGGGGTTAATACTTTACAGCTGCATCCTGCTTGCCAAGAGTCTCACATGTGCAAATTATTAATCTTTTCTATTGCTACAGTAACTCCCAAGGCTTTAAACACCCCCTACCTAAAGCTGGCCCCTTTCCAAGAAAACTTTCCCTTTTCTTTCTCCAAGAGATAATCTGGCCTCCTACCGAGCTGACATTGTTTGTTTACACAATTGCTGAGGTATAGTCCCCCCTTCCCAAGTAAAAATTTGCAAACTTGAATCTAATTTTGTAATACAAACTCAAGCACCTCTCTCTTTATATATATCTGGTGTTGAAAAAGTGTTGCCTAATTTTGTCTTGAAACAACATTGTAAAATAAATATTTCTGGCACTGCAGCTGATGTGCTGAAATCAGTGGTGGCACGGAAGATCTCCAGGCAAAATCCTAGACTTTTACCATTTCTGTTACATCCAGACAACAACTTCTCATGATGAATGTATTTTGTCTAAGCCTTGCTAATACCCTATGCAAACATGCCCCACTCAAGGCTATTTTCCAGAAATTTATAGTATTTTGTTGAATGATTCTGGATTCTGAGGATGGAACCACATGTTACTATAAGCAATGGGATACCATTCTCCCCTTCCCAGGGCTGACACTGCCATGAAGCATTGTGAGGCAAAAGTCTTAGGCAGTTGTGAAAGGACAACACAATGTTAGTTACTTAATTTCTCATTATTGCATCTTATTGCCAGGAAGGGGGTGAGGTGCCTATGAGTTTTTCTGTCTCATGTGCCAAAAAAACATAGCTGGCCTGGGTTCTAAACATCTTTTATTTGGGCAGAGGAGTCGACCATTTGCTGCCCAGGTAGCAATAACGTCTTGGACTAACTCCGCCTCCTCTATAACTTGTTCCCATGCCCAGATGGCATCACGCTGTGCATTTCTTATCGCTGCCAACCAATGAATGGAGAAATGCACTGAAACACAGAATATGTTTCCACGCTCAGTTCATTCATTTTAACCTCTTCAAAGGAGGTATTTTTAAAAAGGTAGAAGGACTGAGCTGGGTTCCTTCCTTGGAATGCAGAACATATTGCCCTGAATGCCTTGCAGGAAGTTTAGAAACAGATATAGATATATTAGAGAGAGCATGCAATCTGCAGTCTAAATTGAAACAGTCTTGGAGTATAGTTTCTGGGCAATGTTGTTTGCACACACACGAATGAAGATGTGGGGCTCACAAAATGAGTTCAATCAGGACCAGCCCCACCATTAGGCAGAGTGAGACAACTACCTTAGGCTGCAGATGGTGCCAGATCTCCAGCTGCTCCTTTCTGTCCAAGGACAGAGCTGTGTGTGATATGCAACCAGCTTTGATCCCCCTAAACTAGCCTCTTGGTGAGGTGGTGGGTACTGTCCCATGGCCAGCATCAACGTTAGATTCAACTACCATCCAGATAACCCTTTCTACACAAAATGGGATAGGTCTTCTTCAACTTGGGCAGCAAAATGTCTTGGGTCATCCCTGCGTTAAGAACATAAGAAGAATCCTGCTGGATCAGGCCAAAGGCCTATCTAGTCCAGCCTATCTAGATTTCTACAGTGGCCAAGCAGATATATCTGTGAAACTCACAAAAGTCTTCTTTTCCCATGGTCCCCTAGTGACCAGTATTCACAAACACATAATCTTTGATCCTGGAGATAGTATAGAACAACAACAATAGCAAAAACAACAACAACAAATTTATTATTTATACTGCGTCCACCTGGCTGAGTTTCCCCAGCCGCTCTGGGTGGCTTACAGCATATATAAAAACATAGTGAAATGTCAAACATGAAAAACTTCCTGCTACTGGGCTGCCTTCAGATGTCTTCTAAAAGGTATGTAGTTCTTTATCTCCTTGACATCTGATGGGAGGGCGTTCCACAAGGTGGGCACCACTACTGAGAAAGCCCTCTGCCTGGTTCCCTGTAACTTCACTTCTCGCAATGAGGGAACCATCAGAAGACCCTTGGAGGAGGACCTCACTGTCTGGGCTGAACGATGGGGGTGGAGACACTCCTTCAGGTATACTGAGATGAGGCCGTTTATATGGCCATCAAGACTAGTCACTGTTGACAGCCTTATTTCTTCATGGATTTGTCTAATCCCCCTTTACAGTCATCTAAGCTAGTGATCATCACCACATCCAACGCATTTCATCCCTTAATTATGCACTGTGTCCCCTCCTGTCTGCTTTCTCCACACCACACATATTTTTACAAATTTACCATACTTGTCTTTCCCCCCAAACTACCCCCCTCAAAATGAAGCAGAATTTCCTGCTTGGTACTAATTTATTCTTCTCAAATACTGGTACTCTTTTTAAAACAAACAAACCAACTTTTATTGAAAAGTTTTCGCACAAACACAAAACCCAGATTAAGTTTCCATCGTAAGAGACACAGACAACTTTGCTGCAATGCAAACCTGTGTTGTAAGCAAAAGCGGCCACAAACAGACAACAGAAGAGATCAAAAAGAAAGAAGACTCTGGGTACCATGTCCCTTGCTGCAACACTGGAGAGAAGAAGTTCAAAGATGCTGTTCCAAGGCTGAAACCACAGCAGTGGTCTGAGGAAGCCTCATAGTCGTGCCAGGCCCAACTCCAACATGCCCCCCCACCTCAACATAAGGCTGTTTTCCACCTGTAAGGCCTCACAACCAGCATGCAGACAGAACTGGAGTACATGTCCTTTATCCCCATCAAAAGATGTTGCGTATGTAGAACTTCAGCTTTCCCCTTCCCAGTTCTGATGTCTGTAGCACTTAAATCTGTGTCAAGGGTGGAGAGGGTGAAACAAGAACAAAGTATAGCTTTGGAAAAGAAATACTGTTTGTGTGGTGGGGACGCAGGTTTCCTTGAAGATGGTCCAGAATATAAAGCTGGTGCAGTTTGCTGTGCCAGGTTGTGATCTGGGGTAACCTGGAGGGATGGTGTACATACAAAAAATAAATCCCTATGATATGATGATTCATTACCCACCCTTTACCTAAGGTCCTGGGGTAGGTTACATTATTAAAACACTATATTAAAAGCAGTCTGCAACAATTTACAGTAACAAAAATTAGGTGGGTTCTAAAAAATATACACTTCAAGTGCTAGGAGGGCATTGAGAGGACATTTCCTGTAGTGGCTTCCCAACTCCTGTCAGTCTCCACAGTGGATATTATTAAGAAAGCACTACAAACAAAAATAAACTAAAAAAAATCACCAGGTTTTTACTCTTCTGCTTTGCTGAAGTTTATGGAATTTTATATATACACACACATATATACACACATATACACAAGCCTACACATGTCCACTGTTGTAAGCCACCTTGGGATCCATATCAGAGGAATGTCTAGCTAACTGGTGTCTATCTCATAAATAACACCAGGTTTCCCTGTGTCCTGATGCAAACAGCTGGTTGTGCCCAGTGACAGGCAGATTCTCACCTCTTCCCGTGTCACTCTGCCAGGAAAGGCCGCTGCTCCTCCCTACGTAGCATTTTGGAGGATGTGAAATAATCCTTGCCTTGTGTTTTACCCTTCCCTTTGGGTACCTGCTCCAGCGAATGACCCCCATCTTACTCTGTGCATTTGAGATTCAAAACTGGCTGCTAACTACTGTGCCTGCATTTCTGACCCTGACTGGTGGGAATTGAACTAAAGTCTCTCAAGTGCTGTAGGATCTAATTAAAATGCATCTTATTCCAGGAAAGACTCATTACCTTTTTTTGATATTTATATAAGGGGATGTCTGCCATAATGGTTAGTAACGATGAATAAAAGTTTCATTGGTGTGGGGAGGTGCGGGGGGGGGGGAGAATAAGGCTCTTGTTTAGATATGGATTTTTAGCATTATGAAAAAGTGCAAAAGATGATTATATTAATGAGCTCTGCATAGGTATGTGGAGCTTCTACTACCGCTTTTTTCCATCTAGCAAGGTAGCTCAAATCTCATTTCCCTCTATCTC
Source organism: Podarcis melisellensis (assembly GCF_964234715.1). Classification (NCBI taxonomy): domain Eukaryota; kingdom Metazoa; phylum Chordata; class Lepidosauria; order Squamata; family Lacertidae; genus Podarcis; species Podarcis melisellensis. Next base: position 106,970,346 of record NC_138528.1, on the reverse strand, counting down.
CTGAAACAAAACAAAACAAAGCCAAAATAAAGAAATACTCAACTGCAGGAGAAGTTCAGAAGGACCAGGCTACATCTGTGGGCACCATCAACCTCTCTTGTAAGCAAATTGGGCAACATGCACTGTTTTGGGCAGAACTAGGCTAGACCACCTATGGTCAAGAAATCTGTCTGTGACTTATATTCCTCTTGAAGTGGAATGGGCAGCAATTTGTCACCCAGTTTGCCACTTCCTGTGCAGTGATGCTCGGCAGAACAGTTCCTGGAAGAAGGGGCCATTTCCTCTTGCTTCGCTGGAGAACCTCAAGAGCACCAGCAACATTAGAGAAGTGGGGAGAGGCTTCAGCATCACATCTCCCTGGCATGCCCCAATGCCAAGGGTCCATTTAATTGTTCTGTATCTTACACACTCATAGCAAACTCAGTTCTCTCAGTGTGGATCCTTATGTAGCCACTAAGCATGCCCAGTCCTTATTTTGGACAGAAACACCCATTAAGGTTGGGTTGTTGTTGTTGTTTTGGTACTACTGCAAGATGGCATGCTATGCTTTCAACTTCCAGAGCCACTTGTAAGGTCCACACCATACATTGACTGCCATTGTTATAGAATGTACTAAATGCCACCTTCTCTCTTTGGATTGGCACCTATTATCGGAGCTTTTCAGGAGAAAATGTATCTCCCATTCCCGTAATAGATGCCTTAAGTCTTCAGTGTCATCCATGTCGCACCTTTGGCCAGCCACTAAATTTCCCCCCACAGCCCCATCTTCTGCACGAAGGGTTCTGTTCATGAATAATACCTCATTTGCACTTGAATTTCACATAGGTTAAATGGAACACAGCACAATGCTGTGAAATTTGAACAAATTTGATACCCTTGAATACAGATTGCTGGTAATGCAATAGCCACTTTGCAGCGCCTATTAAAGACGTGTAGAAATCAAAGCGGGGAGGAAATAATAAAAATCCTTCCGGGCTGGGCTAAGGCATAAGGAATTTAAGCAGGCTTTTAAAGAAGTATGAGAGATGTGGGTTTAACTAGGCTTCAGTCCTTCTTTTAATTTGAGTGCTTGCTGCTTTGTGTCAAACTGAAGTTCTACCAGAGTTGTATTCTGCCACCCACTCCTTCATTTGTCCTCTCTGGCTACCATTGCCTGAAGTAAGTTTATTGAGCTTTCTCAAGAAACAGAGTATAGTCAATTAAATATTTGCACATCCTATTTAGCCTTTATGTATCCATGCAAACCTGCAAAAGTCCTCCCCCAAAGATCTGTGGAAACTCTGCATTAACGTGACGCTAAGGTGCTGAAATTTGATTCTGCTACTTGCTTTTTTCCCTAGGTCTTCAGTCAAAATAAGAAAACAGTGTCCAGAGTGAAGAATCTTTGGTTAGCTGGTGACAGCAGCTGTTTCTGATCTGCTCGTGGCAGTCTACCTCACTTGTAATTTCTCACAAAGGTAGTGGGATAACATGCTGTAGCATTCTTACAGCTGAAGGCCCAATGTATGGATGATGCACAGCACAGCACTTCAAGTTGTGTGCATCTTTTTGCAACTGCAAATAGCAGTGAGTGGGATTCGGGATCTTAGGGGTTAGAAAGGGGAGTTTAATGTATTCTCTCCCTGCTGCGCTTCTGATGAAACTCAGTGCACCATCACAGAAAAGGCGCTTTTTTCGCGCAAGCACAACAAACTTCAGCAACTGATGGAACGTGGAGAAGGGCCTTAAGTTGAAAATATTAATGTTCAGGTAATTTTTAAATGCACTGTTGAACTATGTCAAAATCTGATGCCAAGCACTGAATGCAACTTACAGTTCAAGAATCTTCTGAACAGGGGCTGGCCTGCCCATGAGGTAGAGTGAAGCAGCCTGCCTCGGGCAGCAGAATCCCATGGGGCAGTGCTCCCATGGGACAACATGGCTGCAGTTTCAGCTTCTGGCAAGACGTTGTTGGAAGCTGCCACATGACCCTTGGCAAGCAAGAATTTGGCACTGTGGCAGCAGTGGCAGCAACTTCCCATTTCGCCTGAGGGGGTGAGACAGGCTGGACCACCTCCTGCTTCTGAAGACAGCAGAAGGACAACAAAGAGAGCAGTTTCCCAAAGCTCTTCTGTAACACCCTTGCAATTTGTTTTTGATATTTGAAAGACATAGAAAAATAGGAAGCTGCCTTATATCAAATCAGGCCATTGGTCTATTTAGCTCAATATTGTCTACACGGACTGCCTGCAACTGTCCAGGGTTGAAGTTTTATTCTGTTTTTAATGCTCTGTTGAAAGCTGCCCAGAGTGGCTGGGGAAACCCAGCCAGATGGGTGGGGTAGAAATAAATTATTATTATTATTATTATTATTATTATTATTATTATTATTATTATTATTTCATGAAGGAGCTTTTCCAAAGAGACACTAGGGATTAAATCTGGGACCTTCTGCATCCCACTTAGCTATGGTTCTTCCCCCTGCTAATTAGTCGCTTGAGTTTTCTGAAGGGATCTTGATTGGAACAAGGGGAGGAGCTTGTAACTAAAATAATTCCAATGAGGTTTTGTTTTATTATCATTATTTTAAGAAAGCAAGCCTTGCAGAGAACAGATGATAAAGTGGATGCATACCACCTTTGGGAACTAATAAGCAGTCCCTCTGTGAAACTCTCAGTATGCCGCTGTTAAAATAAACATCCAAATGTACAGCACAAACCATGGAGCACATTTTCAGAAACATAATATTTATTTTTGTGTTTAAATTTCACACTTCAAGAATATTAAATAAATAGGATGAAAGCTGTTGAAGTTTGCATGAGGTTTTCAAGCCGCAGCCCAAAAGTAAAATAAGCAGAAGGGGACATGGGATTGACCTGAAAATAACGATCATACCAATTCCAAATGTTAACTTTTTAAACAGCCCTGGAACTATGGCTCAGCTGCATTAACAATACCAAGCATGAAAACATGTTAACCTGTCAATTTTAAAAAAAGAAGATTTCAATTAGGTTCTTTGGACAAACTCTCTGTGGATTGCATTGCTGGTCATTTAAATATGTTGCCTCACAGTTGTACAACACAAGAGTTCTTATGAATGTGATCTGTACATCCAGAAACCCTTGGCTGAAATCTAATGAAGACTGAGGACAATTACAAAGCTTTTGCAGAAGCACGGAATCAAGGTTGAATCCAGACTTAGATATAACACAGATCAGCTGTGTTAAAAGTGAATCATGACTAACTGAAGTCCCATTGATTTCAATGGGTCCATTTTAAGCATAACTAAGTCTGTGCCCAATACATAGAGTTGGAAGGGACCTTGGAGACTGTTTAGTCAGAGCAGAGGAACTGTGTTGCAAAGCATCATACATGATGGATCAAGCAGGTGGGGCTGAGAAGATGTTGAACTTCTTAGGTGAGGTGGGATCTAAAGGCCAGGCAAGGATTAGAGGTGAGGGAGCACCACTTTGGAGAGGTCCAATAATCCTAAATAGGAATTGTTCCTAATTTTCCAGATAAGCCACTTAAACGCTAAGGAACAGCTAGGGCAACTTGGTGCCTATATTCTTCCTCTTAGGAATCCCTTGGTTGCTTGCTAATATGACTGCATGGAGCTTCACTCTACATAGTTTTCTACAAAGTTTCGAACAATTGCTCCTGTCAATACCGTGTCAGGGCTTATTGGGTTTCAGGAAACAGTGGATCCCCAACAAGAGGTTTATTGATATGTTGATTAGAGGATAAATAAATGCAGGACTTGTCTCCATCTTAATTGCGAGCGCTGCAGAATAGCGAGCCCTGAATTGAATAGCTGTTAGCATGCTAAGATGCTTTGCTTTCATCCATTCATGCAACAGTGCAATTCTGCAGGCTTGCACAATTTGTGACCAAGCCTCGGCAGAGTCCAGCAGCCATGTATGATAGCTTGCTGTAACAACTCCTCTGCTCCCCCAAAGAGTTCCAGACAGATAGCAAAGAGGACAGGGGTTATCTAATCCCTGCCACTGAGTGGCTGGAGATACGTTGGCTTGGTAGGTCACGTGCTTTGGGCAGCTGGAGTAGAGTTAACACTTTGAGGATTATAATGAAGTCTGCTGTTACTGGCATGGGAAGCTAGTTTAGTTTACTGTATAAATAGATTTGGCCTGATATGAGCCAACATAGGAATATGATCAGAAAAACTGATGGTATTCATTTTGTAGGATGTGGAACCAGGAGAGAACAAGAGGCCAGCTTGAGAAGGGGAGTCATGTTGGTACATGAAATATGAAGGTCCTGCAGCACCTTAAAGACAATGGGTGATGGTTGTTACTATACATACTCAGAGTAGACCCACTGAGCCTGCCCTAATTTAGTTGTATATCACACAATAAAGCCACATTCCTATAAACACCTGGTTGTAAATCCCACTGAATTCATTGGTGTTTACTTCTGATTAAGCCTGCATTGGACTGCCCTCCACCTAGACTAGGTTGGGACATGTGCCTTTTTACCTGCTATGATATACTTCACCAGATGACGTTGCAGAACAATGGGAGCTGTTCCAGATTTTCTTACAGCTGTTGCCCTATTGATATTTGATTCCAATTTTTTTAAGTGATACCTTATAAAACATATCCCGGAAAATCTCATCTCCAGACAGCCCCTGAATAATTTAGTTCAGAAGGATATTTGGTGCTAAACTGCAGATCATGCTGAATGAGTAGCAGGTAACCATCCATGTCTTTGCTTTTCCTTCAATTAATTAGATAGGCATAGGGCATGGTTGATACTTGGATCAGGGTGCACAATGAAGACTTACTCTTCCCTCCCCAGAGGTGAACCAGAAAAAAAAATCAGGTTCCTCCCCCCCACAACATGACTGTGAGAAGGAAAAGTTCCCATTTGTGCCAATAGGGTATCCCTGCACAGCCCCCAAGGCTCATTACCCTGTGAGAATGTGTGTGCAGCTTTTGCTATCATCGTGGCTGAAGGAAGAAGGGATAAGCTTCCCTGCCTTGCCTGTTGCATTCTCAGTAACCTCTGTCCTGGTGCCTGTAATTAATTAACGACAAAAACTAAGACGTAGCTGCACATGACACATTGAGAACAACATGTGGTTTGGCCCTCAGAGCAGGGGCGTTCCGAGGGGTGGGGGTGGGGTGGACCGCTCTGGGTGCCATTCCAAGGGGGGGGGGACAAAATGCCGACCCCTGATCGGCAGCAACCCCCGGGAGCGCACTGCTTGAGCACACCCCTGGGATGTGTGTCACGCCCCCTGGGACGAGCGCTGCTTTGGTTACTGGAGCAGGTTGTTTCGCCTCTGCCTCAGAGATATCACCTGGTGCTCTGAGTGAGTGAAGCGTTCCATGGGTAAATGTAAGTAAATGGGCACTGTAATAACGGGAAAGGACAGCTAGTGGAGGCCAGACCAAGAGCATTTCAAAATATTTTACAAGGGATGTTGTGATTACCAAACAAGACTGCAGTTTTATACCTGCTTATATGGGAATAAAGTCACATTGATTTCAGTCAGGTTGAATTGGATGAAACACAACTTTCTAAAGAGCTCTGGAAGTTATTTGGGAGGTTGGCGGTGTGTGTGTGTGTGTGTGTGTAAATGTTGGACATTAAGAGGTTCTATATTTTGAAGGAGGAAGTCTATGTATTTTCCTCCAGGCGCAGCAGACTTTTCCTGCCATTCAACATGCTACATTAGCTCTCTTGCTTAGAACAAAGTTATTACAGAGCTAGGTCGTGAGATAAGTGAAGAGTGCTCAGCTCCTTTCTCTGTACTCCCAGCTCCTTTGCTGACAGAGACTTCTCTGTGCCTTTAACAGCTGCGTGAAAAAGGGAGAAATTTAACTAGGGAAGCTTAACCTTCATGGATAATAAAAGCATGGTATAAATGGCAGATAGGTAAACAGGATTTCACTGTATACACATTATCCCATGGCAGTTAAACAGGATACCTAAGACAATTTCTTCACACATCTATTCCACTATGGAGGCGTGCTTTGTGAGAAAACAGGCAAGTACTGGGACACATTGTTCACAATGGTATGGCATGTTCAGCTGACTGCAGCACAGCTGAACATATTCTCAAATAAGCAGATCCCATGCACTTGCAATCCAAAGCAAATAAGGGCGGGTTTTGTGTGTGTTTGTCTCTTGGCTCTGCATTGCTGCTGAGCAGCCAGCCAGAGAAGAGAAGCAGAGGGTCACAAGCCTGCAGGCCTGTCTAGCAAGTGGGAAAGGAAAAAGGCGACACAATGGACAGAATAGGAACAGATTAAGGTATTCCAGTATTGAAATTGGTAGAAAGGAAATATTAAAATTGGGAGATAGACATCTGATGGAGATCAGATGACTGAGAGGCTGAGTCGCAAGGTTCTGGAGGAAAAGAAGTGAAGGGCACAAAGGAATCTTCTGTAATATGGTTCCCTCCAGATGCTTTGCACTAAAATCCCTACCATCCCCAGCCAGCCTGGCCAATGGGAGTTGTAGTCCAAAATATTTGGAGCGTATCTGTTTGGAGACTGGTGATATTGAGAAGTGAACTTTCCAATTAGCCCTTTTAAAAGAAAGAAATGAATGGAACAGGAATGGCTTAGAACAGGCACCCCCAAACTTGGCCCGCCAGCTGTTTTGGGACTACACTTCCCATCATCCCTGACCACTGGTCCTGTTAGCTAGGGATGATGGGAGTTGTAGTTCCAAAACAGCTGGAGGGCCGAGTTTGGGGGTGCCTGGCTTAGAACCTGAAACACTGTTTAAGGAACCACAATCTAGTTACCTTAACCAGAAAAGACCTCCTGACTCAGATTCCCCCAACTGGCCCACAGAGAAGCTGGTGTAACTAAAAGCACAGACCTAAGAGCATTTCCTTGGGAATTAAGTCTCTGTGTGTCCAATAGGGCTATTATGAATGCAGTCTAAGAGAGGGAGGAAGCCCTAGCAAAATGTGAAGAATGGCCTAGCTTGACAGACATGTCTTGTCTCAAATAGTCAAGAGTCCTTTGAGGTGAACCATGTCCTCCTTTGGACGGGTAGACCTGCCCTCCTGAAGTGCCAGAGTGAGGGAGAATAAAGTACAGTGGTACCTTGGGAGTCGAACAGAATCCGTTCCAGAAGTCCGTTCAACTTCAAAAACGTTTGGAAACCAAGGCATGGCTTCCGATTGACTGCAGGAAGCTCCTGCAGCCAACCAGAAGCCCTGGAAGCCCTGTCGGATGTTTGTGTTCCAAAGAACGTTCACAAACTGGAACACTCACTTCTGGGTTTGCGGCATTCGGAAGCCAAAACATTCAACTCACAAGGTGTTCGGGATCCAAGGTACTGATTTTTTAAAAATAATAATCAGTGTGTTAACCGAACCCTAACATCTTTGAATCAGAGTTTCCATCAAATAAAATGCAACTGTCCCCTCGAAATAGCATGTTTGCCTTGTCCTGGAACTCAAATGTTGGTGACAGTTCTCTCTTCCCACCCCACAAACGTTGTGGCATTTACACCCAAACGGAGGAGCAGAATGCAATTGAGAAAACAAGGCTTTCTGTATCAAATCATTATCTTCACTGTAGAGATTTAGCATGACAGAATTTGAAATGTCAGCTCTTCGCTTTTTTGAGTTCCGTCTTTCGACGTGAGACTCTGGATGTATATCTGTTCTAGCTGATTTACACCTTCACCACGAGGCAGTTTCTTCACAGCGTGAAGAAGACACATCTCCTGAAGACACATCTTAGAGGCAAATGCTCTGCAGCTGCTCAGGGAAAAGGCTTCCTTCCCAGTTGAAGGCAGCTTCCTGAGTTTTACTGCACCCTTGATTCAAAGAAGGGCACTTTTATGAGAGAGGGGATTGGGGACAAATGGAAACGTTCTCTCACATGTGCCATTGTGGTGACATCATCCGAGTCCATCTGGAGCTGATTCTCAACTCCAGTTTTGTGTTTTACAAATATTCACCGAATGAAGGGGGCTGGTGAGATGAGAAGCAGCAGTGGGGCAGAGTTAGAGGTGGCGCAGACAATGTGGGACAACACCAAACATCTGTTTGACAGCATAAAAGCTCTTGTATTCTGTGAACATACCAATGTGTATGAATATGCATCCTTGTCTTAATAATAATAATAATAATAATAATAATAATAATAATAATAATAAATTTTATTTATATCCCGCCCTCCCCAGCTGAAGCTGGGCTCAGGGCAGCTAACAACAATCAAAATAGTCCAACATTCTAAAATCATTCATTATAAAATTAATTAAAATCAAATTAAGATCAAATTAATGGCAACCATCAAGCAAAATTCTGTGCAGATTGCCAGAGGAGGGGGTCAGGCTGCGCCCTGACCAAAGGCCTGGTGGAACAGCTCTGTCTTGCAGGCCCTGCGGAAAGATGTCAAGTCCCGCAGGGCCCTAGTCTCTAGTGACAGAGCGTTCCACCAGATCGGAGCCACAGCCGAAAAAGCCCTGGCTCTAGTTGAGGCCAGCCTAACTTCTCTGTGGCCTGGGATCTTTAGGATGTTTTTATTTGCAGACCGTAAATTTCTCTGTGGGGCATACCAGGAAAGGCGGTCCCGTAAGTACGAGGTATCAATGCCTTTGTCTAAAGAGCCAGCCTGTAAACATGCATCTTGCTCCAGCATGATGTCTATGATGTAACAACCATTAATTGTATATAGTGCAGGATTGCAGCCCATTTAAAAAAAATTACAGATTGTTGAAGAAATGGCCAGTTAGCTACCATTTGCCATGGCCACGTATAGAGCCCACTTGAATCTGAATGTTGGAGATAAATCTTAAACTGTGTTCACACAGCAGTTAATTCTGTTTTCCCAAATGTAAGTTTCCGCATTATATTTGAACTTTCACACAATGTAAAAGCCACTTCTGGAAATATAGCAGAATATAGTGGAAGTTTAACACTCATTTCCATGCTAAATGCTTCCAGTTGCCAGCCCATTAACTCATAAAATCACGGGAGCAAAGTGCCGAAATTTGCAGCGGGATAGTGGCATACCGTTCTTTCTTGCTATTTCATGGTTGACTCATAGGAGAACAAGGACACACATGTGCAGAAGGGGTGGGGCTGCAGTGACATTGTCCAGTTACATTCATTAGTGTGTCACATCATGCACCCGATGCGAATGAAATTTAACTTAACGTCTTGGCCATCCGGTCAAAAAGTCACAGTTGCATAATGCAGCAGATACTGTCGTGTGAAAGGTCAGTGGTGCTGGCGTTATAACCCGTGTGTTTTTTTCCTGGGGGTACTCAAGGGTACGTGGTACCAGCACCTTTTCTTCTAAAAGAAAAGCATTGGCTAAAAATGCAGCACTTTCTGTAACAAGCTTGTGGTGAGTACCAGCACTGTTTTCCCCCTACAAGATTATAATCAGAGAAGCAATATTCCCCATATCTGAATGAACCCTTAGTTTCCCCCAGTGGCGTAGTGTGGGGGGTGCAGGGGGGGCCCGGCCGCACATGGCGCAACATCTGGGGATTAGGGTTAGGGGGCGCAAATCCACGGGTTAGGGGGCGCAAAATACTTGCCTTGCCCCGGGTGCTGACAACCCACGCTACGCCCCTGGTTTCCCCATCTGTGAGTTAACCCATTTTCAACTCAAGGGCCACATTCCCTTCTAGAAAGCCTTCGGTGAGGTGGGGTGGGTGGGAGGGTTGTCATATGTTAATGGTAAGCAAGGCCAGAAGCAAAAGTGGGTTGAGTATGAAGTGAGTGGATTTAACAGTAGACTAGTTTGTGTGCATTCACACCTCTCTCTCTCTGCATTCAGGTAAGCAAGAAACATTACCAGAATTCCAAGCATACTTTCAGAGAGGCCTGGAAAGGTGCATTTAGTCGCTGGGCCCGAGGTTCCCTATCTCTGGTTTAATTTTTTTAGGAGTTGAACGGGTTGTCTTAAGGATGCTGAAAATGCATTTTTAAATGAAGGCGCTAGTCATACATGTATAGATTGATCTGCAAGAACACTGGCTACCCTAATGGAACTGCTGTGGCTGCTCCAACTTACAAATTTCCACCAGGGTGAAAACAAGAGAGCCTAGTTGTTTGCTATAACTGGGTACCGAAATCAATTCATGCCCAGTTCAGTGCATGGCTCTGGCAGCCACGCAGCTAGTTTAGCCGACGGCAACGTGTCTGGAAGTCAGCGCTTGCTGATGAAAAATCAGGACTGCAAGTGATGTGTGACTCAAAAGTCATTCTCGCTTCTTCTGGAGAGCTAGGCCAGGCTAGGCTAGTTAGGCCCACACACTTTCAGCTTATTAAAAATATTCCTATCCCACATCTCCAAGATCCATGTGACTCACACTAATATTGAAAACAGGACAAAATGCAGAGAGCAGCCTGGCATACCTACTTCCACCACCAGCGGTCATCTCCAGACATTTGCATGATTAGGAGAACATATGTTTTCTGCTGAGAAGTCTGGCAGGGCCCTATTAAGAGTAGGAGTCAGCTTACAGGGTTGTGGCACACATTAGTGCAAATGTAAGTTTTGCTGATCACTGAAGAAGTGATGCTTTTGAATTATGGTGCTGGAGGAGACTCTTGAGAGTCCCATGGACTGCAAGAAGATCAGACCTCTCCATTCTTAAGGAAATCAGCCCTGAGTGCTCATGCTGGGAAAGATTGAGGGCCCAAGGAGAAAGGGACGAAGAGGACGAGATGGCTGGACAGTGTTCTCAAAGCTACCAACATGAATTTGACCAAACTGCGGGAGGCAGTGGAAGACAGGAGTGCCTGGCGTGCTCTGGTCCATGGGGTCATGAAGAGTCGGACATGACTAAACAACTAAACAACTAAACAACAACAAAGTTTTGCTGTCTGCAATATCAGTGACTCTGAAAGCAGCACCTTCGTTCTGCAGGTCTGAAGATCCCTGGCTGTGATCGCCATTGCCTTGGAAACATGCAAGATACAGCCCAGAGATGAGGAGGAGGTGGCTGCAGGTGCTTCAGGGGGTCGGGCCTTGAGGCACAATCGGAAGGACCATGTGTTTCATGCTAGAAACAAACCATAAAGGTGGGAATCCTGAGAAAACTCAAAAGGGGGAATTGCTGTTAAGTAACTGCGCCTTATTTGATTTCATTCGCTTTTGATGGATGGTAATATCTGCTGCTGCTTCCTCTCTTTTTTAAGTTTGCTTCCTTGCTACCACTTATTGTCTCTCTCTCTCTTATATTCATATATATATATATATATATATATATATATATATATATATATATGCAGGAAGAAATGACCTGTCTTAAAGGGTTTAATGATACCTAGGAAGCAGTCATCTGGTTCTTTGCTCTGACAGCTTCAGCTGCCTAGAGGAGTTTGGTTATTGGGATGATTGATCACTCCTGCTGCACACCATATGTTAGACGGTATTAGTCAGAACAGAGTTATCTGTTTCCTTGTTTCGTACACTGTGTACTAGGTATCCTTTCTTTAGGGTTTATTGCACAATTCTCTCTCGAACAGGAGCTTTACATGCTCTGCTCTTACAGGATGCACTTTTAACTATGGGCATCAAAGGCTTTGCAGAAGCACTGAGCGCAGACATGATAAAACACACACACACACACACACACACACACACACACACACGTGTCACATGCTTTAGTCAGTGTCATATACTGTAGTCTGTTCCAGACCAATGAAAATGCTGCAAGTGCATGCTGATTTCTAGAGTGACTTCACCAGATCCCTGTTGTGCATTGGCTCTGTGTACAGACTGAATAACAAGGCAAATGTGTGTGAGTTGGGTGAGGTTTTAACATCTCTGACTCTGATTCCACCATTAATATCTCCGCTTAGAGCAGGGACTCCCTGAAGTCCGGAGTTGTGCTGAGGACTCGGGTGACGAGAAAAATGCTGTCTTTTGTCATTTAAAATATAGCAACCGCTGCATTTTCCCTCTTCCTCATTTCAGTTGTAGAGCTTGTCACATTATTAATTTTCTCCTTCTTGTTCTAATCAGGGCTTTTATTCAGCCGGAACTTACCAGAACTCAGTTCCGGCCCCTCTCAGGTAGGCGCCATTGCCATTATAAGAGGACAAGGGAGGCATTCATGGTGAGTTCCAGCACCTCTTTTTCTAGAAAAATAGCACTGCACAACTGTATTATTATTATTATTATTATTATTATTATTATTGGCATTTGTATTGACCCATGAATATTTGAATGGTTTGATGACTTGGGCTTTGGTACCAAAATCAACTACCGTTGCCCTTGCATTCTTGTCCAGTGCTCCATTGACAAATCCAGTGAACAAAAGATTTGCACTTACCTAATGTTGCTTTTTTACTTAAAGAGACTTATATGACATACGCTTGCTAAGAAATTTCACATCATGGAAGCGTAATGATTTTATTAATTTTGTTGCAATTCCATTTTGCAGGTTTTATTTTTTAAAAACATACACAAGGAACAGGATGGTTTGATTTTTTAAAAAAACAACACACCACTTAATTTGAAAGGACTCTGCATCAGATTGGCTAAATAGCAAACAGCAGCCCTCCTATAGCACTGCTTTCTTCTTTAAAAGGTATGGTAGTATTTATGTACATGTTTTTAGCTTTGTTGCCCTTTCTGTTGGAGGAGAGACTGGGAGTGGAGAAGTAATGGTTGACTTGAACTTTAAAATAATCTTCCCAATGCAGGAGATGCTGCAATGCTCAGCTGACATCCAATGTTAACAGCTTTGTCCCTGAAATGTTATTTTGCTTTTCTACTCTCCCTTCAAACATAATAAATAAAGCCACGAACATCACTAAACTATCCTGCATTTGAACTGGCAGCCAACTCGTATCTGCACCTGTCATTTCACCACCCAAGTCCATAACAGAAGATGGCGGGGACCTTCTACAACTGTTGGTATAATCCAGTGTATTTATTAAGATTAAAAGCCAATGGCAGTACTGACTGTGACTTCTGTTGCATATGTCAAAGAACTTCAGGCATGATCTTATCAAAGTTGAATACTTTCAAATCAATGCAATGGATGTCAAGAATACTAAGGATACTTCCCAAACACCCCTTGTTGATATTTTCCTCTGGGTTTTGTAGAAAAGTTAGCTTCCTGTAGGCACACTCTCAGATTGCTTGGGGGAAAACCCTGGAGAGGAGTGGACCTAGGCAGCTGTGGGGAGGTGAGGACCTCCTCGTCCTTGTTTTATTTCACATTGCAAACAAAGTCGTCTTCAGTCCAGCTGGACTTGTGAGGGAGCAGAAATTGAAACCCAGTAGGAAAGCAGTAGTAAGTGAGGAGCACAAGGATTACAGGGGACTAACCCCAGCTACAGTAGGAATGGTTGATTGCTGAGACAAAGGAATCTGATGACAGCTGCCCACAGTCAGAGATGGTGATCTTCTTTCTTGTCTTGCCGTTCCTTGACCCAAAGCGCTCCATTGCTTCCACAATATTCATTCCTTCTTTGGCTTGGCCAAAGACCACATGTTTCCCATCCAATCAGCCAGTTTTTGCAGTGAAGATGAAGAACTGAGACCCATTTGTCTTGGGACCAGCATTTGACATAGACAAGACCTGTGTGCTTGAGGACAAAGTTCTCATCAGCAAACTTCTCACCGTAAATCGATTTACCACCTGTTCCATTATGACGAGTAAAGTCACCACCCTGGCACATGAACTCAGGAATGATTCTGTGGAAGCAGGACCCCTTGTAACCAAAACCTTTTCCCCCAGTGCTCAAGGCATGGAAATTCCCTGCTGTCTTTGGAACCTTGTCTGCAAACAGCTCAAAGGTGATGCACCCCATGGGCTCGCCATCGGCGGTGACATTGAAAAACACAACTGGGTTGGCCATAAGGCCGGGAATGAGTCAAGTAAAGGAAGGGGGAGTTTTTTAAAAAGAAAACTGGCAGTGGTGGTAACAGGCAGCGCGAGCGACAACCCCTCTCCACACAGTAAGGAGTGCGGCACAGCCAGGTAGGCGAGGACCTTCAGTCTCCACAACTGCTTAATGTATGGTTACCAGATTTTTTTCAATGAATCCGGGAACCCCCCCCCTTTTTGAAGCTGAGTAGCAACAGGGAGTCAGTCATGGGGAGGGAGAGGCAAAAGACCCTGGGCCCAAGCACATATGCATATCCCAAGCCTTCCCCAATGGGAAGCCTGCCCCCTTCCCCCTTTGTTTTGACAGAACGGGGGAGGCTCAGGAGTTGCGGGTGGGTGGGCGTTGCCCAGGAGGGGTGCAAGCCACACGGTTTCTCTGCCAGGCAAGCTGCAAAGCCCTTCTTTTGCACCCTGTGAAACATAAATGTGCAGAGCTTTTAAAAAACTGGGCAACGGCCGGCCAGTCGCAACTTCCGAGCCTCCTCCGATCAGTCAAAACAAAGGGGGAAGGGGGAAGGAGATCTGCACTGCCAGACGTCCCCGGTTCCCCTTTGGCAGTGGCAGCGGCAGCCAGCAGGCTGAAGCCAGCCTGGTAGCGCAGTTGTCTCTGGCTGGCTTCAGGAGCTGTTCGCTGCCGCCATTTTTCCTTGCTGGAAGTCCCCATATGATGTGTTGCACACAAGACACATCATATGGGAACTTTTGGTGAGGAAAAATGGCAGGCGCCACGGCAGCGGGCAGCTCCTGAAGCCAGCCAGAGCCAACTGTGCTACCAGGCTGGCTCCAGGCTGCCGAGGCTGCCACTGTCACATTTCCTGGGGACAGATTTGCAAATCTGGGGACATTCCGGGGACAGATTTGCAAATCTGGGGACTGTCCTTGGGAACTGGGGACATCTGGTAACCCTAGCTTAATGGGGGCAAGACTTGCCAGAGAAGAGTTGCTGCGCTCATTAGGCCTGACACTCCTGTGCAAATAACGAGTTAATTTCTACTTGCTCAGTGTAGTTTGCTGCTAGCTCATTCCTGTCACAAGGTCACCCAGGGAGTTTCATGGCTGAGTGGGGAGTGGCTGAGTCCCAGGTCCTAGTCCAAAACTCTAACCACTGCACCACACTAGATCTCTTAGTAGTTTTGTGTTTTACTGAGTGTTAAGTTGCTTTGAGAGATCTGGTGTAGAAATGCTAGAAAGAAATACACTGCTTTTGAAATAGCACGGAGTTCTTGATGTGCTCTTCATAATTCTGTGCATTTTCTGCATGCTCATCTCGAGAACAGAGTTCACTTCCTGATGAATCCACTTCCTCCTTGATTGTTTTTTTTTAAATATAGAAAGCCTAATCAAGATGCATTGGACAAGAGTGATGAAAAACATACAGCAGAGAGGTCACTTAATGCCAATCATTTTGGGACTTGAACCCAGGTTGCCGCCTTTCAAACTGCAGCCTATGTGTTTGGATTTGCACAGGTGAAGATGTTGACCTAGAAGAATATGGAACAAAACTACTACCGCTTTAAGCTGTGGAGGTTTATTAAAAAAAAAAAAGGAAAAGGAAAGGAGGAGAAGAAGAAGAAGAAACAAAGGCAAGCAGATGGCTAAAGATGAAGGTCACATCAGATTGAGAAGTTTGTCAAAATGTGATGACATAGGTAATCTGTAAACTGTTATTGCACCTAGCTGGAGGTGCTGAAAAACATTTTGAAATTACAAAAAACACTGGAGTCACCAGCGCACAAGCGGGAATGATAGCCTGGAGTGGTTCTGCTCTATGGATGAATGCCAGATGTGCAAAGCGACATATCTGGAATTAATGATATTAAACATGCTTTTCTTTTATGCTCAATAATAACTCTATTATGATTGATACAAACCGCAGACACTTTATCTAGTACAAATGGAATCGTCTGTCATTGACTATATTAAATCATCAATTTCTGCATGATGAGGATCGTTTAGGGTAACTAATCATCTGTCTCGTTCTGAAGTCTTTAAGGCTGATCAGATAACGTTTTGAATACTGCCTGAGCAGCCATGACAATCTAACCCTTCCATGTAAGGATTGAGAGGGGCCCATTATGCCGTCAAAGCCTGTGGAAATATCACAGCTCTTTCTCTACATAATACCCTGCTGTAAATAAATCACTCTCCACCGCAAACTTTATTGATCACAAGCACTTCCATGCTTGTGTCTAGTGAAGTCTCTACAGAATAAAATGCTGCTTTATATTTTGTCTTGTCAAAATATTAAACGGCTCTGTCAAGCGGAGTCAGGCTAGCAGCGATGGTGTAATTCTGCCGGAGCTCTTCTCATTCCGTCTTCCTATCTCAGCTGCCAAGCTTACAAAGCAGGGTGGGTTTTTTTCTTCTTTTTTTATAAACTTTCCAATTATAGTCTCGTAAGATTATGAAGCCTTAAGATAAAGTGTCCTAATTTAGAGGACTGGAGTACTGAACTACTAGGCGAGCAGCTGTTAGATAAAACATTTTGCACATGGAAGGGGGGGGTGGGTGGAAGAGAAATAGAAGATAACCTGGCTTATTTATATACACAACATTAATGGGGGGAAAGGAAGATAGCTTAAAAATATCTCTATTATTTTGCTGGGGCAAGAGATGGGAGAGAAATGTTTGAATTAATCTGAGGACAAAATGTTTATTATTCACAGATATATATATTTTTAAGTACTTTAAAATGACCCAAACGCTGCTTCTTTAATCTTCACACTATGTGTTTGCCTAAATAGCATTTTTTTAAAAAATGTACAAGCCTAATGCATATATAAAGCAGTTGCATCTATTTTATTTTTGGTCTGCTTTTCTCATTTGTTGGTCTTCATTTAAACATACAGAGCCGACTGACGCTTTGGATTCTTTGGCCCTTTTAAAAAAAATAAGTAAATCATAAAGCCAGATTGGATGAAAACAAGGAAGAGTCTTGTGACACCTAAAAGACTAACGGTGCCTCCAGACTGTCACTGCTTTGAGGTACGGATTCAACCATGCGCCAGAAATGTTAGGTTTTGTGCAATTAAAGTGGATTAGAATGCTCTGTTGAAACAAGCCCACTTTAAAAAAAAACAGACCTTTTTGCAGTTTGGAAAGTGATGGGGAAATGTATGGTTCATGGGAAGATGTGCAAACACCCCGCAAACAAATCCCAATGAATGCCCATTGTCCTAAACAAATCAGAATTAATGCTCCATAGAGACCAGGCAGAGTCTGAGCAACACGCCACCTGCCATTCTGTTGGCCACCCACCCAAATTGATCCTTGATCTGGATCTCTCCTTTCAGTCTGGTCTTGACACAGGAGATTTCAACACCTGCCTTTTAAGTGATCTACTTGTATAGAGACTATTTGACCCATAGCCCCTCTCCCCATTTTGTGCTGCATTGGAGGAATCCATCAAATTTCTGGAGCAAACTTTGTGGGAGTCAGGGAAGCTGCAGGGGGAAGCAGAAATCAGCAAAAAAATAATAATAAAAGCCTTATCCTGCCATTATCTGAATGGACCAGAGAGCCTTCCATCAATGGAACCCTGTGCCTTCTCTGTAACAGCCTGGCCATCCTAATACATTGAAACTGATGTGGGATCAGACAATGTAGAGATATGAAAGTCCAGAAAAGCTGGTGGATCAAGGGGTAATAGAGAAAGGAATCGTACAGAACAAAGTGGCACTAATCAAATCAGTTTTGTCATCTCTCCCCCCCCCCCCAACCCCAAGACAATGAACCCAGCCACCTTTTATTCACAGTCGCATAAGCACTACACTACAGGATGGCCATAAACGTGTACATTCAACCACTGAAATACTGTATACACCCAAAATGTAGCAATGGGGATTTATGTTACTGCTTTATGAATGAATACTGTGATGCTGATATAATTCTATGTTTCTCCAAAAACTGAGAGAAATCAAATTGGGAGTTTTCTGGTGTCATGGGGCCTAGTAATTGGGAAAATATGTATGAGTTTTGCTGTTCCATTCTTTTCTATTGTACATCTCTTATGCATTTTCGCCCTGCCTTGTTGACTCCCGTGGGACCACTATTATGAATGAAGTTTAGGAATACCTGCACTCCAAATGATGCCATTATGCTTATAATGTCCCCCCCCCCAGCCAGCCTGCTTGTCTATGTGTGGAGAAATCTTCCATCTGAGCAGACTTTGTGCATTCAGTTTGTAATGAATAGTGCAGGAGAGGGAAAGGACAGATCCCTCAAGAGTGACACAATTTGGGCAAAAGCTCTAAGCCTTGAAAATCTTTGCATCCTGACATCTGAAACAGGTGGTTCTCGAGCTCATTTTGTGAACATAAGTTGCTGTGCGGCCGACCTTCTGCTCCTGAGCCTTCTCAGATGTATCGCCAGTAGGGAACTGTCTGGCTGAATGTGTTTTTTAAAAAAACTTTTCTTTCAGCTAAAACAGAGGTCCTAATGCAAAATGCACTCAGCGACACCACGGGGATTTGTGACACTCCTTGTTAGGACTTCTGAGCCATAAACCAATAAATGGGTTAGAAAGATCTAGGTAGTTTTCCCCCTTGCTGGTGACAGTTAAAACATGGATAAAAGCATCATCATAATATTGAACAGCGATCTTAGTTTCACCAGTGAAACCAGCCACACGGCGCTGCAAATAGATTGCAGCCATCTGGGTTACAGAGCATGCATTTTGTTAAGGAAGAAAAGGACCAGGAATATAAGGGAGGGGGAATAATATGAGCAATAAAGGAACTTGGTGCTGAAATGGGAACTGTCCGAGAAAAGGAGGGGTAATTAGAGACGAGAAATTTCTCTGTAAAACCACTAGAGCCATATGAGACCCTGGCCTTCCTTCCAGACTAAATAAACAATAGGAATATAACAAACAGCTGGTATGTGCAATGGTGAGTGAAGAATGTTTCCCATCTTCTCACTATTTCCCATCTTTTCAACCTTAAGTTCAGTTTCCCCTATTCTAGCACCAGTTTCCATTTTTTTTATTAAAAAAAAGTTCACATGAATATTCACACACATTTTTTTATTCAATTTAGTTCAATATAAGCAATTTCCCCCAACAAAATGCTTATGCCTTTTTGTACATTCTTTCCCAAAATATATTTATCTTTTTTGCATGCTTTCCTCTGTTGAACAGATTTCTGAACGCGTTCTTTTTTCTTCGCGAACTGTATCACAAAATTCAGTGAAGTATGAATTTCAAATTCCAGCTGTGTTTTTTAAAGTTCAGGAAGTGAGAATCTGTCAGGTTCACATTAAAATGCAAACCAAAATAATTAATTAGTGCTGTACCCCTACGCCTACTATCTAATTTGTAAAATGTCTTGTCCATTTGTTTTCTGGGCATTCGGACACCTCTCACAATATTGTTGCCAAATTTGGCACAAGGGATACCAAGGTGTGGGCGGTGCGTTTGTCAATGGCTCTTGCTTCCAGGTAAATGTGTATAGGACTGCAGCCTAAGTGGACAGATCACCTTTGGCTTAAATGGAAAGTTAGCACACACAGCTACTGGCAGGAAGTGCTCAGTAACACCTTTGTTTTTAGGAATGCCTTTGCGGTTTACATGATTGAGTGGTGCTAGTGTTTTTCTGTATTGTTCCAAAGTTGTTCTATCTGCTTGAGTTAAATTTTTCTTTTGTATTACTTTATTTTTACCATAAGATCTTTTTAATGGATTTTGTCAGTTGCTTCGGGGGCTGTGATTGACTAGGAAATGAGGGTAAAATACCTGTAATAAATAAATAGTATCTTGCTGGACCATTTTGATAAATGGATCCCTGCTGACTGCCTTGCCATGACGGCGCTCTATCTATCCTCAGGATGCTGTAGCTAAAAAAAGAAGAAAACTGCAAATGCCATTTCAGCCCTGTCAACTAATAACTAATAAAATGATCTATCCATAAACCAAATCCTAGTCTATTAAAGCTTAAGTACAGCAAAACCCTGTACAAATCCTACAAGCCAGTAATCTCACAATAAAAACAAATCCTAAGCCACCAAACAATATTACGTCCCATCAATAGACAAGGCCATCTGCCCAGGGCAATAAAAATCATGAGAGAAAGAACTTTTAAGTGTTACAAACTCTCTCTCTCACACACACATTGCTTGCCATTGTATTGAATTTTTAAAAATTGTTTCATCATGAGGTGTTATTTGGAACTGTGTCTTTTTGTGGATTCTTAGTACTGTGTGGGCCATTTTTCATTTTTATCTGCCTCCACCACCCTTACGTTTTCTCTTTCAAATAAGAAGATTTCCCATTGCTGCATGCTGGCTTATACTGGGTTTACTGTGGAAGAACAAAATACATATATAGTGGTACCTCAGGTTATGAACCTAATTCATTCTGGAGGTCCGTTCTTAACCTGAAACTGTTCTTAACCTGAGGCACGCTTTCGCTAATGGGGCCTCCTGCTGCTGCTGGCGCGCGATTTCCGTTCTCATTCTGAGGCAAAGCTCTCAACCCTAGGTACTACTTCCGGGTTAGCGGAGTTGGTAACCCAAAGTGTTTGTAACCCAAAGCGTTTGTAACCCAAGGTACCGCTGTACACATATAAGAAAAATTCTGGCAGGAGTGGTGGGTATCTCCTGACAATAGCGGTGAGTGTAGTGGACTTTGAATGCAAGGCACCACCTACACCCACACTATTAGGGTGGGCCCGACTTACATTTCTAACCACCATGGAAATTCATGTTATATAGAACATCTCTCCATAATTCCAGAGGGGTGTGTGTGTGTGTGTGTGTGTGTGTGTATGCTCCAAAGCACATACCAACCTTCAACTCAGTGGTCTTTAGCTGGTGGGTCATGACCCACTACCAGATAGGAATGAACGAATCTATTTTGGTTTCTCTCAGTTTCTCATTTCAGTTTCTCCCTGTCTTAAGTTTGGTTCTCCACATTTCTCCACATTCATTTTTTTATATAAAAGTCCCCATGAAAATGGGATGAAAATTCATCAGCATATTAGCGCAGGTATCTCCCAACGTAAACATATCTCTATGCAACTTCACCGAGCATAAACATTTTTGCAAAGATATTCTCCCTAATATCATGCAGGTTTTTGTGTCATTTTCACTCGCATATGTATCATTGTGCACACTTTACCCTAATATATGTATTTTAGTGCACTTCCCTTGACTGGAGAACTGTGTGTGGATTTTGAATGACAGCTGTGTTTTGGCTTGCAAATGTTCTGCAAATTAGGCAGGTTTGTCTTTAAATGCAAACTACATCAAAATTCTCTCCCATCCCTACTACCAGATCATGAGGGGCATGGCCACCATGCAAATGCATGATTTTTTTTTAAAAAAGGGAGAGAAATGGGTCCCCAAATGCCAATTTGAGTAAATGGTGGGTCCTGAGTGTGAAAAGGCAGAAGATTCCTGCTCCAGCTTAAGCAAGCTTCTTTGTTTGTAGGGGGCAATGACATAGCTCTCATTACACATTTGCAATATGGATAACAGCAACTATCCAGTGGGTCAGGAACAAATGTTATGTCTTCAGCCTTGGGAGGGTAGAAACTTTGTTCTCAGATGCTATGCCAACATTCATTAGAGTCTATTCTCAAACATGCACGCTTGAGACTGCAGCCATGGTCACCACACTGGAGGTTCCCAGCAAATCCTACACATTGAGGTGTGCATGTTTGCATAAGAAATAACTTGTGCGCTGGTTAAAAGCATTCAAAGGGTGTGGACTTCTGTGACATTTCTATAACTTTTGGGAATCCCAGGCTTCTGGGGAGGGTGCTGTCAAAATCCTTCCCCAAACTTTCCAACTCCAGCTTCTTTTATTAAAACTTGTCAAGTTGAACTAACAGTTACAGCAATTTTTCAGAAGGCTACATCTTCGTGATCCCTAAGCTTGGGCTGCTGACAAGGAGTCGCTTGAAGCAAAACTGTTATCAACAAGGTGCCTTCTCCACAATAGCTCGGCCTCGGACGCCATCCCCAGCTCATCACCTCCATCTGTCTCTCTGCATGGCGGGCTGTGTGCACACCAGCAGGCTCTGGCCGTGAGGTTCAGTCTGCTGCTGAGCAACTCATCAAACATCCAACACTGTGTAGGCTCCTTCCTCTTAAGTATTTTCTGCCACAGACAGCCCTCACTGTGAATCTGACAGCAATGGAAAATAATGTAAGCAGCACTTCCCTGGGCTGGGGAGAGGGGATTGCCTCGCTCGGGGATCTGCAGGATTTTGTGCAACCATCTCTCCTGAGCTTCCAGCACAGCCTGGTTGGGGTGATCCAGACACATTCTGTGTTGTTGTTTTCAGGCAGAGGGACCTCAGCTCTCTCCTCCACTCCTTCCCCTACCTCACATTGCAGGAAGGGACATACCTCAGTGGTAGGTAAAAAGTTAGGTAAGGTAAAGGACCCCTGGATGGTTGCGGTGCTCATCTCGCTTTCAGGCCGAGGGAGCCGGCGTTTGTCCACAGACAGCTTTCCAGGTCATGTGGCCAGCATGATGCAGTACCTATTTATCTACTTGCACTGGCGTGCTTTAGAACTGCTAGGTTGGCAGGAGTTGGGACAGAGCAACGGGAGCTCACTCCGTTGCGGGGATTCAAACCGCCGACCTTCTGATCAGCAAGCCCAAGAGGCTCAGTGGTTTAAACCACAGCGCCACCTGCTCCAC
Organism: Podarcis melisellensis; assembly: GCF_964234715.1. Taxonomy (NCBI): domain Eukaryota; kingdom Metazoa; phylum Chordata; class Lepidosauria; order Squamata; family Lacertidae; genus Podarcis; species Podarcis melisellensis. The sequence continues at coordinate 106,947,866 of NC_138528.1, read as the reverse complement.
CTCAGTGGTAGAGGGTCCCAAGTGGTGTCTCCATGAAACTCCTGTCTGAGAGCCTGAAGAGCCTTTGCCAATGAGTGTAGACAATATGGAGCAAGTGTAGACAATATAGACCAATGGTCTGTCTCCATACTAGGCAGCTTCCTTTGTTCCTATCTCTATTCCCATGTATCTTTTTGAAAGCAACCCCATTTAGATGGATGCTTGAGATGCAAACATTAGTGTTAAAACCATCAAGGCTGGGCTAGTTTCTTCTTTAATCAGGTGGTTGTCAATTCTCACAGAGCATGATCCATGGAACTATCTATGCTCCCTTTTATTCATGTAGTTACTTTTAGCCTCCCCCCCCCAAAAAAAACCCCACTGTGAGGGCTAATCATGGATCTCCTTTGTTGTGTGTAGTTTGGCCCCCAGGCTGCAGTCCCTTGCACACTTTGGTGGAAAAATCTCATTGAATCAGGACCACATGCATACGACTGGGCTGCACAGCACTGGCTTAATTACTTTGCACTGAAATCACTGCAATTAAACATGCTGGTCTTGGGGTGGATGTTGCCTAGATTGGATCCCCTTTTTACTTTATTTTCGCTGTAGCAGCAACTCTGTGTGGTGAAAAATTAGCTTAGCAGTACATTAGATCCGAGAAAGCATTCCATCATACGCATGTAAATGGAATCGTTTTATTTTAAGTCCCTAAATACTTCCATTTATGACTAATGATTACTCTAATACATGTCTCTCCTCTTCTTTTTTATTGCCGTCTCTGGTGCTATTTTCTGTTGGTTGAAATGCAACCTAAATGCTCATCTTTCTCCCCAAAGACTTGGTTCTTTTCTTTCAACTCCCCAATAATGAGTGTGAGTTGAAGATCAGAGCATATGTTAAAAGGCGTCTGATGCATCTTTTTAAGCATTACCTTCAAATGAAGTAACTGGCCTTTAGCCCCTTGCTGCAGGATAGAAGGGGAGAAGAGATGTGCTAACACATGAGAATGGGCGAGTGACCCATCTACCGCATAGCACTATCTTTATACTTGATGCATCAGAGATAAGTGGAAATCATTCATAAATGTTTCTGGCCAAGTCTTGCAGCATTTAACCCCGGGGGGAGATGTTACTTCTCAATTTCCACAGGGAACGATTTAATGCCCTAATGCCCTGCAGAGCTCCTGGGCTGCTCACTTAGAGGATGCAAACTTTTGTCTCTTCTTCACCTTCCCTAATCATTGAGCTTAAATAGTTGTCATGAGTTCAATCATGTCTGTGCCTTTAATAACCAAAGAGCATTTGTTCACATTTATTAAGAGCAGGGGCTGTTATCTTATTAAGGCTGATGTCGAAGAATGCTGCCATTGTTTCAATTACATTTACGCCAATGGGATGGCAGACCTGCTCAAGATGACAGGACGGTGCTTTATTGCAGGCACGGCAGGAGCAAGTTTGCAAAACTCCCTCCGTCTTTATCCTCAGTAATGGCCTGTCAATGGGAAAAGGCGATGCAGGCACAGGGAGCCCTGCGCTTTGCTCCTATGACAAAGGGAGTTGTGTGGATGTCTTGTTGGTGTTTTGTGTCACTGGCGATAGTTGCAAAAGCAAGCTCAGTCCTGTGAATGTGCTTTAGTCACAACATGCAAGCATCGACTTCTCATCACCCCAGATAAAATCCCTGCCATGGTTCCACTACTTTAAAACCTTCCCATCCTCTATGATCCTCGGCTGTAAAATGGGACTAAAATACATCAAATCTATGAAGGCTTGTGCTCTGCCTGAGAACATGGAAAGGTTGAAAACACAGAAGAGGGATTCAGAAGGGGGAAAGCTGTTGCTCAGTGACAGAGCAGCTGTGTCGGGTGCACAATGCCCCAGGTTCAATCCCTGGGACCTCCAGGTAGGGCTGGAAAAGACTGAAACCCTGGAGCAGGCATAGGCAAACTCAGCCCTCCAGATGTTTTGGGACTGCAATTCCCACCATCCCTGACCACTGGTCTTGTTAGCTTAGGATGATGGGAGTTGTAGTCCCAAAACATCTGGAGGGCCGAGTTTGCCTATACCTGCCCTGGAGAGTCACTGCCAGTTTAGCATAGACAATACTGAGCCAGATGGATCAATGGTCTGACTACGTATAAGGCAGCTTCCTATATTCACACGGCTTTTTAAACATTGAAAATAGTCAGCTCTAGTCAGCACAGCACTAGTGCATCTGCTTTGCTCAGTCCAGAGCAGCCTCACCTGCCCACAACTGGGTCCTCATCCCCAGCCAGTTGGGGGAGAAAGCGCTGCCAGCTTTCATTTCCAGGCCTTTAAAGCTGCAGAAGACAGCAGTTGTGTCTCTTTTTCCAGCCTGGGCAGGGACAGTGAACATGGGCTTATCAGTAGAGCATATTAAGCAGTGGTATGAACTGCAGGGGTGTATGAGGTGTTAGGAGAGGGATAGTACCTCCGGCGGGGGCACATCATGCTCCTTCTGGGGTCCACCTTTGGTCCCCACCTTATACTCAGCTCTTACCTATGGCTCCTGGAAGCTGTCAGTGTGTGACAGCAGCCACACCCCAGGAACGGCTTCAACTGGCCGGCTAAACCAGGTGAGGGTAGCTGAATGGTCTCAAGCGCTCAGTGAGTTAGCAACTTCCCCTTCATCTGAAGGCAGACTCTGACAGATTGAGCAGATGAGACCAAGAGTGGGTCTAATGGCCAGCAAGGCATTTTCTGAACGTGCTGTAGAGGGAAGTGAGGAGCAGATGAGGCTCATCAATCTGGGAAGGTAGCCCATCTAGGAGAAGGAGAATTCTGTCCCTAAACGCATCATGGGATATCTTCGGGTGAAGAAAGTGCTACACGAATCTGGAGTGGAGTTCCTAAGACAGTTGGGCATCCTTGTAAACCTCCTTCCAGCACCTCCTGCAGCCAAGCAGGTGCCAAACATATTGCTCTGTTTTCCTTTGGACCGCATCAGTGAGGCCAAGAGGGAGTCCTGTCATCTGGGCTGCCCAGGACTTCTGTACACACTGCCCAGGCTTGTGGCCCAGGGAGGTCCCTTTGGTGCTGCTAATGTAGTGGTTTGACTTCACCCCCTTCATTGTCTCTTGAGACAGATGGAGGCCAACAACAATGTATAGACAAGCAGCATACAATAGTAGCAGGAGCAGTAAGGGCAAGTGGCACGGCATCTTACTCTGTTTCATGGCAGAGAGTTGGAATGCAGCACCCCAGTGTTTTCAGCACAGTGAGAACCTGGGCAGAAATAATGGGAGGTCCTTTATGAAACCCACAAACCCTCCAATTTTAGCTCAGCCATGACTCCCTGTATACTTCTAAAAATATTAGCTCCAATAGCGCCCCCCCCCGCCACCTAATTTGGGCTCTGCTGTTGGCTAACATTGCCTTCTGCCCTTCATCAGAACCTGTAGTGTCAAACCCTTGCTTTGCAAATCAAAATGCACAGTATTTCAAACATGTTCTTCCAGTTTGGGCATTCAGAAAACCACGATTTAACAATCGTCTCCGAAAGCTTGCCTGTTTTACCTGTATTGATAACCTTGGCACATGGATATTAGGAAGTGAGGAAGAAATAGCTATGGTTTTGAAAACACACTTGCTTTTTGCAATTTATTCTTGAGTATGGCCACAAGCAGGCCTTTAAACCTTGCTGAGAATTGGTTCCCTCTCTGCTGACGTCTCTCTACCTGTTCCCTCTTAAAATCTCTAGTGCTGCCTCCCTTTTCGCTAGGCCATAGTTTTGAGGCTCAGGTGAGAGGATCTGCACGTGTCAGAGAGTGGATTGGAATGGGCATTTCCTGCTTTATATACTGGGACATAAACCAACGACTGATGATGAAGATGAAATGTTCCCCCTAGACAGACTATTCTCCAAGTCCCCACCTCACGCCATTTTTCACAACTAGGGTACTTGTTTCCTACGTGCCGGAGTTCAATCAATGGCCGAGACATGAAAGACCATGCAATTGCATGATCAATCCCTTGAACCATCCAGGAGATTCTCTGCCAGCCCATCTCACAGTTGATTAAACTACATATGTAAAAGGTAAATGGGGAGAGAAGAGAAATCCCTTATCGCAACAGTGCCTTTTGTCTCTTGGCCTTTAATCTGCAACAAAAGAAACACATTTAAACACACTAGAAGTTCAATTTGCTCTTGCTCCTAATAGCTGATCTACTATTAAAAAAAAGAAAAAAGAGGGGGGAGGGAAATAATCTTAATTTACTTACAATTTTAACTATAGTTATACGTGCTATTTTTAGCATCCCACATGGTTGCTGCTCTTTTATGGAGTTTTGTGTTGGGAGCACAGGGGGGCTAGGAACGCCGAGCCCCCACCCCCTCAACAGAGCCCACCCCCTCATCTGCCCATACATATCCTGCTGACTTGCTGCATGTTGTGGAAGGATTCTCTGTACATCCACTAGACAGAAGAAATAATGAGCTTAAAGAACCTGAACCTCTGAAAAACAGCTGGCAGTTAGATAATGATGGATAGGCTGGAAAATCCCAGGAACGGGGCACTGGAGGAGGAGGAATGAGGCCTATAATGAAAAGAAGGCTGAAACTGGTCACCCCAGTTAGTATCAACATGCGATGTGCAATTCAGAGGGACGCTGATGGCGGAGCACAGCCTAATAATAAGAGTCTCACCACAATCGTAAAGGCAGGGCTGGTGGTTTGTTTCCCCCCCTTCTCTTCTGAATGGTACAAGAATTAAGCTGGCAATGCGTGTAAATACAGTGGTACCTCGGGTTAAGAACTTAATTCATTCTGGAGGTCCGTTCTTAACCTGAAACTGTTCTTAACCTGAGGTACCACTTTAACTAATGGGGCCTCCCGCTGCCGCCACGCCGCCAGAGCACGATTTCTGTTCTCATCCTGAAGCAAAGTTCTTAACCTGAGGTACTATTTCTGGGTTAGCAGAGTCTGTAACCTGAAGCGTATGTAACCTGAAGTGTCTGTAACCTCAGGTAACACTATATTTTGAGCTTGCTTTAAAATACAGTGGTACCTCGGGTAACCAACACTTCAGGTTACAGACTCCACTAACCCAGAAATAGTACCTCAGGTTAAGAACTTTACCTCAGGATTAGAACAGAAATCGCACGGCGGCAGTGGGAGGCCCCATTAGCTAAAGTGGTACCTCAGGTTAAGAACGGACCTCCGGAACGAATTAAGTTCTTAACCAGAGGTACCACTGTAACTCGTTATGTGGGTACCTAACTCAGGGTATGGTCTGGAGGCATGTGATGCAGCAGCCTTACTAAGGAAGTCTGGGGGCAATTGTTTGCATGGGAGAATGCCTGCAAACTCTATGCATGCCACACTGAGATCTGCAGAACAGAGGAGGGGGGCAGGGTGTTTCTGGAGGGGAGCGTCATTTGCAGAGGAGTTGCAGATGGGTCGCTGGCAAAAGAGGTTTGGTGTTTGTTTTTAGCTTATTTGGTTTTCTCTGAAAAGGGTGAATCTGGATTAAAGATAGGCAGGGAGCAAGGGCTGATATTTTGACGCCAACGATGTTGTGTGAACGTTGCATATGAAAGAACTATAGCAAACAAGCAGGGAAGCTTTTGTAAATGGAAAACAGCTGATTGTCTTTCAGTAGGTAGGTGGGCTAGTCAGAATTAAGGTTGGCTGCCACAGATTTATGGCGCTTCCACGTGGTTGCTTATTATGGGATCTGTCCCCCTCATGTAGCGACTTATTTTATTTTATTTTATCTACTGCATCTGTACACTCTCACTGTCATCAAAATGCTAAACCATATCCCCCCCACTATTTAATCTAGATTTGTCCTTTCTGGTGGAAATTTGATGAGTTGAAAAACAGTTGCCAACAACCTGTTTTTGATATCTGAACAACCAGTTTACAGTATTAAGTGCCACTCAGGAAGTGACCTGACTTTCAAGTCTATGAGGCTTTTTGTTTTTTGGCAGGAGGGAAGTTTTCTTTTTTGCTAGAACCATAGCAGATTTTTTTTTTCCTTTTTGCAAATCAGAGGGAGAAGGGCCCTCCAAGAAGGGTAGGTTACTATGTGCAGATTGTTTGTGAGGTGAAAAGAAAAGACATGTTAAGTTGGGAATGTCAGCAGTTTTGACATATCCTCTCGTATATTGATCAGAAATGGGCAAGAAATGAATTGGATATAGTTTTTTCCCGGTTGGCAGGTTCTGCAATCTCATAACAAAGCTCTGAACTGTACTTGTGGGAACATTATTTGACTATATTAATTAATTAATTGGTGTTTACCTTATTTTAACACTTGACTGAAATATACAGTTCCATTTTATGTAGAAGCGTAACAAGTTTTTCATCGCTGGGCATTTCTGCTTTGAATTAATTCCCTAAAAAGTGGCAGAAGCTTTCAAGAACTAGAGCCCAATTTGCCCACTAAAGCATTTGCCTGTAACAGGCGAACAGCAGCCCCAACCTTTCTGGAATTTGCAAAGCAATGAGATCGCAGATCTGGGCTGCTGATAATTCCAGAGTGCTAGAATAAGACATTTCCATTCCCTTTCATTTCCTGAGCTTAATAACCATTCATACTGGGCACACAAGTCTGTGGTTCACCCTTAAAAAAAATGACAAAAGTAAAATAAAACACGATATTGCTTTTATCTCAGATTGGTGCTCTGTTTCCTGCTGTTAATTTCACAGAGGAACTCTTTCGGCTGAAAAATCCCATGTGAAGCTACTGGCCTTTTAACATAAACTGTGCACATTGTGAAATCAAGAACCAAAGGAGTAGCAGCTTAGGGTGTCCCCCCACCCTTTATTTTTATTTTATTTTTCCTTATAGAAGAAGCCCTGTGGCTTCAATAATTACATATCAGGCAGAAATCCAACCAGAGTAGCATTGAGATACAGTGAGGGAGAAGTCTGCAGCTTTTGAATTTCACACTGAAAAAACAGGTCTGTTATGCTACTGTTCCTCCAAGTGTTCAATATGACTGCATATGGGGGGGGGGAGCGCAGAATCCTCATCTACATGCAGGGACCCTCTTCAAATGTTCGTTGAAGACATGTAGAGTGGTGGAGGAGGAGGAGCAGCAAAAGGAGCAAGAATGTGAAAAGGGGAAACAAATATGGAAGGAGCCCGGAACATCTTCCTTATTGGCGTCATGAAGGCTGGGGAAGAAATTTGATTTGGGTCATATTTAAAGGAAAATTTACCTAATTTCTATTTTGCAAACGAAACGAAACTGAAACACAGCCATCCTTTGAAATGCACAAGTCTTCAGATTTTGTAGTGCAGTTCTCCAGCCCGGCAATGCCTACAAAAATGTATCTACTAGGGCGAAATCCACATAGAAACACACATACTAGTGGAAAAAAGCATGCAAAATGCATATTAGGAGTAATTGCTTTGCAAAAATGTATATATTGTATATGTATATATTAGCTAGAATTGCACACAAAAATGTGTAAATCAGTAAAATAATTCTTTTCATCAGGACCTTCCTTCCTTCCTTCCTTCCTTCCTTTCTTTCTTTCTTTCTTTCTTTCTTTCTTTCTTTCTTTCTTTCTTTCTTTCTTTCTTTCTTTCTTTCTTAACAAAGCAACATGGAATTCTGAACCAAAGTATGGAAAATTGAGAGAAACTAAAAATTGACAGATTCACCCATCCTTAAACATCACAATTATTGTTTCTTTTATTGTTTTCTTCTGTCCTGCTGTATTCAAGGCAGCGTACAATAGAACTAAATCTCCATCTAAAACAATGGATGCTTTCAGACAGGATATTATTTCGGAATTGGGAATCCTCATGCATGTAAGCTTTTTTGCAATGTTCACATAGCACTGCTGGCATCTGAACACCATTTTCTTTTTCTTTTAACCAACCTGTTGCCAATGACTCATTTGTCATGGCTCAATAACCCATTTGCAAATTAAGTCCCTATCTGGAAGTACATACTCATCTTAAGTAATACAGAACAAAATAGCAGATCTAAAATGCAGCATGAACACTCGTCTCGCCATTAAAACACCATCCTGTTAAAACCTGCCTAAATAAGATTATCTTCGCTGCTCATTGAAATGCTGGCAGTGATGGCCCAGTGACGTCTCTCTTAGGAGCCTTGCCTAGCCCACTGCAAATGCTCTTCCACAGCTATATCCACTGAAGCTCTTGCCCGTTTCTGATCAATAGGGAGAGGGTATGTCTAAACTGCTGACAACTCAACTCAACATGAACATGCCCTCTTCCAAAAATACACCTTAAAAAAGTGTCATCACAATAGACACAGAGGCTTACAAACACACCTGCCATATAATTTCAGTCACCATGGCGAGTGACGGTTGGGTCTGGGGCTCCCTTTTGAGTGCACATTAATTAATTAATTTGCATGCAGCATTTCTACCCCACCTTTTAGCCAAAAAGGCTGGGGGGGATCAGTACCAAGACGTCAGGCTCACAATCTAATCAGACACAGCACACGAGGAAAGAGGAACAGGAGGGAAGAGGGGAAAAACATGTTCAAGCACAAGCTCTTAAAGTTACAGTTTATGAATTACAGTGATTCCAGCATTCCCTTGAAGCTCTTGGCTCCTCAAATCAGATCCAGGAGCAGAGCTGGTGACAACCTCCAGGCCAGGAGGGCAGCTCCTGCCACACAGTTCTTCCCTCAAACAGATGGCACTTGGTAGCAAACTCCACCTTGCTGTTTTGTAATGTGTGAAGCAGCCCCTAAGTGTACTCTAAACTGGAAGTTAATCTGAGATCCTCATTAATACAAATGTGTGCTGTGAAATCTAGCCATGGGTCCAAAGTTTCCCAGCTATATCTAGTCATTTAATTCCGATTTGCTTCTGTCACATCCAAACCATATTTAAAGCACACGGCCTCCTCCAAAGGATACTAAAAACCATAGTTTGTGAAGGGTGCTGGGAACTGTAGCTCTGTGAGGGGTAAACTGCATTTCCCAGGATCCTTTAGGCCAGGAAGCTGCCTGCTTTAAATGTATGGAGTGGGTGTGATCGTAATCTCCCTGGACACAACCAGGCAATGGCATCTCTCCTTCTTCTGATGTCTTACATGGGTGAGGCAAACAAAAACAGCTAACAGGTGAAATAAAACGAGAACACCCTTAGTGTCCCCCCCTCTTCCCCCCCTTTTAAAAGAACATGTCAGTTTGTCAGCGCACAGAGGAGACCCATCTGGGAGCCAAAATTCCTTTGACAGGCAGATACAAATAAATGCCGTTTCATAGCTTTATCTATGACAGTCCCCCTTGTCCCTCTGTTTGTCTATTGGCATTTTTGTCAGGGGTCCAAATACTACGGCTGTGGCAGCCTCAGATCAGAGAACAGCTAAGTGAGTCTACACGCCATGATTGCTGCTCTTGCATGTGTTCTGCTTAAACAGTTAACAGAAGAGGCCAAAAGAAAATTAGACCCTTTATTCAAGAGGGAGAGCATGCATTTATGCAAAGTGGGTGTTTAGCTGGGGGTGTCCAGATAAAGGCCTGGCTAGTTATAAATGTGCGGAATATAACCGTGGCACAGGGGGAGGAGGAGGAGGGGGAAGAGAGAGAGAGAAAGAGAGAGGGGAAAATCATGAAGTGTTTGTCGCTGGCGTCAGCGATGTACATAAAACAAAATATGTTGTTTTGATTATCTCAAATTACCACATGAAAAACGGCAAGGGCTCCGAGTGGTGCGCATGGCTGAGCGCACGCATGCAGCTCCTTCTCCACGGTCCAGGTTGCAAGGGTTAAAAAACACAAGAGCCTCTCTCTCTCTTTTAAGAGAGAGAGAGAGAGGCAACTTCATGACTAGCAATCAGCGCTAATAAGATTCTTTTTCTCCTCTCGCAAGATTCACAGAAAGCCCTCAATCCATGCCGAGCACATTCAAAGGCAAGGGACTAAGCACTCCCCTTACAGGTTCATTATCATTCGCCGGTTCTCCCCAGCCAAGTGAATCAGGAAAGCAAATGAATTAGTGAGAATTAAGGAGCCTCTGTGGCCTGAACCCTCTCCAAATCTCAGCGAAGATGAAAGGTAGACAGCGGATGCCTCCCGTCCCAGGTTCCCCCGCACAGAAACCCCGCAGCCCCGCAGCTTCCTCCAGAGCCCGGCAGAAATGTGCAGACAGTTAATGTTGCCTAACGTCTCCTGACCATGGGTTCAGTCTTGTGGGAGAAGTTATACCAGGCGGCAACCCCTGCCCACCCCCCTCCTCCTCTCTTGCTCACAATTAATTACAGGAGTCCTGCTAAAACACCTCTCTGTCAGGCAGGCCACTGCAAGCACACTTGGGTTTCGTCTGAAAGTCACTCGCTAATAATCAAAGATACCCGGGCAAGGCAATGACTGCGCAACGTTATCAAATATGGGTAGTACTTACAGGGCAGATCTGGATTGCTTTGAATTGCAATCTGCTAAACTTCATTGGTAAGCTTTTTATTTTTATTTTTCAGATGAAGCATCATCATGAGAATTATAAACCACAGTGTGAGTTATTTTTCATTTTTGTTTAAAAAAGTCCATTGCATTTCTTCCCCTTCTCTCATATAGATATATAACCAGGCAGTCTAAAAACATTTTTATAAATGTTTTTAACCGGGCTTTTTGGGTGGGGGTGGGGCAGGGTGACGTGTTTGCTCTCTGCTCAGGTCAAAAGGCAGTACCGTGCGAAGGCTTCAGAGAAACCCCATTTTCATTTTAAAAGTTACATTGCTAATCATACGTGATTGCCAATAATGCAGTTTAATCAAAGAAACAATGGAGAGAGGGGCCAAATGAATGCATTTCCAAGGAAATGACAGTTTATTATTATTTTTGCCTTTGGCAGGAGAGAAGAGGAATTGTTGCCTTTGTTCTGGCTGTGCAATATTAGTGAATTTTGAAGGGGAAACATTCGTTCTAATTAGCCTTCATTATTGCAATTCTCATAATAAATTACGCTAATAATTTCCTATCATGTGCTACTCAGTGCTACTTATTTATGTTCTGATGCATTTAGCATACACAACACACCGAGGATAAATTAACACTTGGCAGAGGACATTAAAATATTCCTAGGCTCCGTCAATGTCTTCATCTCATCCATCTCTCTTACTGTAAGAAGACTGTCTTTACAGAACGTGAGAAGTTTGCCATGAAATTACTTTTCTCTCTCTCTCCCTCCTGCCACACCACAGCATAAGGCCACAAACTCCCCTCCACTTAAATTGAAATGGTTAGATGTCCAGCGAAACTGGTTCACTGGCCCCAGAGTCAAGCACAGAATATGTGACAATAGCATATGAACAGTCAGGGCACAATCCAGTCAAAGTTAAGCATGTTTCAGTCCTGTTCACTTTTACAGGAGAAGCTGCGAGAAATGCTTCATACGCTTTCATTGAAATACATAGGAGAGAAAGGTGCTTAACTTTGGCTGGAGCACAGGTTTAGATTGTGATTTACACTATTATTCTAGGATATATATATATATATAAAAACCACACACACCCCCATCTTCATATAAATTTCCGCTTTTTGTACCATCTTGGCTTCATGTAGCAAATGCATACCTAACAATTAACACACGTTCTGCGCCCCCCCCCTGTGTGAGTAGTTATCCATAAGAGGAATTAAATTGTAGATGTATGAAATATCTGCACGCATCCCGATCCTGCTGTCTGTGAATAATATTTTTTAGCTTTCAAATAATGAAATGTTAAGGGGACCACTATGTCAGAGTGAACATAATAATTAAATGTACAACGGGAATTTCTGTAGATGCATACATTTTTTAAAAGGGAGCATTACTCTGAAATGCTTACAAAGTCCAGCTTCTCGTATAGGGTATAAGGCCTTTTCTCTTAATTCTGGTTACACTCCTCCATTTTTGCTAACAAAGCACTGCATAAAATGAAATATATTTCTCTCTGCTTTTGTCTCAGTCTTTAACAATCTGGGAAGTACATTAGTTTACAAAACAAAAAACAAAAAAAACAACAACAACCAAGGATTAATTGTGTGTGTGCCTTTTCTAGTTGATGCTTCTCTCCTTTTTAAAACAAATTAACTCAGATTAATTGAAAATATGAATTTTCTTACTACAGATATGTCAGCCACTTCCTCCCATTGCAAAGGGAATATTGAGCGACAGAGAAGAGGCAGAAACATGCAACACGGGTGGAAAACAAACCTTAACGTTAATTTCTGGATATTTTCCCTGGTACGCCATTGAGGTGGAGAAGGGCAGGGTGTTTAGGAATGCTTTTCTACAAGGAAATCATTTTAGCAGCTTCATGCTTTGCAATGAAAAATGGTCTGATGTCGTCCTCTCTGCTAGTGCCTCTAAAGCCAACCTGGATCCCTTTCACATCCTTGGGATCAATTGAATAGAAGCACTGAACATTTCCTATTGGATTAGGTAATTTCCCCTCACGTTCATACGGCACAAGGAAAGCAATTAGAACAGTTTAGCAGGCAGACAGTAGCGGACCCCCCTTGCAAATCAATCAGATGCACCACCGTCAACCTCCCCCCCAAGCTTTGCAGTAATGAAATATATATAATATGATTGCTATTAAAGAGGAGTAGCAAGGCTGCAGCTGGATCCAGCGGCAGCAACAACAGCCAGTTCTGCATTCGCAAAGCAGTGTGCCCTGCCCTTGCGCTGGCCACAAATGACCAGTGAAATCCCAGAGGCACTCTTGAATGTCTGCATTCTTATTTCATCAGCTGCAAAATATCTGTCACTCACGTCCCACATGGAGCAAAGTGACACCTGCCAGTCTCGAGAACAAGGACAAATTAATGTTCTCTTCTCCCTCCACCAACTGTTATCTTAGGAACGAGTGGCTAGCCGGGGTGCGAACAATCAACAGCTCTAGTGCATTGTTAAAGTTTGCAATGGATTTCTATGGCTTTCTTTATGTCAGGCTAATTTGCAGCCGCTGCCATCATCATTGAACGTACACACAGCGGCCTTTCCCATCCTTTTTAAGATTGCAAAATGTAGGGGTGGGTGGGTGGGGGAGAGGGAGGTGGGAAGGAAGAATGACAGAACTGCAAAAACAAGTCTTTTTTGAAAGCGAAATGAGGACGAGATTGGTTTGGGATGACTCTCAAGGCTTCTTGTAGCACAAGGCAATTCAGCTAGTCCTCTTGGCTCCTTGTTCACCCTAGAAATCGTCGAGAGAGAGGCACCCCCAGTTCCTAGCTGTAAGATTTCTAATATATAGTTCTGATGTCTGTCATCATGTCACTTCATGTTATGCAATATTATATCAGTCGGTGACGAGATGCAACATGACAGGACGTAATGCAATGTAACGTATCAAAAAATGTAAATAATACACTTTTGGGGATTAGATATCCGCTGTCAGTTCCTATAGCATAAATCTGAACTGAATTTATTGAGGCAGATGAAAGCTCACTGAACGCCAAACTGTCCATGGTGTTTGCGAACCAGCGAGCATCACAGTTCACCGACTCCCCCAATTACTTTTGGGCAGTTTGGCACATCTCTTTGAACGCACTGCCATGCGAAACAAAATTTCTATATTGTTGTTCACTTTGGTAAGCGAATGGCAAAGGCTTAATTTACAGAGGCCTCAAAAGGAGTGTTTTAATGATTCTTCGTAGCATGTTCCAAAGAAGTAAACACATTCTCAGGTCTGCCTTTGTAACAACTGTATCTGATTACTGCCGATGAGGATGATGATGATTATTTGCATGCTATTCAGACACTTGAGGACAGCAAAAGTAATATAAGGGTGGTACATTAATGCACTAATGAGGAAATGGGATGAAATGGGTAGTAGGCAGAATTTTGGAGACCTGGGTGTCTCTCTCTCTTCCCCCAAGCCTCCCCCCCTACTTACTGTTTGGGTAAGTCACTGTCCCTCCCCCAAGCCAATCTCAGGCCATACCTACAAAGCACTGTTGTACCACTTCCTCCCCAAGAATCCTTGGAACAGTACATTCTTAAGGAAGCTGGGAGTTGTTAGGAGACCCTATCCCCCCCCCAAAGACCTTCAGTTCCAAGAATAGTTTCACAATCTTAAGAACACAAGAAGAGTCCAAGGTCTCATCTAGTCCCAGCATCTTTTCTCCTAGTGGCCAACCAGATGCCGGTGTGAAACCCTCAAGCAGGGCCTGAGCACAAGAACGCTCTCTCTTCCTATGGGTTTCAGCAACTGGTGTTCAGAAGTATTACTGTCTTTGACCCTGGAGGGAGAGCCTAGCTAGTGGAGGAGCAGCATAGCTAGTGGGAAGTGTAACTCTATGAGAATAAGGGCTCTCTTAACAACTCCCAGAACTTTCATTATAGGTTTTATATATCAGACTTAAATCTTTAAAGTTGACAGTAATCCTGGGTACAAATGATACTGTATTCTGTCAACAAAAGGTAATGACTAAACACAACTGATGTCACAGCGGACCCATGGAAATACGTAGGTTTTTGTCTGTCTGTCTATCTATCTATCTATCTATCTATCTATCTATCTATCTATCTATCTGTCTATCTATCTATCTATCTATCTATCTATCTATCTATCTATCTATCTATCATCTATCTATCATCTATCTATCATCTATCTATCTATCTATCATCTATCTATCTATCATCTATCTATCTATCTATCTATCTATCTATCTATCTATCTATCTATCTATATCATCTATCTATCATCTATCTATCTATCTATCTATCTATCTATCTATCTATCTATCTATCATCTATCTATCTATCTATCATCTATCTATCTATCATCTATCTATCTATCTATCTATCTATCTATCTATCTATCTATCTATCTATCTATCTATCTATCTATATCATCTATCTATCTATCATCTATCTATCTATCTATCTATCTATCTATCTATCTATCTATCTATCTATCTATCTATCTATCATCTATCATCTATCTATCATCTATCTATCTATCTATCTATCTATCTATCTATCTATCTATCTATCTATCTATCTATCTATCTATCTATATCATCTATCTATCTATCATCTATCTATCTATCTATCTATCTATCTATCTATCTATCTATCTATCTATCATCTATCTATCTATCTATCATCTATCTATCTATCATCTATCTATCTATCTATCTATCTATCTATCTATCTATCTATCTATCTATCTATATCATCTATCTATCTATCATCTATCTATCTATCTATCTATCTATCTATCTATCTATCTATCTATCATCTATCTATCTATCTATCATCTATCTATCTATCATCTATCTATCTATCTATCTATCTATCTATCTATCTATCTATCTATATCTATCTATCATCTATCTATCATCTATCTATCTATCATCTATCTATCTATCTATCTATCTATCTATCTATCTATCTATCATCTATCTATCATCTATCTATCATCTATCTATCTATCTATCTATCTATCTATCTATCTATCTATCTATCATCTATCTATCTATCTATCTATCTATCATCTATCATCTATCATCTCTATATCTATCTATCATCTATCTATCTATCTATCTATCTATCTATCTATCTATCTATCTATCTATCTATCTATCTATCTATCATCTATCTATCTCTATCTATCTATCTATCTATCTATCTATCTATCTATCTATCTATCATCTATCATCTATCTATCATCTATCTATCTATCATCATCTATCTATCTATCTATCTATCTATCTATCTATCTATCTATCTATCATCTATCATCTATATAGCTTTGGTTTATCTGCTTTGATATCATATGCAGGAAAGTATTGTAACCTGCTTGGGGTCAGGAGGGGGAGATTCTGTCTTTAGAACTGTGTATGATAATTAGTTACTTGTTTTTGCTATTTTGTTTTATTTTGTATATTTTAACCATGTTGCATTTTATACTGTAATTTACCCTGATACTATTTTAGTGGCAGCCACCACATAAACACAGTAAATAATAATGAGATTCTGTGTGGCCTGACTGAAAATGCAGATACCAGCCATAGAAAACATCATGAGCTGTGTTAACTATATAAAAAATGTGACTTGTGAATCCAGTGAATACTTGTTTGCAAACATGTGCATTATGCTAATATGTCCATCAGGGAACCAAAACTGACTGTAGCTCCCCGTTATGTATGGAAAATGTCAAATCTAGATTTATATCTGTGCAATGCTTGAAATGAGACGTACAATGCATTCTTAGATACATGCCTGCTCAGAGTTCAATGGTGAGTATAGGATTGCAACCCAGATGCTGTTATGTGCAAGTGGGAGTCACTTCCCAGCATGTGACTCCCACTTGCACATAACAGAGACCCCCAGGTAAAGGGTGGTATATAAATTCAATTTATTTTAAAAAAAATGAATTGCAATGGCAATGTTTTCTCTTCATTGCCTCTTATGGCTGCACCACTGATGTATTTAGCCTGCTTTGTTTGCTGACTTGGGGATAGTTGAAGCTTCCAATTCTGGTTTCTCTCAGTTTCTCATTTTTCCAATCCTAAATCCAGTTCTCCACATTTCCACATCAGTTTATAATTTTTTTAAAAAACACACACACATGAAAATTAATCTGCGAATTTCTCCTAATATGCATGTGTGTATGTAATGTTGCCTAATATACACAATTTTGAAAGCAATTTTGCTTGATATAGCACATTTCAAAATGTTTTCACTAAGTGTATATTTTATGCACACTTCAGCATAGTAGATGCAATTTTGTAAATATGACTTGGCCAGGAAACTGCTTTGCAAAATTAAGAGAAGTGAAAATTTCAAAGGACAACTGTGTTTTGGTTCATCTGTTTTTCTGGAAAGTGAAAAGGTGTAAGTTCACCTTTAAATGTGAAGTGAATTGAATATCTACCCCCTTCCTATAATGCCTATAATTTTTCTGTGGCTTTTATGCAGACTGGATGCATATGGTGCCAGCGAATCTCACGTCTTTTAAAACCTTTTCTGCGCTGAAGATGTTTTGCCAACGTTTTTCATCATCCCGGTCCATGTCCACTGCTGTTAGGAAGTTTGGGAGCCAGAAAGTCAATGTGTGAAGTGCTGTGTTCATTAGCCTGCACCGAGCGAGGTTAGATTGCCCTGCACTTAACATGTCAGTGGTCCGTCTCTCCTAGAATGGAGGAGATTTCTAATATTTAGAAGAGCAGGATTGATTAGCGATGGTGACAAGTGCCTGCCAATTTCCCCCTTGTGCAAGGGAAGCGAAAGAAGCAGGAAAACCTCCGCCTCCGCTGGTGGACTCCGAAGAAGTGAACCTTTCATTTGCTGTCATAATGATGACTTTTAAATGTCCCGCTTTGGATCTTGTTGCTGCTGCTGCCACTGTTGTTTTTTTGTTGCTGTTCAGGCTTCTAAAATGTTCTCTTAATAACACACATTGGTCTTTAGCCGTGGAAATGCAGAAATAATTAGAAATGCCATTGTGTACACTGCCTTCTGGACTGGGCTGAAGGTGAAGGAGAAAGTATCATGCTATCCTTGTCAGCTGCAAGGGTAATTACTGCTGGCTGAAATTACTCAACATTTGTTTATAAGCTCCCCAGAGCATGCTGTAAATAGATTGTCTGTTATAGTCCAATCACATTAAAACGCTGCTCCTTGCAAACTGCTACCTCCTGTTTTCTGTAAGCTAGACACAGAGAGCCTGCTGCTCACTTATTGAGTGCCGAACACTGAAGAGCTATGTTTAATGTGATTGTTTTCATTAGCTCCTCTCTGTCCGATATCACATTTATGGTTTACGGGGCCTGAACGCTGGCGGGCTGCATCCCTTTTATTTGCCATAGTCAGATCCAAATGTCTTTATTACCGGAGGGCATCTGCAACAGTTTGAGGAGTGTCTCCAAGCTGCAAAAGCCGACGAGTGACTAAAACAACAGCAACCCAAAAACCTTTCCCCTTTCTTTGGAGTGTTTTGGTAGCCTCTCCAACCCTGCTCCAAAAGTGTAATATTATGGGTTATGCCATGCTTGGTCAATTGCTCTCTTTGGCTAGTTGATTACAGCTGCTGTCCTAAGCACACTTGCTCAGAGTATGGTGAGTCTTACATCTGAGTAAACAGGCAGAAGATTGCGCTGCACAGCTGAAATCCCACACAGAGTTATTTGGGTTTGGAAATAAGTCCTGTTAAACACCCTAGGACCTTCTGCTGATTAAATAAGCAAAGGATTGCAGGACAAACCAGTGTGATGAATTTCAAGATGTGCTGATGATTAATCAGATAGCAACTTTACAGTGTGTGTTTTTCTTAAAAAAACACACCAAACACTTCTAAAAAAAAGAAGTGAAAAAAGTTATTGTGGGCAGATTCTTTCACCTTCTTTCTCCTACAACAGTCAAATTGTGTTGTCTTGCTTGCTGCAGCACACACTTTCCAAAAAAGTGTTTTCTTCAGAACAATTGTCTTATTTCATATATGAATGCACACAGATTTAAGCAATGGAAACCTTATGCAGTGTATCTGCTAAGATTTCATTAATTAGGAAATAGCCCTACATATATTATGGAACAGCTGGTCAACTAAAACCTATTTTATGGCCAAGCAAGCTGCATCTCTTTCTGTCTGTTAGGGACCATTTCTTTTCTCTCAACAGTGTATTTCATATCAGATGCTCAGCTCTAACCTTTCCAGTAGGAAACAGTGATTTGAGAGGAAGGGAAAGTGGCCAGGGGTATAGCCCAAATATCAGGTAGTTTATCAGACCCAGCCCCTTTGAACTGAATGGGTGCCTTGCAAGAGCACAGTAGCCCCCATCCATTTTAATGAGGCTGGCACAGAAAGGCTTCTCAGTGACTTTGTTTCATATTCACTTTTTAAAGTGAGATTTCTGCATTTCTTATCAGTAGATCTAAAATTAACTCTCCCATTGGTGAAAATGTATGCATTTGGTTTATGTGAATTTGGATTAACCTATATATTAAATATATCCTGTAAAGGAGAAGGTAGACATCTAGGATGCCACAGCAAAGGGCACATAAGAATTCTAATACAATGGTACCTTGGGTTAAGAACTTAATTCGTTCCGGAGGTCCGTTCTTAACCTGAAACTGTTCTTAACCTGAACTACCACTTTAGCTACAGGGGCCTCCTGCTGCTGCCACCCCGCCGCCGTGCGAATTCTGTTCTCATCCTGAAGCAAAGTTCTTAACCCGAGGTACTATTTTTGGGTTAGCGGAGTATGTAACCTGAAGCGTCTGTAACCCGAAACATCTGTAAGCTGAGGTACCACTGTAAATAAAATAATGCAAAATAAAGGTTTTTTTCTCTTTAGATAGAGCTGTATCTAATTTGGAGAGCAATCCTAACTATGGGAAGCTAGTATAATTTACACCACCTTAAATTCAACCAGTCTAAAGTACACCAGAGCCAGCCCAAGTCTTGCAGAGGGAAAGCAAGCCTTTAAAATAGAATTTGACTTATACCACCCTTTTTGCTGGTGTAAGTTCAGCCAGGTTTCCAGGTCACGTGACTGAGATGAACAGAGTTAGGAGCTAGCACAGGGAAGTCCAACACATGGCCCTCAGCACATTTGATACCAGCTCCCCACAGCCCTCAGGTGATCTGATCCACAACCAGTAGACCTGAAGATGCCCCACTTTATTCAGGCCTTGGAAGAGATCGAATTAATCTGGCACTCATATATACTGTTGATAGCTTAGTACTTACTTGTATTTGGTTGAGTTTTAGTCATTAGATTTATTTCACAGTTCCATGTTTTTGTCTTTACACACACAGTGTGACTTGTTTTTTTGTCATATGTTTCATATTTTGTGTTTAATGTTTTTTATCCAGTTACTTACCACCCCGGGACATTTGGCGAGAGAAGATTAAAAATCAGATAAACAAGAACAAGAAGAACCTGTTCTTATTCTTTGCTTGGAAGTTCCTAAGCTCGTTTTTTTAAAAATAAAAAACCACACCTTTAAAAATGACTATGGATGAAGTCAAAATCTGAAGACCAATTTAAAAGGGCAGCAGATAGGATGTTTCCTATAGCCACAAATATCTAAACACAGATCTGGAAAGGGAGATGAGAAACACAGGGGAAATGTAGGCAAGGTTGCCATTCTAATCAGTATCATCAATAAAAGTTAGGCAATGCTTCTAACCACAAAACAATTAACATGAAGAGAGTTAAGCTTAAACAACAACCAGAAGTCACCCTGACATGACTGTAACAGGAAATCCAAGGAGCTGGGCAAAGCTGTTTTGTGAAATGAAACATACGAGGCTATGAGAAACATCTCTTCATTCCTAATTGTCGATCAGTACAAGGCTTCAGTTAACGGCAAACCAGCGGGGAAGGATGATCTTTCGTTTTCTTCATAGATTGCAACATTTTCTCTTAACTAGAATCATTGCCTGTGGAAAACTGTACTTCTGGGAAAGATGCTGAAGAGCTAGAAATGATGATTCAATTGTGCATTAAGATAATTCCTGGAAGAAGGCTTTGCCTTCCTGGAACAGCAGTCACAGCCTTGCCAGTTGCATAGGTGTATATATCCACAAGTGGGCACAGACAATCCTTTTGCTCATTTCATCAGTTTCCCATTTTTTTCGGGCATTGCCTTGGCGATAAGCTGTTCCCTTCCCAAATAAATGTACTGAACAGCTGAAAAATAGAAAAGCAAATCCTCAGCGTTTTACAGGAGTAATTTTGTGAGTGTGTGTGTGTGTTTAACAACAAACCACTTAAAAGCCATTACTTTGCATATATCTAGGTAAAACATTTTACATGATTCCATTAACTAATTTTGCAGAGGCAATGGATCTTTGAAGAAAAACTTCCCACAGCTAAAAAAAAGACATTAAGGAGTAGGGAGAGAGGCTGGAAGCCACAGTGACAGGTACAACGAAGGCTGTATCTTTCAGTTCCCTGGAAACCAGTCAAACACTATCTCATCTTGCAATGGTTGTGTCTGATCCTCTGCCTCAGACATCTTCCTAATAATGGCAGCTACAGAGGTGACTCTCTGCAAATAAGGGCTTCCAGCCACTGGACATCCATCATGTATCTCCAGAGCAACATTAGGCTGCCCTAATGGGCACCCC
The DNA here is from genome assembly GCF_964234715.1 of Podarcis melisellensis. Classification (NCBI taxonomy): domain Eukaryota; kingdom Metazoa; phylum Chordata; class Lepidosauria; order Squamata; family Lacertidae; genus Podarcis; species Podarcis melisellensis. Next base: position 106,926,862 of record NC_138528.1, on the reverse strand, counting down.
CGTCTTCATTATGATATTAATTCTCTAAATTTCCAAAGTGATTTCATTTGTAAAATGACAATGGCTGGCTCCTCAGGAGACAAACTGTTTTCATCACACTCCCTCCTGCTTACAAAGGTTCCCTCTCTTTAGTCTTCTGGGGGTGCATGTGTGTATGTGGGGGGGGGGCTGCGTGGAGGAAATGTGATAGCATCAGATCTCTTGTGACACGCAAGCCTGCTTAACAGCTATGCACACCACCTGACAACACTACAAGCCGGGCTGTTCAGCCTGAAGATTTGTAAAGCAGTGGCTGGCGAGCAGCATTGAACTAAGAAAGGGGGGAATTGTGCAGAAGGAGAATGGAGGCCATGTGCCTAGTATGAAGGGGAGGAGATAGGTTAAGGCAGAGCTTTCCAAACTGTGTGTCGCGACACGTTAGTGTGCTGGCTACAGTGTGTAGGTGTGTCACACAAATGCTCTCCGCTCTCCTCCCATGGCTGGAAAGGGGTTAGTTTAACTTCTGGTTTGCCAGCAAAACTGAATTACTGTGTTGTGAAATAATGCATGTCTAAAAAGTGTGTCACCAGCATGAAAAGTTTGGGAAGCTTTGGTTTAAGGGCTATACTGAAGCCATTTTGGTAAAAAAATACATCTGTGCACGCAATCAGATGTTGTGCAAGTAAGTGGTGAAGAACCTGTGGCCTTCCAGATGTTGTTGGACTCCAACTCTCCTCAGCCCCAGATACTCATGATCCAAGATGGTTTTACCCTACTTCACCAGCAGATCAGAACATAAGAATAGTCCTGCTGGAAAACGCCAACAGCCCATCTAGTCCATAATGCTATCCTCACAGTGGTCAGCCAGATGTCTAAGTGGAGCTCACAAGCAGGACCTGAGGGCAACAAGAGTCCCATTTGTGATTCTCAGCAGCTGATATCCACACGCATACTGCCTTGGACAGTGTAAGCAGAACATCATGGCTAGTGGCTCTGGATATCCTTCTCCTCCACCGATTTGCCTGATCATCTTTTAAAGCCATCCGAGTTTGTGGCCACTGCTACCTCTTGGGGAAGTGAGATGGCATACTACCAGTCAGTGTAGACAATGTAGATGGACCAATGGGTCTGACTTGGTATACGGCAGCTTTGTATGTCCCCAGCACTTCCAAAACATATTTTACCTTCCTCATTGTTGTTTTTATCTTATTTTTTAAAAGTTCTGTGCTAAGAAAAGCTGGATTGCTGTGAGCAGAGTTTGCACACTGTGCTAATTTTGGGAGAGGGCCAAAGAGTTACACATGGCATGGGTGCCCCACATCCTGGGATTCCAACATTTCATCTGGTATTGTCCAGGGAACTGCAAGTTTTGCACCCATTCAGATCTGGGTATGCATTCTGGCATTGCTCTATGCAATGTAAGTAAACCAATGTGGTGTCCATGTGGCAATGTATCAGCATTGCTAATTGGCATGTCCTGGTTTAAACATGATGTTGACTAGATGGAATATCCCCTACTGGCCTACAGCTTTGTGATCTATGACAGCTAGCCTAAAAGACCCGTTGTCATGGTCAGATCACTTTCTGGTGAAGTTTGGACTTACAGCTCTGTTCCTCCCCTTTCAGGGTGGTGAACCAGGGCTGGCCTGCTCATGAGGTAAGCTGAGGCAGTTACCTCAGGTGGCAGAACTTCAAGAGGCAGGGCCCCCACTGGCACCACACTGCATTCATCACTGGTGAAGAAGCCATGCTCTATGATATCTCACAAGAGCTCTGCAAGGTCTTACGAGATCTCGCTGGAACCCACTGCCGGGTGACCCAAGGAGGTGGTGAACAGATTACTATGGCCAACATCTTTTCTTTCTCTTTCCATTTCAGCACTTGGGCTGAGTAAGTGTGACCACAGAATGGTGGAGCATGTCTGCTTTAAAGCCCTCTTCTCCCATTAATCACAGAATAGATTCTTTTCTAATAATGCAAAAGGCACATACTGCACAATCTTATGCACGTCTACTCAGATGAAAGTTCCCCTCTGTTCAAGAGGATTTAACTGCACTCCCAAGCAAGTGTGTAGAAGACTGCAGCCCTCCGCTCACTGGGAAAGTGTTGGCTTCTCAGCCTCTCGTCAGCTTGCCTTTCTGCAAACCAAAAATCAAAAAGATGTTTCCACTTCATCCTAATGAATCTCTCCAGTGTGGCCATCCGCCTGCCTGATGCATTGGGGCCAGCAAGCTGCCCTTTCTTAAGCACTTCCAATGTTCCACATTAATCAAACTCAGAACTGGAGTCACTGATGCTGTCTGCATAGACTGCCTGCACTATTAATGCAGGAGGAAATTAGCCTCCCTGAGATTATTTTAGGGCCTTAGTTAATTCTTTGTCATTCCTGTACTTAAGAGAGTCTGGATACATGACCCGACGGTGCTGCTCGACCATAAGAGGGTGGACAGAAGTGGTCAAGTTTCCTTCTGCAAAAGGGGAAAGCTGTTAACATAAAGCTGGAGTTGCTGGTTGTGTGACATTCACTGTTGGATGTCAATGGGATAAGAATGTGTTGCTGGAGCATCCTCCTTACTGAAGCGCTGAGAAAGTAGAGAGGCTTTATTGAATAGGCAAGTCAAGGCAGGCAGAGCTGTTCTAATCAGAGCTTCTGAGGATGCTACATTTGCATTGCTGTATCCCAGGGGTTGTCAACCTGGTCCCTACTGCCCACTAGTGGGCGTTTCAGGATTCTAGGTGGCCGGTAGGGGGTTCTACAGCACCAGCTGAATCCTCCTTCCATCGAGCACTGGTGGGCGGTAAGGAAATGTTACCATCAAGAAAGATGCATTAGTGGGTAGTAGGTATAAAAAGGTTGACTACCCCTGCTCTATCCCAAGCTGACAGGTGAACCGAAAAGTTTGGACTTCAACAGGCTGCAGGAAACTGTTTGTTTACTTCTCTTTCTTCTCTTCCGTCAACCTTTCCTATGCAACATAGAAAGCTACCTTATGCACAGTCAGACCATTAGTCTACTGAGGACAATGTTGTCTACACTGGCTGGCAGTGGCCAGTGCCGAAGCTGCATGCTCCGGCACCGGGGGAGGAGAACAGGCAGAGGCATGGCTGGCGCATGTCCTGGGGGCGTGGCACGCATCCCGGGGGCATGGCACATCACCTACGGGAGCGTGGTATGTGTCCCGGGGCATGGCATGCTTCCTGCGGGGGTGTGGCATGTGTCCTGGGGATGTGGCACGCTACCCGTGGGGGCGTGGCACCCGGTGTGTGGGGGGGTGCACGGCGCGTGTCTGGGGTACCCCCTCCCCTATGGTGCAGTGGCAGTGGCTCTATTAAGGTTTTAATAAGTGGTATTTTCTACATCCTGGGATCTTCTGCATGCACTGAACTTTGGTCCTTCCTAGACACCAAGGACCAAAGAGATGTAGTTTCCAAAAGAGTACCCCCAAGTCTCCCTGGCACCTGGGGTGCTACAGTTTCAGGCCAATCTGCTGATTCAGCTACCACTCATGAAACAATGCTAAGGAATCTCAAGGGGATGATGGAAGCCCCTTTCTGCTTACAGGTTTTCTTCGTGATCTTGATCTCACTTAGAAACATTGTTTTGCTCCTCCAGAAGTGCAGTGTGGTTTGTGGATTCAGAAATGGGTGCAGGAAAACAGCTCAGTTCACTTAGGGTTGCCATACATCCAGAGAAACCAGGATATGCCCTCTTTTGGGGACCAACATGCCCTTCCGGGCAGATTTTTACATTGTAAGGGAAATGTCTGGGTTTTTGCATTTGGGAGGAGGGCTTAGGCTTGGGCTGCTCTACAGGCTGTGGCTGCTGCCTGTCTGAGCTGGGGAAAGAGGAATGTGGGCATGGCAGCCCCCCCATGCCCGCCCCCGCGTGCCTCTTTCCCCAGCTTGGGTCAACAGCGGCTCGGGCAGTTCTCTTTTTTTGCTCTTCAAGATATGGCAACCCTAAATTCACCAATCCCACTCTTGAATCCCACACACTGGTATTTAGTGAGTTAGATTTGCATAGTTGTAAAACTTCACACCAGTTTATGCAATAAAAGTAACCCACCGGCTTTTATAAAACCCTTTTTTGCAATAGATGTTATTTTTAAGAGAGACCCAGCTGGAAGAATGCAACAATGGCCTGGCCTCACTCAAAGTTCTGAAAACACCGTCTTGTGTTCTCAAACCTTGACATATGCTCATGCTGTTTCGGAATGTCTTTGTTGATGTGAGTTGCCTTGCAATCCCCAAGCTTTATGCTGGTATGTTTGAGTTCTCATTCTGCAGGATGATGCATCTACTATCTTTATAGTGTACTCTGACAGATAACACTCAGTAAAGAGTGGAAGCAGGAGGGCATTCTGGTAAAAGTGGACTGGACACTGATTCACTACATTCTGAATAATTTCTTATCAGGGCAGAGAATGTGTGTTTCAGAGTCCATGCCTTCCACCAGAGAGCTATCAGGTTATGGAGGGCAGAGAAATAATGGATGGGGCAAGGCCAGGGAGAACTTCAAATGGAAAGATAAGTTAGGGATGGGGAAACCAGTTTACCATATTGGCCTGTATATAAGCCTCACTCTCCCCCTCAAATTCTGACCATGAAAAGTTAAGGGGAGGCTTATATTCATGACCTTAGAGTATGCAGTCAGGAGTGTGGGGCAAACAGCGCCAGGAGGGTGGCAAAGCGGTGCCCGCCCCGTGCGTAGTCCCACATCCTCTCCCCCAAGGCCGGGAAGGGAAAGAGCAAGGAAAGGAAAAGGCTGCTGGCAACGCAGTGTGCCCCCCCGATGCCTCTCGCTCTCCAGGCTTCAGCGAAAGCCTGCATTCACCCCATAGGACGCACACACATTTCCCCTTCATTTTTGGAGGGGAAAAAGTGTGTCCTATAGGGCAAAAAATACAGTAAATACATGTTTAATAGTTCTATAAAAGTGATCAATGCGGCTTTTTATTTCAAGCAGGCTTCCCTAATTAGAACAGCAGCAATTATTAGGGTGGGTGGATCTGTCAGTTTCAGTTCTCTCAATTCCTAATTTTTTTCCAGTCTTAAATCCTGTTCTCCACATCTCTGCAGCAATTTGTGAATAAAATTTAAATCCTCATGAAAATTTGTTGGAACTTTAGTGTGAATTTCTCCTAAAAACACATATCTGCATGCAATTTTGCCTAATATATCAATTTCTACAAATCAATTTCCCTTAACATAATGCATCTTTGGATGTTGTTTAAAGGAATATATGCATTATTATGCAAACTTGATCTTAGACGAAGCATTTTGTACAAATTCATTGGCTGGAGAATTCTTTTGCAAAATTCAGAGATGTGTGGGGCTGAGTTTCAGTCTGCATTATTGTTTTGGAAAATGCAAATAAGGTATGTTTGCCTTTATATGCTAATTTCTCCCCCAACCCTACCTGGTTGCTGTTGGTAGGGAAAGCTCGGAGGAAATGTATTTGAAAACTTTAATGAAATGTATCTCCATTCAGTTTAACTTACCAGATGAGAGTTTGGGAAGCGGCTTAGGGGTCAAGTGCAGCCCCCCAGTTCTCTTTTTCCAGACTTTGGGACTCCCCTAAGCCATTCCTCTTCCTCAGGCCACGCCCTCATCCGCTTTACTAAGCGCTTTCTCTGAATGCTTTTGCCTGGCTGGAATATGTCATTGAACTCTGCTTCTTGCTGACCTGGAAGAATGGAGGTGTGTGTGTTTGTGTAGAACTTTCTAGTTTTTGGTGCAGTGGGAATGTCACCTATTGAACGCTCTGTTTCTTCACCCACTGGCTTCACCCACATAGGCATTCTGCCCATGGAAGGCTTTCCGTGAGGATAGACAGCCTTCAGACTGATAATGGTCCCCAAAGTCTACGCTAGATCGTATGTGTTCATGGCATGGTATGTGTTCAAGGACGTGGTATGTGGTGGTTGTAAATGGATCATGCATGTATCTGGGACACAGTATTTCCAACATTGCAATTAACTGTGAAATCGCCATGAAAGACTTAAAAATGAGAGCCCTTAGGTTCACACAACATTGAAGAGTTTTGTGGTACCTTAAAGATTAACAAATATATTATGGTATAAACTTCTGTGGACTCAAACCCTCACTTAGTCAGATATACATGAAGCGAAATCTTAGCTGACAGGTATATAAAGAAGAAAATGATTGTGTGGGAGTTGAGTGGCAATGAGATGCAAAAATTACCGTCAGTGATAATTAGAGCTCAATATGCACATCTTAACCTTTTACAGTAGAAAATTAGTGATAATTGCTGAGATGGCTGTATTGACACCAGTGCCATGGAGCCGTTTGCAAGAAACTGTCATAGATAGCACAGATATCCTGGCATTGGTCAGCTAATTGACACATGTTGTATGCTTAAAAAATAATTTGTCCCAATTTAACACACAAGTGATGGCATTTAATTTCTGGATACTTACAGCTACAATCACGATCAAAGTATTCAAATTCTGCAATAAAAATATGACGGAATCCAATAGCTCGATTTTGACACTTATCCATAGAGACCTACAACAGTTGATGGGTTTAATGGTTTTGAGTGATACTGACACCAGGTTACAGAGTGCCAGGGCCCCATCCCAGCCTCATTCTGGACAAGGCAATAGCGCCCCACACTTTTCTGATTTAACTGACAACTGCCCCCATTACCTTGTTCAAGTAAAGCACTGTCACACATGGTCAGTGGCAAGCCAGGATAGAAAAGGAGAGCCATTAGCTTGGCACAAGCCTACTCTAGCCATACTTGGCAGAAGCACCTTGGGCCTGGGATGTCAATCAGAGGCCTTTGGCTGACGTAACACGGTTTGAGCTTTAACTAAAATGACACACAACATTGCTTGTGCTAGTTCAGCTGCAGGACTGAGGTGCCAGTAAATGTTTACAGATTTTCTTCACCTTCATTCTGATTCTGATATCTGAATATTTTTTTCCACTTGTAAAAAAAAAGGAAAAATAGAATATTAATAATATCTGAGATTTCAAAGGTTTCACTTTGATATTTTTCTTGGATGACGCAGAGATGTTCAATGTCAAGCTTTAAAAAATACTACATTACATGTAACTACTGGCAGTGTGTGTGCATGTCTGTGTTATAGCTAATGTAAATGGTCCTTTAAAGGGAACTTGGTCGGCAGACCTTTTGCTTTTGTCAACAGATTCTAAAGCAGAAAGTTAGATTACAGGCCATGAATGCATGCAGTGGGCTGAATAGCTCTGGGGTGCCATTGAATGATGGATGTTCTTGCAGCGACCAGAGGGAAAAGGTAGCATAATGGAGAAAAACCTTCGAGTTCTGTTGCATATTTTTGTGCAGCATAATCCCGCCAATACGCTGTTGCTGGGCTGTATCTCCAAGCAACCTTCCAATGAGTGCCTGACAGAAATCTGAATTCCGGGCAGAGCTATGCAGACTTCCCCCTTTTCCTTTCCTGAACTCTATTATTTATAAGATTAAAACCCCTGAGGTTTAAAATGGCAGGTTTATTGTCAAGTACAATGTACTTCTCACTCTGAATGGACAAAAGCCTTTGAGCTTACCTAAGCCTGCACGGAAACCTTCCTGCGTGCCCTCACTACAAGCACATGTACTCAGGGAGGCCGCCATTTCCTCCAGGGGTGTCAGACAAGTATCCTGTAGGGCTCTCCACTGGCACTGCCTATAACAGTCCTCTTGGAGAAGTGTTTTCTCTTTATGCTGCCTGGATTGCTGACCTTCCTTGAGAAGCCAGTAAACAAGGGAGATGCTATTCTGAAGCAAAGGATTTAGCCAATTCATTCACCTTTTGGGTTTACATTTCTGGGAGCAATTCACAAGGAAGTGGTGATTTAAAGAAACAAAATACCTTTAAAGTTTTGTCTTAAAAAAATAAAAAATGCTACTGAGCATCTTGCTGGTAAGTTGCTCACAGGCAACTGTTGTGTGAACCTCTGTTTGTGCATCGTTAACTAATGTATAGTGCTGACTCTCCACCACCACCAGGGCCTTGTTTTTCTTTTCTTTTCTTTTATAAGATATTTATTAAAGTTTTACAAAAAAACTTCCTCACACCACCCTTTTTTGTGTTCCCATTTACCCAGTCAAATTCAGCAAATCCTTACCCTCTTTCAAATCTCATTATTAATTATATAATTCAACCTATTATGTCTCCAGTCTTTCTTCTCTTTTAAATTCGTTCTTACCTATTCCTTATATCTTAATCTCTTGTACCATATTGTTTAGATTTGACATAATATAACTCTGATCTTGCACCCTTTTAAAAATCATTTTTACATACTCTTTCTAGCTTTGTCACTAATGCCATATTATTCTTATATCCAACATCACTTTAACATTCATAAATTTTGCAGTGTTTCTGCAAGTAGTCTTTGAACTTCTTCCAATCCTCTTCCACCGACTCTTCTCCCAGGTCTCGGATTCTGCCGGTCATTTCTGCCATCTCCATATAGTCTATTACTTGCATCTGCCATTCTTCCAAGGTGGGTAAATCTTGTGTCTTCCAAGGCTTTGCGATAAGTATCCTTGCTGCTGTTGTTGCATACATAAAAATGTTCTGTCTTTCTTTGGCACCAATTGGCCGACCATGCCCAGGAGAATGGCCTCTGGTTTCTTAAGGAAGGTATATTTAAATACCTTTTTCAGTTCATTATAGATCATTTCCCAGAAAGCCTTAATCTTTGGGCACGTCCACCAAAGGTGAAAGAATGTACCCTCAGTTTCTTTACATTTCCAACATTTATTATCAGGCAAATGATAGATTTTTGCAAGCTTGACCGGGGTCATGTACCACCTGTAAAACATTTTCATAAGAGGGTCTTGTTTTTCACTTCCCAGCTGGGTATTCCCATCAGTAATATTTGCACATGGGAAGGCGGTCATTTCTTCACAACAAAATACCTGACATATAAATTGGTAGATTTTTGCTGCTATTTCTAGACATTAAATATATACACAAACAATGGCCAGGGCTGGCCCCTCTATCTTTTAGAGCTGTATACAAAATAGCTCTCCACCATGTTTTGCTTCTGCTGCCATTGTAACCAACAAAAGCGGGGGGTGGGGAGGGCTGTTGCCACACACCTGACCTCCCGTCAGAGCGGTGAGGTGGTGCAGAGGTTGGAGTTGTTCTAGCACACAGGTGGGAGTGCTGGATTGGCTCCCCCAATGCATGTTCACAGCACTGACCTCTTTGCCACCTTGGCTGTCTCCTTCTGTCTTGGCTTCTGCCCCAAACAGGCAGGTGCAGTTACTTACAAGTAAGGAGGTGGTGCTTTATTAAAGCAGAATAACAGTACATTGCATTAGCATCAAGGATTTCAAGGCTGCATGGGATCTGCAAAGCTATTCCAATGAGTTTCCCCAACTACCTGCCATGCTTTTTTAAAAGCAGAAATGGAGAATGTCTAGGTACTCAGCAGAATTTGTCCCTGCAGGAGCTCATGGCCTTGTGTCTCATACCCCTCTCATTCATCATCTTCTTCCTCAAATGCCTACCACTCCTAGTCTGAATCAGAGTACTCAGAAGAAACAGTGCTGCCCTAATCTGCCAGTCACTACTGGTAGCAAATGACCACAAGTCCAAATGTTCACTTTTTCTTGTGTCGAGGAGAACATGGGAGGGAATGAGAGGAGAGCATGGGAGGGAATGAGCTCAAGACCAACTCCCTGTCCATTAGAGGACTGGTACTAAGGTAGGAACAGGCCCCAAGGAACATGTTTCAACACATTCCAAAATTAGCCCCGGACTAGAATAGGGCTTGCCGATCGAAAAGTCGGCGGTTCGAATCCCCACGGCGGCATGCGCTCCCGTTGCTCGGTCCCAGCGCCTGCCAACCTAGCAGTTCGAAAGCACCCCCGGGTGCAAGTAGATAAATAGGGACCGCTTACTGGCGGGAAGGTAAACGGCGTTTCCGTGTGCTGCGCTGGCTTGCCAGATGCAGCTTTGTCACGCTGGCCACGTGACCCGGAAGTGTCTCCGGACAGCGCTGGCCCCCGGCCTCTTAAGTGAGATGGGCGCACAACCCTAGAGTCTGTCAAGACTGGCCCGTACGGGCAGGGGTACCTTTACCTTTACCTTTTAGAATAGTGTAACGCTCTGGGGATAATTCCATCAGTTAAACATGTGGAAGGCCGTGAAAGTGTAGGTGCTGATGGTTCAAGCTGGTTGCACAGAAATTCAAAACAAAGGCTACTGCCTGACCACTGCATCATGGCCATTTGTTCCTATAGTAATATAATTCTCCCTGGACCAATCTATCTTCAGTTTCAATGAAAGAAAAAGCCTCACTTTCTTATCAATATTTCTCACTGGAACTGGTATTTAAAAAATATTATTCACGAGCATTTGCATATTTGTGTGAAGTCTTCAGAGTAGGATTTATTGTACCTTTAAAAAAAACTAAACTATTGCCAACACTGTGTGACCAGCTTTTAATGAATAGTTAAACACTGGTAAATTACACTTTATCACAGCTTAACATGGTGTAATCATAGTTTCTAATTATATTGCCTTCTGCTTGCTGCATGATCATTCCACAATAGCCCAGAGGTATTTGGTGTTGAATCTGCTAGCTGTTGTTATTGTTGAGACCCAGTGTAAGCTGGTGGAGGGAATGTTGTGTTTTTCTCTGAGTGAGTTAAGAAGAAAGCTCAATTCAGATATAAACTCACAGGTGGCCATGAATAAGTCAGACATAAGTCAGACATGGTTTGCACTAAGTTTAGAACCCAAACCATGGTTTGAGCTTCCAAATCATAAGCAGCTATGGTTTCCTAACTTCTGATCAGGTGGGTACAGTTCTTGTGAGCCCCCCCCTTCTTAAAGCACATTCCTTCTCCAATCTGATGCCCTCCAGATCTTGTTGAACTTGAACTCCCGTCAGCTCCAGTCATCAGCAAGCAACACCTGGAGGGCACAAGGTCGGGGAAGTCAATAATCTGGGGGGAGGGGGGAGTCAACATCACACTGTTAGAAACAATCTGCCTTCACAAGTATTTCAGCTGGCTAGACAGAATGATCCCTCTTTCCTCTGCTGGCACCCTGTTCTGAGGGTTCTCTCAACTCCCTCCAGCCAATTCAGGGCTACTTGGGGTGCAGAGCAGGAAAATCTCCATCGTGCAAGTAAAAGTCCTTGCTCAAAGCTTCTGCTGATGTGGCTCTTCCGCACCTTATTTCTTAGTCACCGTATTTCTCGTGATTTCTTTCTAAACATGCAATAAATAGAGGAGTTTCTATTTTTTAAGAACACACCAGACTTTTAGCTTTTGAATCCTTTTCTACATGGTTAGGCGCTTGCCCTTGGACCATTAATTGAGAACTTCTCCTTGTTTTGTTTTCATTCACATATCTTTGTTTTGTCCTGTCTCATTGTGATTTTTATTATAATGCTAGCAGTTCACTGAGAATCCCATTGCTCATGTTGCTTATTGGGAGGGGTGAGGTGGAAGTGTGGTCAGTGCACTGCAATGACATTGGTGGGGGCACCAAATTGGCTATGACGGTGTGTTTGTACTGAACTGCACTCACTGCTGCCTCAGCTGCCTCCTCTTTACCCCCTGATAAGTAACAGAAATACAGGCAACCGGAGGTCAGGTGAGCGCTGCTGTCCTGCCAGCTGCAACTGTTCAGCCTCATAGCATTTCATGGCTCTCTGTCACTTGCTGAAGATGTGGTAGAGCACATGCTCTTCATGCCAATGGACCCAAGTTCAATTCCTGGGACCTCTAGTGAAAAGTGATCAGATAGCAGGTAATAGGAAAGACCCAAGATCCTAACACTCTGGGGAGCCAGTGTGGTGTAGTGGTTAAGAGAGGTAGACTTGTAATCTGGGGAACCGGGTTCGTGTCCCCGCTCCTCCACATGCAGCTGCTGGGTGACCTTGGGCTAGTCACACTTCTTTGAAGTCTCAACACCAAGCACAGATTCAACACCAAACACAGAGTGTTTGTTGTGGGGGAGGAAGGGAAAGGAGAATGTTAGCTGCTTTGAGACTCCTTTGGGTAGTCATAAAGCAGGATATCAAATCCAAAGTTTTCTAACTAAGACCTCTAGAGTAGATAATATGTTGGTGCAATGGACCAATGGCTCAGTATAAGATAGATTCACATGCCTCCCATTCAGGGCCGGATTTAGGTTTGATGAGGCCCTAAGCTACTGAAAGTAATGGGGCCCTTTATATGTCCAGCTGTCCTTTGTCAACAACAAATTGCTGCTGTTTTTTTGTGTTGAATATATGCTATATGGTAATTTATGGCACCTCTCTGGTAGACGTCATTGCCATTCTACGAGACGAGGGAGGTGTTCATGGTGAGTTCCAGTACCTCTTTTTCTAGAAAAATAGCACTGGCCACGATCCACAGCTTTCCCCTGAATCTGGCCCAGAAAATTTGATGCAGAGCTGTGCTGTGCACCTTACATTTGTTGAGAAAAATTCAGCAGTCAGGAAACGAAACCAGGAATATCAAATAAACTTGCGGCTGTTAAACATAATTTACATTGTATGATATCAGATCCAATTTCTAGTTGTTCCTTCAATCAGCATTTATTGAATGGCTGCATTGTAATAAAGG
>NC_138528.1:106009457-106234097 GCF_964234715.1 Podarcis melisellensis | reverse complement strand
GTAAGGGAGATGACAATCAGGTGAGGAGGACCTACATGGCAACCTCCGGATGCTATGGACTGCAGTGCCCATCAGCCACATCAAGCAAAGCCAATGGCCACGGAGTATGAGAACTGTAGTCCGCAACATGTGGCGGGCACCAGGTTGGCTATCACAGTCTGCTTTACCATTCTTGAATACGTGGCTGCTGTGATAAATCTAAATCCTTTCCCTCTGGCTGTCACAGGAGAACAACACTGCTATATGATAGAAAGCACTACAATCAATGCACCCTGGGGTTAACAATATCCCTCTTTCAAATCTTGAATTCATTAAAAAGGTAAAGGGACCCCTGACCATCAGGTCCAGTCGTGGCCGACTCTGGGCTTGTGGCGCTCATCTCGCTTTATTGGCTGAGGGAACCGGCATACAGCTTCCAGGTCATGTGGCCAGCATGACTAAGCTGTTTACCTTCCCTATTTATCTACCTGCACTTTGACATGCTTTCGAACTGCTAGGTTGGCAGGAGCAGGGACCAAGCAAGTCCTAGGCTCTGTGGTTTAACCCACAGTGCCACCCATGTCCCTTTTGAATTCATTAATCAACCTTAAATTCATGGAGACCATAAACCTAACAGTGGCAGGTTTTTAAAGCCAGGTTAGAAAATCAACATTTACCCTACTGGTGGGGGCAGGGTACTGAATAAAAATGAGAAAAACCTGAGTCATAGCAAAAGTTGCACAACATTTTTGTAGCACGTCAGTGATAGTTCTGCACAATAACACATTTCACTGCGGATCTCCCAGCATCTTGGCATGCCCTATCGCAAGGAACAGATCTCCCAAATGGTGGGGGTACTTCCCAGGTGGGCACCTTCTCTGGCCACTGCCAGAAAAGCCTTGCTGCTTCAGGCCAAAGGGGAGGTAAGGTAGTTGAGCCATCACTACACTTTCTCTTCTATCTATCCCCAGTTGCAAACTACGATGGTTTGATGTACCACAGTGGGAACAATCATTATGCAGCATCTTCAGATTAACAAACCTGCCTTTTACTGATTGATGATGTTCATAAAAACATCACACAATATTCCTTGTCATTCAGAAGTAATCCTTTTCACATTTAATTGTGTATGCTTAATTCTATTCACAGCAAAGTGCTGATGAGGAAATCCCAAAAGCCCCCCCCCTCTCTCTCTATATATATACCTACCCACCATATTTGGATGCCAAATACGGGTTTAATGCACATCTCTACAAGTGCACAGGCAAGTCAGGATTCGATTGGATTCCTGATTTATTTTGATTTTAGTATGACTATTTCCCAGTCATGTTGCAAACTTGGGCATGGATTTCTCACATGGACTGACACTTGTGCCGCAGAACTTCTCCCCAACAGTCCGCACAGAGTTCTGCGGAGGGTCAGGAGAACCTTCAGGACAGCACACAATGGGAGGGTGGGGGTCGTTCCATCTGGCAAGCTGAAACAGAACAGTCACCACCGCACCATGTTGAATTCCACCATAAGTCACAAAATGGTGCATATTTTACTTTTACGCTCACCTATAAAATGGGTGCAGCATGCTCTTTAAAAAAACAACAGTGGAGCAGGTGTAGCTAGGCCAGTCTTTCCCAACCATGCACCTCCCAGATGTTTTGAACTCGAAGCTTCCAAGGCCTTGCTGGCTGGAGCTGATGGGAATTGTAGTCCAAAACATATGGAAGGCACCAGGTTGGGGTTTGCCAAGCTAGATTCTGCATGATCCAAAGGCTTGCAAGAAGTGTAGGGAAGGTGTTGAGAAACCCTTCTTGTTGCACTAGATTTGGAAAGGGAGGCTATCTGTGTGAGGAGAGGAGGGGGAAGCCCTGTTGCTCAAGTGTCAGTCCCTGTTGACAGGAAAATGCCGCCCCCAGGGGTCTTGCAAATATCGCCGCATTTTATACATTCAGCAGCCACAAGCAACATTGAAGTACTGGGCTGGAAGGTCAGCAACATCTGCATAAAAATGCAGCTGCACAGAAGTCCAGTCTGTGTAATTCTTACCATCTTAATCATAATAATTTAAAAAAGTGATCTTGTGACAATCTTGTGAACTGAGCCTCTGCTCTGCATTGTAGAGGGGTTGTACTGTACTGGGCTATTGCAGCAGCACTCTAGCGGAACATGTGGACTGGGGAAGGGTTTATCAACTCACAAACAGATTGAGGTTGTCAGCTCCAGATTTTGGACTGCTCTTTGGCAATATACACCCTCCACAAGCTCCTACTTCCTCCATATTGTGACCCCCACCCTTCACTGCAGCAGGTATACAGGAGGGTTTTGTCAGAGGACCCCTCGCTGGAATGTATGGACATTTGACACCAGTCCTGATTGATCATCTTGTTTATGCGGCTCAGGGAGAGGAAGAACACTGCAAAAGCAACATGCCATTTTGGGGTGACAAAACGCCAGGAGTCAAACAGAGATTCTTTGTTTCAGTTAATTCGCTGGAGTTCAATAACTATGGCTAAAGCTGGCATACGTTACGAGTGCATCTGATATCTCCAGGAGATTGCTAGGGTTCTGAAGTTTGCCTGAATTACAGCGTTTAGAAAAATGAATGTATTTGTGGCATCCGATCTCAGAAGAACAGATAGGCATGTTTTCCAAGCGGCCTTCGAAACGTGCATTCCGTACCCTTCTAGTAAATTTTGTCTCCCCAAAATTTACACACAGTAAGTTAGAGAGGTTACCAAAAGACACCATTTAGTAGTGGGGGAAGGAATCAAGGCAGAGGTTCAGGGGCAGGGTCTTACCTTTGGGGAATCAGCTTCAAGAGAGATTAGGTAGGGGAGCTTATAGTAGAAATGTGATAATGGAACAATTAAGTAGAAAATCATGTTAATTCAAAAGGAATGGCAATTGGGGAAATAGTGGTTAAACACAGTTGCATGTATACTCAGTTAAACGTATCAAATAGAGATGTCACCATAAAAATGGCCATCTGCTTTTACAGTTTCACAATTAATTTAAGATATAAGCTAGCCAATACTTGAATGCAACTGACACAGGGGCTTAACAGTGTCCTGCTCTCCCCTCTGCTCAGTGCACAATATATGTCTACACACACACACACCTCAGGAATCCCCAGCCAGACTTACCTTTTGACCTGGACTCAAACTACTAGGAAACAGCCACAGCTCAGTGGCTGCCAGTCATTGCAGACAATACTGAATTTGATGGACCAACAATCTGGCTTGATATAAAGTAGCACCCTCTGTCCCATATTGTGATGAAAAGGGGAGAGCAAGGCTCTGTCCAGCCCTAAGCAAATCTCTGAGTCTGCAGGTAACTGCACTTGCACGGGAATTCATTACGCCTTCAATAATCATTCAGTTCTTCTAAACAGTACTACTCTGAGCAGCCAGACTTCTAGCAAGCCTCCATTTGGAAAGGGGTGTATGTGTGGCAGGAATGCAATTGTGATTCTTTTTTTTTTCTGTAGCTAATGTGAGCTGAATATGTTGATTCATATTCTTACCCACAGAGTTGGAACAGAACAGCTACAGATGATCCTCAGTTTGTTATGGTTGGTATACATGATGTAAGCTATCTGAATCTCTGTGTATCTGAAGAAGTGTGCATGCACATGAAAGCTCATACCAAGAACTAACTTAGTTGGTCTTCAAGGTGCTACTGGAAGGAATTTTTTTTGTTTTGACTATGGCAGACCAACACGGCTACCTATCTGTAACTGAATCTCTCTTGTTTACAATAGCCGAATTCGCCCTGAAAAGAGCGTGAAGACAATCATGATCCAATAGGGACCTGTGTTGTCTAAGAAATTCACTTGTAGGCTAAGAGGCACACCTACAGTCTATAGCTGTAAACATTTTCCTTTTTTTAAGGGAAATTCCCTTCTTCCGAATAGGATTCCTCGCCAGAAAAGGGAAAAGTTGACAGCTATGCTACAGTCCCAATGTTGCAAATACAGTATAGTACAAAGCTAGTATTACAAATCATGTACAAGGCGCCTCCAACACAAGCTGCTATACAATAAGTTAAAAAGAGACAAGCTCTCTTATGGATCCAGAAAGACCAGAGCATTAGGAAAGCAACAGAACAGAGAGTGCACTTGACAAGGATGTCAAAATGTCTTCTCTCTTTTTTTTACCAGGAGTGGGAAGATTTATTTACAGCCCACCGCTAGTAAAGTTTAGTTTAGTTAGTTAGCTATTAAATTTCTATCCTGCCCTTTCCCCCAAAGCTGCTTCCATATGGAGGAGGCATCTTTAAGTGATGGACATGAATATCTACCCAGGGACTGATCTGACCCCTTTGGCCATTCCTGCTAGTCCATATTCCCATGGTGATTCCTGCTGGCCTAAGGAGAAAAGAAAGACCATTTTGGATGACAGGTTGGCTCTGAAAGCATCTTCAGAGATCTGGGGATTCTAGAGGCTCTGCCGCTGCAGCAGCTGAGAGCATGAACTTGTGTAACGTGTGAATCCATCCACTCTCCCCTCTGCTGTGATATTATGCTATTGGCTTCCACCTACAATCCCTGCAGCAGAATGGACTGAATGTGTTCATAAGGTTCTCATTATCTGCCTTCAAAAATAAGTAGCTCAGCATTTTTATTTATTTTCTGCATCATCATCATAAATATTATGCAGGCAACTAATTATCACTGAACTATTATGGGATAAATATGGGATAATTTTTAAAATAATAATAAAAAAAACCTTTTAGAAGGAAAGCTGGACTCCTTATCCTTGGTATTGTCTGACGATATCAACAGTGTCTTCCACACAGCTGTTTTTGACATTTCATCAGAAATATTTATTACAGATGGGTCATCTCTAGAACAGAATGAGCACACAGAGAGAGGCAACCAGAATTTATTTTCTGAAGTACTGTGCAAACAAGTAACTAAAATAAACTCACTGATCCACTTTAAAGTAGCCATAACGCAATATTTAGCTGATAATTTAGGCAATTCAGTCAATGGAACATCAGGCTTCAAGGGAAAGGTCCATAACTCCATGAAAGAGCATGTTGTTTGCACAGAAGAGGTACCAGGATCAATCCCTGGCATCATACGGCTTGATTGGAAGAGACCTCTGTTGCCCTAGTTTTTTTGCTGTTCTGTAAAATTCTTAGGGAGTGGGGCTTTCAATTGAATAGAGGCAAAAATGCTTTGAACAAATAATGTGCAACAAAATTGGTTGTGAGATAGGTGGGTGCTATTGCCAACGGCCAAAAAGGATCTTTTAAAGATACAGTGCAAACTAAGAACCAAAACGGATGTGATGTAGAAGATCTGTGATCGGTCTCTCAATGTATTTATTTTTTAATTTTAAAGCAACTGCAGACACCTTCCAAATTAGAAAAGGAGCAACAATGCTGTGGGTGGCAGCCCCCCCCCCAATTAATATACCACTACCACCAGAAGATGCTTTTAATTCTGCTGGCACAAAAAGGGAAGTATCTGCAGTGCTATTTTTCCAGAAAAAGAATTTTGATCAGGGACAATTTTGTATCCTAGTGGTTTACCTGTAATGCGCATCTAGTGGTAACTGAACTGTGCCTTCCTCTTCCATCGCTAACATGCTTTGCTCTTCCTAGAGTGGGGAAAAACACAATGGTTTAGATAGGAACAAACACCACTCTGCTGTAATTGTTTCCACACACTTATAGATTTGTCACAAGAAAAGAAAACAAGGTCATATCTTCTCTCTCTCTCTCTCTCTCTCTCTCTCTCTCTCTCTCTCTCTCTCCTGCCTCTCCAATTGTTTTACTCAAATTTTCCATAGGATGGCATCTTTCCTGTTAACTATTTTGTGAGTAAAAAAGCAAGTGCCAAAAATCAGGGCACTCTGTTTAAAGGGCAGTACCAAAGAGGAAGCTAATTTTCATGGTGGAAAATTGTATTCTCTAGGAAGGAAGGAAGTTACGGTAACTAGTTCCTCACGGTGGGTTAACTAGTTCCTCACGATGGCTTGGGATCCAAGTAATAATTTTAATAATAATAATTTTATTATTTGTGACCCGCCCAGCTGAGCCTATGGCCAACTGGGTAGCAAAGACCCACACAGATGTGATAGTTACGCATATACTACAACTGTGTATACAACGCCCCCCAAGTTGAAAAAGGTTTCTTTACTCCTTCTCTAGAGGCTCTTAGTACAGTAGCTACATCTTCACTCCATGTTCCAAGTGCCCATTGGCAGGCAAGGGCAGTACAATGAAACTGGCCTCAGAATATTTAGAATTAAAATATTAAACTAGCCTACCCCACAGGTTGTTGTGAGGATGAAATGGGGAGGAAGAGAACTATGTATGCCACCTCACACACCCCTTGAGGAAAATATGGGATACAAATGCAATCAATCAACAGACTGTGAATAAATATAATTTCTTGTCTTGACGCTGACTGCTCATCACAGATGGGATTTTCCTCTCTTATGTTGAAAAGCAAGTTGCAAAATTAAAATCTTGATCCAATCCAACCAGCACCTTTAAAATATCCTGTCAGCTTCATTTCTATTTGTACAAAGAGCCTATTTCTATTTTTAAAGCCAGAATAAATGGTGACTTTCCAATTACATTCCAGAGGCGCCGCTTCATATATTTATTTATTTTTATTCCTGGTTAATTTTGTCATTTCCAGGCTTCACAGCTTCCCAGGATTTTGACAGCTGAACAGGTTTAATAATAGCCTCAAATATTTAGCAATGCCATATTATGTAAATAATAATAATAATAACCCCTCGAAAAAGACAGCGACCGAAAATAAAAGTAGATTTTATTTATTTATATATATTTCTAAAAGGTGTACATTCCTAGTTTTGTTTTTCTGTCACCATTCAGGTCTAAAAAGGAAAAATAACAAGGGATGCATAAGAAGAAATATCAGGCTGAAAAGCAAAGGACTCCTGCGACGATTGTGAAAAACACACCGGTCTCCCTTGAGTCGCTTCTGCATTATGAGAGACAGAACACATCACTTGGGAGAAAGCCCTATCTGGCTGTGCCGTGGGGGAAAGGATGCAGAACCAAATCAATTTCCAGAAGGAAAAGGTGGATGGAGGGTAGAAAGAGGGCAAGTCATTACACGCTGCAAAGCCCTTATTCCCCTATTCTTGATGTCCAGGCCTGCCCTCCACTACACACAGGTTATTGGAGTCACTAATGACATAACGCTCCTAGAAAGTGATTAACTATGGGTGGTGGGTTCAGTAGTGTAGTGGAGCAGGAATGCAGGCTGGGGTGAGTTTGCTGGCTGCCTCTCCAGTACCTTTCTCCTCTCTGAGTAGCAATGATTATCATCAGGTATCTGCTAGTGTTGTAAGCCTGGGCAAGGAGGTTGGAAGACGGGTGTGGCCTGGCATATGATCCCATTTATTTGGCAGGGTAGGCTTGGTAGGCAGAATCCAATGTCGTGTGAGCGGAGTTCTGCTTGCACACTGGGATATCACCTTCCTTCTTTTCCCTTACTCCTGCAACCCCACATGAGCAGATTTTGAGGGCATGCAGGGGGAGGAGAGGAAGGCAAAGTCCTACTGAGCAATCAGAAGTCTGCTCTGCCCGTGCAAGAATAGCGCAGGATACAACTCAGTCGTTTCAAAGATGTCTGCATGAGCATCTGAGCATGGGTTAAAACTTTGCTTCTGTGGGCAAAGTTCCCACAGACACTTAGATTTGCTATATGAAAGCATTCTCATAAATAATAATAATTATTATTTATTTATACCCCGCCCATTTGGCTGGGCTTCCAACAAAATATTAAAATACAGTAATCCATCAAACATTAAAACCTTTCCTAAACAAGCCTGCCTTCAGATGTCTTCTAACAGTCTGGTAGCTGTTGTTTTATTTGATAAGCGTAGGCTGTAAATTTCATGCTGTATTCATTTGATCAAGTGTGAACAGAAAGAAAGAAAGAAAGAAAGAAAGAAAGAAAGAAAGAAAGAAAGAAAGAAAGAAAACTTACCTCTTTTTCAGCATCCTCCAACTTCTTTTTCTTGCTCTCTGGCATCAAATCATCCAACCAGCTGAGCTCCCGTTTCGTGAAAAATAAGTCCATGAGTTTTCTAACAAACACCAGGGCCAAGACCTGTTGAAAGATATTTATACTATGGTAAGATATCATGGACAGCTGTAAAAGGTATGCTTCTTAAAAGACAAAGTCCAAAAGAAACAGGACTAACCCTAAAAATGGCAAAATTTGTGGATACGAGACTAAAGTAACACCGCTAGGGTTGTCATATGTCTGGAATTTCCCAGACATATCCGGAATACTGCAGTTGGCAGCAGTGTCTGGCCAGAAATCGGGAAAATGTCTGGGAAAATCCGGAGATATAGCAACCCATGTCAGCAGTGTCATTTTTTACGATTTCCCATAAAAATAGCTCAAAAACGCCAATTTCTTTTTTGCCAGCTTTGCAAAAAAAAAAAAAAAAAGGCTTAACAACTTTTCTCTCTGGATTTTCAGTGTTTAAAATATTGCAATTCTTAACCCCACTGAGTTCAAAAGCAGTTTTATATTAGCATTGTTTTATTTTCAATTCATGTAAAATTATGTATTAAATTAAATTTGCAGATTTTTATTTTTAATGGCCCTGACTTTTATATTTTGCCTCATATTCAGTGACCCATCAGGCTAAAGATGGCCTTGAATGAGAGTTGACAGTTTCAACAAAACCCAAAGGAATGAAACAATGGTTTTTCAGCAGGGAAGCCTGAGTATGGGAATATAACAAGCAGCACAAAAGACAATATGGTCGTCTTCTCTTTTTTCTGGTCCATTCTGCCTTTTTTCCAGCCCCATGCTCACAGAAGCAAAACAGGAAACAAAAATCATTTCCATGGCTGATAGGTCTAAAAAAAAAAGTCTTGATAGTTTCTGGGCAGACTTGAGCCATTTATTTTATGAGGTGAAAATAAAATGCCACTGTCTAGTAGGTACAGTGCAAAGATTCCTATCTGAGCAATGGCCAAACTGTTTTTTTCCTTTACATAGACAAGCCTATTTTAATCTGGTAAAGGCACTGTTTCAATTTGGAGGTGAACAGTAATGCTAATGTGCTTTTATCTAGATTAGCCTATTTTGAACTAGCAATTATTTAAGAGAAACTTTCCATTTGAAGTTTTTTAAAAAGCAAAAAATCCTCTTAGTTGAAGATAAGCAGGTCTGGGTCTGGGTTGAGTCGCCCATAGATGGGGAGCAGCTTATTTATTGTGTTCTTATTTATCCTGCAAAAATAAAGCGGGATAATTAAGAACCTATTGATAAATAGCTTCCAACCATCTCCATGGACTTTCTCCCCTGAAGGGCACCTTTTGACTCTCTGTAAGCTTAGTTAATATCAGTTATTCAGTTTTGCTTTTATGGATTGCCTGGACCTTCTAGACTCCACAAAACGGATCCATACCATCATAGGAAAGACAATGGCAGCTCTTGAAGCCTTGATAACCCACAGCAGCACAAGACAGCTCAGCTGGATGACGGTGAAGAGATGGACTTTTCGGAGAGGGACATGCCTCAGGTAGATGAAGTCAGGCTGGTGTTTGGCAGGCATCCAAAATAACTTGATTCTGTCAAAAAGCTGAGAAAGGAAAAGAAATTCAGGAGGCAAGAGTCATTCCTCTACAGACCCTCTACAGATGAAATATTTAAAAGAGCAAGGATAAATGTCTGTAACAAAGGGAATTCAGAAGGTAAAGACGCAAGCAGTGCTACTATAGCCATCTTCAGGACACCACACTAATTCTCTGTGTTGAGTCGCCCCATCCTCCTTTCATCACATACACTGAATATCCCCAAGGGCACAAGCACAACATGAGCATCTGCAGAGGCAGCCTTTGCACATACAACTGTAGCATGAGGGCTACTGTGTGACCTAAGGGTGTTTTGGGGGCTCAGAAGCCTCCACACAAACATCTGTATGCAGGAAGGCCCCATCTCTGCAGGTGGCTGTGCTAGAGACACAAATGTCCTGGGCAGGACTACTCAGCCCTACTCCTGGCTCCTGCGTTGCCGTACATGGAAGCAACAACACCTGAATTGAATAACACAACCAACACCGGCAAGAGGATGTGTGCAAGTGAACCAGCTACACAAGTGTTGTGCAACCATGATTCAGTTCTGCATTAGGCTGTTTAAGGATAGCCTGCGGTTTTAAATAGCGAACATGATGTGTTAGTATTTGTATTGTATTTGCATTATAAATGTATTTCACAAAGAATAAATGGTATTGGGGCAGTTGGAAGCTGCTTGGTTGTTCTGTTAGTTCTGTCTTTGTGAATGTGAGAGGTGTGGAGACTTCATGCAGATGGTCTCTGGAGGATGCTGTGAGGACAGGCAAGCTATGGATTATAAGTTATGCACTGCCACAAATGAGTTTTGAAAGAAAAAAGTCTAAGCCCTCTCTTGGGCTCAAGAGAAAGAAATGCATTGCATTCATTAATGTATATGTAAATAATACTTGTTCAACTGTTGCCAAACTGACAAGTTAAATATTTGTCTTACAACCATTTGTGTAAGGCATATATTTTTATCACAAATAGCTAACATGATGCACATAGGTGTAAAGCAGCGGCAGGCCGTCATGGAGGCAAGTGTGCACCATGGCAAGTCCAAAGTATTGTGCCACTGAAGTAGACACTACGGTAAGTGGGAATGGCTTCATTGACCAATGCAGTGGCTTGGCCTGTAGTTTACTGAACAGCATGTGGTGTTCAGTCTTGAAAAGGCAAGCAGGACTCTAAGCCTAGCTCTGTGCCAGATGCAGATGATAGCCGCCGCCTCTTCCCTCTGCTGAGGGGTATGCAGCAAATTCCTGCTGCCAGTGACACTGAAAGTTGCAGGGCTCCATTTCGTATTGGTTACACCTATTCAATATCTCTGTGAAACTCAGCAATGCGTATAATGCAAGCAAGGGGCAAATAAAAGCCGTAACAAGAGCCACACAAAAAATATTTCACTAACCTGAATTCCTTTTAGAGAAGAGGCACCCATGTAAAGAAATACACCATAAAGCACTGGCATAGGGATAAACTGGAAAGAGGAGAAAGGAGGACAAAATCAAGAACTGGGTCTCACTTCACTGGCAGATAAGACAGGCAGAAAAGGCTTTTGACGAAGGCGATTGACTACCAGGGTCTCAAACGGGAAGGAGGGTTTGATGGTGAATTTTCACTGCTTCATCTGCACCCAGCAGAAACTACACATATCCTGGTTTTGGGAGGGGGGTGTCTTCAGACTTTCTGAACTTCAGTCCCTGTTCTTTTCCTAAATTCTTCTGTCCAAACCAACCCAGCACCAACTGCATGTTCCATATCAGTATAGTAGCAGGCATGCAACCTACTACTAAAAGCACAGATCTGCAGATTTGGACATTAATCCAACACTAGCATTACCTGTGGAATATGAAAAGCTCTTCCTGACATTCCTCTTAAAAGCTGGCCTGTCCTTACCTTCAAATCAATGTAGAAGCCAGCTCACCCTGGCTTCTACATTGACAACATCAAAACAAAATATTTGTTTGTCTCTGCATTAGATTTCCCTCAACCAGCCCCTACCTTCCTGCCATATGGTGTTCAGGGCTTGTAACAGCAATAAAAAACAAAGTAAAATGCACAATAACAATCAAAAACATAAGAATGCCTGCTTATTACTTGACCATTAAAAAGCTGGCAGATCCATCTGCAGGTGGACTGTTTCTGTTGTTGTTCATGTGGAGCACTAACACATCAGTCTATGAAAATGCCTTCCACTGAGTCAGACTATTAGCCTATCCAGTCCAGTATGCCCCACTCCAAAGAACAACAGCTCCCCAAAATCTCATGCAGAGCTCTTTCCCATCACCTGCAGTCTGAGATCCAATTTTTCAGTTTGTTTGCTTGTTTTCGTAAACTGGGGAAGCCAAGCATCGAACCTGGGCTCCTTGGTGTGTGATCTGTGATGTGGACTGGATAGCTCAGTTAGTTTGAGCGTTTCTTGTATTAGGCAATAAGAACCTTACCCAGCACTGCATCAAGACACATACACCCATGCATTAAAAAAACAAGAACATCTGTGCTACAATTTAAATCCTTAGTAGTGCTATTTACTTTTCCCTTGGTTTCCCCCCCCCGCCCCAAAGCATGAGCCTACCTTAAGAATTCGGGTCAGAAAAACGGACGAGCCCATCAGGATGAATATCATGAGTCCCGTGACCCGCTGCTCACGGATGCCAAGGAATTTGGGCTGCTCTCCTGGAGCAGAGCACTCCGACTCCAGCTTCAAGCTGTTCACATGAGAGATGGAGAGAACGGTGGCGGCAACAAACCATGGCAGGCCCATGAGGGAGCACACGCCCAGCATAAGAGCCACCATCAGCAGGTCCAGGTGATAGCCGCAGCCCTTCTGTTGAAGGCAATAAACCGAAGAAGTAGATGAAGAAGAAGAAGAGGAGGAGGAGGAGGAGGAGTTTGGATTTGATATCCTGCTTTGTGGCTAACATTCTCCTTTTCCCTTCCTCCCCCACAACAAACACTCTGTGAGGTGATTGGGGCTGAGAAACTTCAAAAAAGTGTGACTAGCCCAAGGTCACCCAGCAGCTGCATGTTGGAGGAGCAGGGAAGCGAACCCGGTTCACCAGATTACGAGTCTACCGCTCTTAACCACTACACCACATTGGAAATAAGCCACATTGCTAGGGCAGAAGCCAGCACCCTGCATGACCCTTCTGAACAGCCGGCAGCCCCAATTAGCAGCTAGTCTAACGATGCATACACGAAGTACGTGAACTGTTAGGCAATGGCTGTGCTGCTGCAGGTTACCTTTGTTCTTCAGCCTTGCTTGTGGTATAACATACGTGGTTGGATTTGAGCCTTTCTTGTATTAGGCAGACACTTCTGCTTCAATTCAATGCTTTGCATTTGTGAGACTGCTCTGGTGAACTTCGAGAGCTCCCTTACCTGAGAGGCTGTCCTATTCAGTTCAACAGAGCTGTTTATATTCCTGCCAAATGCACCCAAACAAGTTCCATGCATCAAAAGGAGCTTGCTGGATTATTGGCCTATGAACTCATTCTTAAGTCACTTTCACCCTGGCCCTACGATGGCTTACAAAATTTTGAAATGCAGAAGAAATTCAAAACAGAGCGCAAGTTCCGGTTAGGAACAACACACTCAGATCTGTCCTCTACGGATGCATTGTGTGGAGTGGGAAATAGCATGTTAAAAGCCTTTTTGCCATAGCTTGGTCATCGGCACCATAGCAGCAGAAAGAGCGGTAATTTTTTATTATTATTAGTAGTAATAGTAGCATAATACCACCCTGAATCCAAAGCTCCCAGGGCAATTAAAAACAGATTACACAGCCAGCACAGGACAAAAGCATCCGGGATGTATAAATGCAGAGACAAGCCATGTCCTCCTAGCCACTTCAAGGCGCTGGTGCCTCACAGAATGTGCAATCTGTACTTCTTTTAAACATCTGGCCTTATGCCTGCTGACTTTTCCAAAAGTCAAAAGGGGTGAAATTGCTGTTAAGTGCAAGTACGCTGCTTCCAACAGTGTCTGGGTTTGAGCTTTCCTCACATTCGCGTAGAAGCCCGAGGAAAGTGACATATGGGAGAGGAAGGAGGCATGGCAACAGGTGATGATGCTACATCAGACCCGAGCAAGGGGGAAAAAATATGAATATGCAGCAAAGCAAGAGGGCAGCCAGGAAGACCATCTGACTCCCACATGCCACTGCTGAAATGAAAAGGGGGGGGCACATTCTAAAGCTTGGCAGGAACCCCCTGCATCTGTCAAGTTAACCACACAAAACACTGCGGATTGACACAAGGAGCCTGACTGACAAAGAGGGCAGGGGAGGGAGGGAGGGAGGGAAGCAACCCACGGAGGGGGGGGGAACCATTCACAGCAACCAAGAAGTTGCAGTGTGAAAAGGAGGCTGAAAATGCATTTGTAATGACTGTGTTGCCGTTTCCCAAAGAGTCAAAGAAGCTGAAAAATCTGGGCACACACACGGACAAGCTGGTTCCTGAAACTTCTTCCAACCTTTTTTTTTTTGGTCCGAAAAGTGATGAACCTTGTTTCATCCTCCCCCCCCCCAATCTGTTGGAAGGGTTCCACTGCAAATGTAACTTTTTGGAACCCAGCAATTCTAAGCGCTCAATTACTGCAGTTTCCCACAACGGGAGTAAAAAGGATGGAACAGACAGTTGTGTGGAAAGTTGGAAGACGCTAGAAAACTTTGGCAAGACAGGAGGCGGGTAGGAAAACATCGAGGAAAGACTAGCACATTTATTGTGGCGTGAGCCTACAACACCAGGTGCCTTTATCGCAATTACATTGTGTTTATGAATTAGCCGCTTTCTTGTGGCTAGTTTCCAGGCGACCAGTTAGGAAAGTTTTTATAAAGCGGGGAAAAGATGGGGATCTCGCTTCTATTATTATTTATTTATTTAGTGCAGGCCATCAGAACCAATCTCAGGGCAGGGCACAAAAGAAATTAAAACTCAGTCCGTCACATATAAAAAAACCACTTAACAAAAAAGAAGCAGATACAATTAAGCTGTAAAGGACAGCCCTTAAAGCCTAGGGTCAAAGCTATGACTTTCAGCCAGTAAGCTAATGAAAATTAATATCCTACAACAAATTACAAATGAAGAAGGCTGGAGACCAGCATTCTTTTCTTAGGAGAGCTGTTTAAAAGAGAGAATTGCTTGTGTTTCGAGTGCTAATTACACTGTTAGCATTCATGAACAGGTCTTGTGGGCTTTAACATTGCAAAAAATTACAAAACCTGTATGACAATGGTGGAACAGTATATCTGCACCCCATGGGAAACAAAGCCTTCTTTAAACTACCTTTGCATCTTTTCAAAACCCTCATTTGCATCCAGCCTATCGCAGAAATGTGCAAGCTCGTATCTACTGTGGATATTCACAAGGCTGAATTACATCCCCCAGAAAGATATGGCAATACGGTCATATTTTTTTAATATATCCGCAGTTTCTTATGCCCTGCATTTTCAGTTGCCTGCATCATATGCCTGGGACTTCTGCAAGTTCCCTCCTATACATTCAAGTTAACGAAGGTTTGGCATTTCCTGACATACATCAAACTGCTTGCACAGAAACACACACATTTCACATTAGACAGGGAAAAGTGTGAAAATATCTGTATTCTAAATGCCTTTCTAAAACAAAAACAAAAAAACTGCATTTTTGAAGTGGGGGGGGGGGACGGACTTGCATTGAAGAAAATGCTGGAATGCTAACCAGAAAGATGAAAACAGCTTTTGCACTTTACCTTTAGTTTATGTTCTTTTCTGTTTATAATAACAGCTGTAATCTGCTGGTCCATAAATATCAGAATAGTACAAAGCAGAGCCGGGATTAGTGCAGCCAGCACCGTCCACCAAGGATTGGTCCCCAAAGGCGAAATGAACCAGCCACGATCATCTCTGGTGGGCTAAAAGAAGAAGAGCAAATTTCAGGATGGGCGGCGGGGTGGGGTTATTTCATCACTGTGGAGGCCTGCAGAATAATATCACCTACTGTAAACATTCAAAATCCAAGGCAAGATGCTGCTTTAGGAAGGACACATAAAATATCAAATATGATAAATGGAAGTGGCAACCCTAAAATTCCTTACAAGACAGAGGATCACACTTGTTAATGTTGCAAGAGCCCTGGAGGCCTAATGAGGAAACAACTGGGAATTGAGGAGGGGTAAAACACACTTATTAAACTAACCCCGGGTTTCCCAAACTTGGGTCTCCAGCGGATTTTGGACTACAGTTCCCATCATCCCTAACCATTGGTCCTGCTAAATAGGGTTGCCATATGTCCTCTTTTTCCAGGCCATGTCCTCTTATTCATGGGTATAGTCTTCATAGCAAACCATAGTTAAAAGCAGAAGTCGGCAAATGTGTCCTCTTTTTTGCTCTTCAATATATGGCAACTCTAGATGGGAGGTCTCCAGCTGCTTTTGGACTACAAGTTTGGGTGAAACTTGAACTAACCTATTCTTACTAAAGGTAAAGGACCCCTGATCATTAGGTCCAGTCATGACCGACTTTGGGGTTGCGGCGCTCATCTCGCTTTATTGGCCAAGGGAGCCGGCGTACAGCTTCTGGGTCATGTGGCCAGCATGACGAAGCCGCTTCTGGCGAACCAGAGCAGTGCATGGAAACACTGTTTACCTTCCCGCCTGAGCGGTACCTATTTATCTACTTGCACTTTGATGTGCTTTTGAACTGCTAGGTTGGCAGGAGCAGGGACCGAGCAATGGGAGCTCACCCCGTCACGGGGATTCGAACCGCCGACCTTCTGATAAGCAAGTCCAAGGCTCTGTGGTTTAATCCACAGCGCCACCCGTGTCCCACAAGCTATTCTTATTAGACCAGATGTTTACAGCAACATCTTGTTCTGTTTTTTTGTTTTTTAAAAAATCCTTTTGAATTTAACTTTTCTGATATATTTGTTTTCTCAGACAATATGTACCTCCACTTTTGTGTCATTATTTTGATCCGTTCGGAAAGAAACAACAGCTGGTTTGAAAACATATTTGTTGTGGCAAATTTCACTTTTCACACCAAGCCAGGTACGACCGGTGTCAGGAATTACCTTGAAAGCATTGGGAACTTGGAGCTTTGGTGATGGGATCCCAAGGGCATAGTCGACTAAAACCATGGACAGGATGGTGAGAAAGACGGCAAAGTCACTCACTACAGACCGCACCTGGAAACGTTGAGCCAATGGTCAGTGACAGCAGAGAGACATTTTTAATACACACACACACATACGCACTGCAGGTAGAAGATTTGCACGCACATCCCTTTATGAGCACAATAAGATTTGGCGCACAGGCCAAATCTGTGCGCCCAAGTTTTTTGCAGCCGAGTCATTTCATCTGGGCGAACTGCAACACTCTATGGTGTTGCCCAGCTGCTATGCTAAAATTAATCAAAGGCCTATATTCTTTAGGACAATGCTAGTTGTTCTTTCTGGAGAGAAACCCTGGCTGAGAAATCAGTAACAAAGCTCAGCCAGGTGCTGCTGATCGATAACAGCACACCACATAATTTACAGAGACTGTCTTCTAAGGAAGGAACAGGAAGCTTTCTCCTGTCTCTGTCCGCCATTTTAAAATAAAAAATCAGCACAGGCCCACAGAAGGGCCTGACATTTTGACATTTGGCTCCAGGGGCCAAAAAATGCCTAAAGCCAACCTGTTAATTTGGAGTAGATTTCTCCTCTGACAATCACGGTCTGTCATACACACTTACATTTCTAACCGAACTGAGTCTATTGTGCTTGATGTATTCTGCTGCAAACTGCTCCCTGTTTCAATCTAAACAAAGTGGCAAGAATCAAACCTTCTGCATATCATCCCTCCTATATTGCAAGTATTAAAGTTCTTTTTTTGGGAAAAAAATGCTACGACACAGTATATCAGTGCAATCTCAGTGCTGCTGACGAGTTCAGTTTTTTATTTCTGTTGAGGTAGACTTGTATCCTGCATTTGCAAAACAATTAAAAAATAATAATATTCAAGTTACCTTGGTCGGGAAGTATCGGCTGGTTTTGAACTGCTTAAGCGTGGACGACAGTGTCACTGTAGAAAAGAATAAGATGACTGACCAGAAGAGAACATCTGGGACGTAAGGACCATGGTGTCCACAGGCGTGTCCTACAAATGCCCCTTGCCAGTCCTTACATTCCTAACATGGAAAGCAAAAGCACATTTTTATATCCTTGCAACAGATCCTATCCACAGAGAAACAAAAGACTGGTCTGCACATTCCATTATGACTACTGACCTGAAAGGTTTTCAATTTATCTGTCCAAATCCTGACACCTAAGGCAACATCATACGTTACATTTTTAAGGAAAGAATAGGCAAATGTGGTACCGTCCAAATATTGTTGGACTACAACTCCCATCATCCCTGGCCATTGGCCACGCTAGCTGGGCTGATGGGAGCTGAAGTCAACAACATCTGGTGGGCAACACATTGGTCACCCTACAAGGAATATGTGGAAGATGTTTAAGTTGTGCACCTAAGAATAGCGGAACACAGCATAATCTATAGAGGTAGCTTTACCTTGAAACAATGTGGTTTACATCTTTGTATGCCTTTTAAAAAATGGTCCACAGTAGGGAATAGCATTTGCACTATTGCCTTCAGCTGCAAAAATGTCTAAGCTCAATGGGTTAATTTGTTCATGTTTGAAAATGTATGTATCATGCTACAGAACACTCCTCAGATATCCAGGAATGGTTAAACCGCTCTGCTGAGCAAATATCTGACAGAATACCAAAGTTTGCTGTTACACAGTGGCCCAACATTTCACACGAAGCACTGTGCCATTCCATTCTTCATGTCTGGAAGTGCTGAAAAATGGATAAAGCTAGCATTTACATTAAAATTAAAAACACCTCTGATTCACAGAAGCTAAGCCAAGGGCAATCAAAAACAGTAATAACAGGACCTGTCTATATTAGTAAATTCTTTGACATGAAATACACAGCTACTTATAGAGGCTGGAACATGCATGGTAAAAAGGTAAAGGTACCCCTGTCCGACTCTAGGGTTGTGCGCCCATCTCACTTAAGAGGCCGGGGGCCAGCACTGTCCGGAGACACTTCCGGGTCACGTGGCCAGCTTGATGAAGCTGCTCTGGCGAGCCGGCACCAGCGCAGCACACGGAAACGCTGTTTACCTTCCCGCTAGAATGCGGTACCTATTTATCTACTTGCACTTTTAGGGGTGCTTTCGAACTGCTAGGTGGGCAGGAGCTGGGACCGCAGAGGGGAGCTCACCCCGCCGCGGGGATTTGAACTGCCTACCATGCGATCGGCAAGCCCTAGGCGCTGAGGATTTACCCACAGCGCCACCCGCATCCCTAACATGGTATGTGCACTCAAAACTTTCACCATAATCTCAAACCATCACAATTGTTGGCCTGCTTCAGATGTTCAAGATGCATGGAGTCTTTCTTGGCTACTAAGCTATGGTTTAGCATATGTAGATATCAGAAACCTCAAAGCTTCAGCAAGTGTTCACTAAAGACAACCTCAAATACAGATATCAATAGTTCTGTGATGTTTTCCATATCACACAGGGCCCCCAATCACAACTGTTATGGCTGCCATACATCTGGACATTTCCCATAAATATATTTTTGGGGCATTTTTGTACACAAAACACACACCTCACTTTTATTGTACCCTGCCCCAACCCCCAATGCTTACAATAGCACAGGCTTTTTGACTGGTTCTATTCTCTCTCTCATTATGTTGGTGAATTACATTTCAATATAGTGATTCCCCCCCCCCCCCCGCCGCCCCTGTTCAACTGCAACTAATTGAGGATTTTAGAGGAAAATAGTTAAAAATGAAGGTTTATATGAATAACGTGCCCACTTCATGCAGGAATAGTTGAGTGTACACAGCCAAAAGCCTGAAACCACTTTATCTAAATTAGTGCTTAATAAATAGGAGTTTGGAGATCATTGCCCAAATCTGATGTTATGTAAAACATCAGCTCAGAGGATTCAAACTATTCCTCCTATAATGTGAAGAAACAGTTTCCTTCTGCCACAAGGTGGCAATAGACTCCACAAAATTGTTTGCATTCAGGCTGAAACAAAATTGATTGCAGAGGGAGCTGTTTATGATCAAATTTGGCACCCAGAAGAAGCAAAATTTGGAGGCATGGGTCCAAAGAACTATGAACTGTGTTTTGGGCTTCTTTCCACAGACAGAACTTGCTGGAACTGAATTCTGGCACCTCTCAGGTGGGCACTATTGCCATTATTAGAGAACAAGGGAGGCGTTCAGGCTGAGTTCCAGCACCTCTTTTTCTAGAAAAATAGCACTGATTGCATAAAACATGGCCTCGGAGTTCTATTCCAAAGGGAACGTGAACCTCGGGGTGAAAGAATTTTCCATTCCCTGCCTGGGTGTCTCTGCATTGAGGTTCTCCTTCTCTTCCTCTGGCTGAACTGATGAGTGGCAGGGAGGTGAAGACATATCCCCTCTCTAGCAGGCTCCATGAGCACCTCTAATTTGGGTCCCTTTCCACACATGCAAGTGGAGTGCATGGGATTCCCTGCCACAGATTGTTCATGTAAGGATTTTCATTCCATGCTCTGAGGTCACACGAATAAATGAATACGTACTAGATTGGGCCAGTGTGAGTGAATAAATGTGAACCTTAACACCAAGCGGTTGACTAGTCAATGACAAACAAACCATCTGGAGGGCTATTGTTTTTATATGTTTCAACCTCGACATTTTCTGTCAGTCTTGGGCTTTAAAGGCTAGAGCACGCCAAATCTGTTATGATTACAAAAGCTTTACAGGAGCTTCTCTTGTAAGCCTGTTGTTTTTCCAATGAGAGGAAAACAACAAGCCCATATTTAAAACTGTGACTGCAAGTTTTAATCAGTATAATAGGTATACTGACTAATGAAAGCTTGGGGGCAATTTTCTATCCATTGGTCTGAGGCTGAGGGACACAATTCGACACGAGGTCTGCAGGGAAAAGGCCCTTTTCATTGTACCCCTGCTAAATAAAGCCTGGGTTATTGGAAATTTTTGGTACTCGCACCAGTTGTGGAATAATCTTCCCTCTGAGGTGGGCAGCTGCCA
This sequence comes from Podarcis melisellensis, assembly GCF_964234715.1. Lineage (NCBI taxonomy): Eukaryota > Metazoa > Chordata > Lepidosauria > Squamata > Lacertidae > Podarcis > Podarcis melisellensis. The sequence continues at coordinate 106,213,476 of NC_138528.1, read as the reverse complement.
ACAATGGCTAGCTTTCAGGACCTTTTCCATCAGGCCGGCCTTTTTTTTGAGAGAAGATATATACACAAAGGTAGAACTTGAATTTTAGATGTTTTGATGTTTTCCATGACAGCTTTATACAATTTTACATATGACTTGCCCTGCGATCCTTTTTTGAGGAGGTGAGATATGATTTTTTTACATATAAAACAAGAACGGTATTTATTATTATTTTTTAACATTTTGGGGGGAAGCTGTTTTGGCTCCAGCATTGCTCCAAATAATGAGTGAAGAAGAAAGTAGTAAAGAGAAAATTTTCTTTTTATAACAAACAGTCAGTTTCATTTAACAGACTGCAAATACCCACGTTATTTTTTTAAAAAAGAAATTCATATTGAAATTTGCTAGCGTAGCAATGCATTTAAATGCCATTGATACCTCATTTGATGGTTAGCTAACAGCGCAATCCTATACAGGTTTACTCAGAAGCAAGACTCATTGCACTTAGTGTGACTTAATTCCAGGTAAGAACTGGGGCCTAAAAGTATAAGGGAAAAGGCCAAAGTTCAGTGGTAGTGTACATGCTATGCATTTAAGAGGTCTCTGCTTCAACCTCCACCATGCTGAGAAAGGGCTGGGCAAGACCTCCATCCAAAAACACAGAGAACTGCACTTGGCATAGGCCATAATGAATTAGAGCGACAAATGCAAAAGGGAACATTTTAAACAAAAATGATAAAACATCTCTAATTAGTGTTGATTTTTAAAGCTTTATTTTAGCAGGAAAAAATGCATATTTCCCAGGTTCTATTGCATATATATATAATCAACAGCATCTTGATTCTAGCCTAAATAAATTAGAAAAAAGCTAGCAGGGCTTTATAAACTCTGAAAAAATAACCATCAACTTCCATAAAAGGAACAGCATTGTCCTAATGCGAGCAATATGTATTTGTGAGCTATTTTACAACATGGGTGACAGCTTGGGTTTTAAAGTTGTTTCCATGTTGCAGCTTTCTGTTCTGGACTGGAATGTTTTGCTGCTGCTATATTAGTTCAATGTATGTTATTTTTGTGTATATTTTACATTATCATTATTATTATTATTAGAAGAAGAAGAAGAAGAAAACAAAGCAAAACATGTTATCTTCAATGGAAGATACGTTCTATTTTCTTCTAACAGTATGGTGATTATGCTTCCTTTGTATATCATGTTACAAGATTCCAATTTTTTAAGCATCCCTAACACAAAATAGGCTATTTATATCCTAGCTAGATTTGCTGCTGAATTTTGAGTAATGTGAAATTCTAAGGTGTTGGGTGTTTGTTTTTTGGTGTGGTTTTTTTTGCTAAGGTGACATTTGTGGGGAACCTCAAGGGAAATCAACAGAAAATTTCTCAGCAGAACCCTCCCTTTCTTTGCTGTCATTCATCTGAAGTTACATTAATGCAGGATAAGTCACGTTGATATGTGCGGTAGGTGTGGGGAATCTGGGAGCTAAAGAATAAGCTTTCCAAACAGTCAAAGAAACTGATAAGAGCGGAACCCTCATGGACACTGAATTTTGCCTAGAATGAAGTTTCAAGGCAAGTGTGGAGAGCACAAGGAATTTCAATGAGGCAAGCAAAAATTCCCCGTGGGGATTCTAAACATCCCTAATCCTGTCATCTCAGATTATCTCTAGTATCACAAGGATTATTCATTTATTATTTTGCATTTAAACTTCAGATATGTGAAAAGGCAACCAGGTAATAACATAACAAATTGGGGAATCCAACCCCTATACTGGAGGGGAAATAGTATGTGAAAGATATGTGACCCACTTGCAAATGAGAACAATAATAATTGCATATTAACACTGGGACTTTTTCACGCTCACAAGAGCCACCCATTTCTGCGAAGAACGCAGAGTGTGAGACGGCACTTCATGGATCTCAGCTACAGCCGCTTTTGTGGTCTCTGAGGTACTTTTGGAAGTGCGGCAAGTTGCCGCAGCTCAGATCCATCTGCTACTGACTTGCAAGTTACAGTCCTCATGGGAACTTCCATGGGCAAAAAAAAGTGTTCCAAACATATGAACGTAAGTGTCTCTGGATATGCAATTCCTAAGCAGAAAATAAACCCCATTATGAGCAACCCAATCCCAAAGCGCTGTAGTGGTGTAGAAGTGACACTTGTCATTGTCTGCTTGACAAGTGCAACGCCGCCGCCACCAGCCAGCACTGTTGGGAACTAATGGGGCAGGAACCAGCCAAACAGAGCTGGATGTATCCTGTGGCCATGGAAGAAGAAGAAGAGTTTGGATTTGATATCCCGCTTTATCATGACCCGAAGGAGTCTCAAAGCGGCTAACATTCTCCTTTCCCTTCCTCCCCCACAACAAACACTCTGTGAGGTGAGTGAGGCTGAGAGACTTCAGAGAAGTGTGACTAGCCCAAGGTCACCCAGCAGCTGCATGTGGAGGAGCGGGGAAGTGAACCCGGTTCACCAGATTATGAGTCTACCGCTCTTAACCACTGTACCATACTGGCTCCTGCCTCTGCAACCAGTCCATGCTTTCATCTGTATCTGTGTTGGAGTTATAGATCAGTCTTTCCCAAACTTTTATAGACCAGTGTTTCCCAAACTTGGGTCTCCAGCTGTTTTGGACTACAACTCCCATCATCCCTAAGCTAGTGGGACCAGTGGGCAGGGAATGAGGGGGATTGTAATCCAAAAATAGCTTGAGACCCAAGATTGGGAAACCCTGTTATAGGTAGTTGTAACCACAAAGGGATCCCAAGCATTGAGCAGGATCTTTACCACAGCATGATGCCAGTGAGGGATTCTTTAAATATAATAGCCTCTATCCCTTCAGCCACAGATTCATTATTTGCAGTGGGACCACGAGAAACAGTGAATTGTCAGGAAAGCTGACATGCCCTAAGACAGGGGTCAGCAAACTTTTTCAGCAGGGGGCCGGTCCACTGTCCCTCAGACCTTGTGGGGGGGGGGCAGACTATATATTTTTTGGGGGGTGAACGAATTCCTATGCCCCACAAATAACCCAGAGATGCATTTTAAATAAAAGGACACATTCTATTCATGTAAAAACACGCTGATTCCTGGACCGTCCACGGGCTGGATTTAGAAGGCGAGTGGGCCGGATCCGGCCCCTGGGCCTTAGTTTGCCTTCCCATGTCCTAAGAGCTCTTTGCAAAACCTAAAGATCACTTTTAAGAAACACAAGGTTAAGGGGTGCTACATTAGTACAGGCTATAAAGTGGCCTTTCTCACTGAACATTCCTCATTCCTTCCATGATAGCAAGCGTGGGCTACCTCAGAGCATGGAAGGTGCAGAATCTCTTTTCCAAGTGGCCTGAGACCCTGGAAGCAAAGGAGAGCTGATAAAGGCCGTAGACCAAAGATGAGCAGAAGGTAGTCCCTAACCCGCCAGTGGACTACAGGCCAATATCTAGTGAATGTCTGGCGCCTGCTGGTTGGTAAAATTCTTGCTTTGAATGCTAGCTTAGGTAAACTTTGGTGTTATCCAGCAAAAGGAATAATGGAATCTGCTGTATGCCAAGTTAACTATGAAATGACAGGCTGGGATCAAACCTAAAATTCTATTGCATGCCACCAAGCATCTGTTAAGTATAATTTGAAATAGCAAATTATATAGTAGTAAATAATAAATATATAATTGGTAAACTCAATAAAATAATAAACCCAGTGTCTGCACCGTGCAAAAAGTGGACTGCATGTCAAACAGGAGCTTAAACAATTAAAAACTGCACTGGGCATCAAACTACAGTACCCACTAGGTTTTCAGATGGAAGTCTTCGCCAGGTCCTTCTGTATGTGCTCCATTACTGAGCTGCCAGTCAGATGAGACAGTACTGAATTCAGGAGAAGGCAGCTTCCTATGCCTACTCGGGATCATTTAGCAGAAAATGCCTTCAATGTTATGCAGTCCTGGGCATGTTCCCTTGCTATCATAGAACTGCAGAGTTGGAAGGGAGGCTGAGGATCATCTGGACCAAACCCCTGCAATGCAGGAATATGCGTCTTTCCCATTCAGGGATCGAACCTGCAACCTTGGCGTTATCAGCACCACACTTTAACCAACTGAGCTATCCATATTCATATAAAACTTAATTGCAGACCATGGAGATTCTCTGGGAGCTAGGAAAAAGTAGACCATGCTTCCTGTGACCCAGGTCACAATCTACACATCTGACAATAAAGGAACGTACAGAAAGGATGTTTGCAAACCTTCCATTTTAACTCTTTTGCTATAGATGAACATCTGGAGTGGTATTTGGGGAGAAATATAGAGCTTACATGTCCCTTTTTTCACATCGCAGCTCCAGATTTACCATCTGGTAGAATTTAGGTCAAATCTGCTGCTATTTGATGAATGCGGGCTTAATCTTAGTAATGCTCCCTGTCGCTACACAAAGTTTCTCAGAATAGTGCACATTGGCATTGGTGCTTTTTTAAAAAACAAAAAACTGAACAATGACAATAGGGAATAGTCACCACTGAAAAGTTTAATTAAATGGAAAGGTTTATGACGTTTAGCCTCTAAGATATTCCTTAAATATTCCATATTTGTAATTGCAATTCATGGACAGAGAAGTTGCTACACATTTTCATTAACTGTTAAGACCTTTGCAGATGACACTGCAATCACATGCGTGGGCTGGGTTTGTGTACGCTACCCCTGCATGGACGGCCATACAGCATGCAGACTTTCCAATCACATGGTTGGCCCCCTACATCGTAAGAGGAGCCCTGCTGGATCAGACCAAAAGCTCACACAGTCTAGAATCCTATCTCCACAGTGGTTAACCAGATGTCTAGGGAAGTCTACATGCAGGGCATGTCCCATACACGATCCTCAGCAACTGGTTTTCAGAAGCATGCTGCCTCGATACGAGAGGTAATAGCTATATAAATCCATTGACTGTTCTTTGCGTATAATCTTCAGTTATTACAAAAGTGGCAAGACTGGGGTACAACACCTGATCCTCCCCATCTCTGACACCCTGCCAACCTACATTCGACAGGCCACACCTTTACAGTCAGAGTAAAGTTCATCTGTGATGTGTTTCAGTGGTACACTTACTGACACAGTTAGGTTTCCCCAAGGTATGTCTGACGAAGACATGTTTTTGGACTGCCAGTATAGCAAAGTATTATTGCTGGGGTTGTCTGGTTCCATACAGCTGCATCTGAAAGTGGGGAGAAAGGAAAAAAGCCTGATCATTTATAATCTTAAAACTGGTAAGTTGCATCATCGGAATTCCCTAGGAAGTCTGGGACGAAAACATACAAGATAAATGTGGAGGAAGCCCAGTCCTTCAGAATGCCTCTGTACCTTTCAGAGTTGAACACTGAATTACACCATGTACAGCTCTCCACATCACCATGATGCCTGAGCTGGTGGATCTCCTTTCCAGGAAATACCATGGATAGTACAAGGAGCAGTCTCTCTGAGTTTTGACCTGGCAACCCTAGACTGATGCATGCTTTTAGATTGCAAAGTGCCTTGAGTCTGGGCTACGTTAAGCTGATGGGCCTTCCCTGACTACTGCCACACTCTGAAGGAGGACGTACAATCTATGGGGTTTTGTCTCCCACAGCCTCTGAAAGTGAAGAAAGCCCTCTCAAATACGGTAAATCCAAAATGCACTTTTGGGACATAGGCATCAAGACTGGACCCCTGACCATTGGGTCCAGTCGTGACCGACTCTGGGGTTGCGGCGCTCATCTCGCTTTATTGGACGAGGGAGCTGGCGTACAGCTTCCGGGTCATGTGGCCAGCATGACTAAGCCGTTTCTGGCGAACCAGAGCAGAGCACGGAAATGCTGTTTACCTTCCCACTGTAGCGGTACCTATTTATCTACTTGCACTTTGAGCTGCTTTTAAACTGTTAGGTTGGCAGGAGCAGGGACCGAGCAATGGGAGTTCACCCCGTCGCAAAATATGTTTGGGGTACTCTCATTTTCCTACTCATATTGAAATACTGCCTCTCAATGAGGCCAAACTTAGATTCACAAAATGTTTAAGGGTATGCGTACCCCTGCGTCCCCCACTCCCGAAAAAAAGGACTGGTAATAATAAAATTACTTTTATTATCATTATTATTTATTCTACTTGTTAATCACTTCTTACTCTAAGGTCTCCAAGCCCCATGCAACACATTTATAACCATACACATAAATATACTCACCATTTAAAAAGATCATACAAAACATATACGATGGGATACCCCAATGGGAACAATACAATAGCATAATGTCATTCCCAGGGATGCACTTTGGGGAATAGAAAGATGGCTACCACCAATTCCCAATGGAATGATCAACTCTTCTCAAACATTTCTGTATATCTCCCACCCTTTTCTTGAGGAAGAATTGGTCCCATGGAGGAAGATATTCAGCTCAGCTTTATTTTTTTTTAAATCCCATTTCTTTAGGCCATGTTGCACAGCAATACAATTGTTTTATTATTTTCCTGCTCCACAGTGGCTTTGAAAGCTTTTGAACTGTTAGCTAAATGTAGGAATGGCAGAAAAGGCTCTGTGTGGGTGTCCAAATGTTCCAAACACCAATTTAAATTAAAGCCTAAAAAGTAATGGTGGGAGGTTTGTTATTTTTCAAGGATCTGAGGAGGGAGCCTATTATTTTGTACACTGGTCAAAAAAGGGAGCTGAAGTACCTCTTGGAGAGCTACAAGACATAAGAGCCATGGTATTACAAACCCATAGGCACAGAAAGACACACATCCACACACAAGCTCAGCTGTATGTGGAGATCTTGCAGGTTAAGTCTGAGGGTAGGATACATCTCATTTTTCTAATTGACCACAGTTGCATTTCTCATAACTGTTAATTGAGTGTTCTGTCTTACACACACACACAAGTGCACACAAAAACACAAAGAATGTGGAACGTGGCTTCTGCCCATGCTCCTTCCAGACGGATGTGTTTGGCTGGCCACACTACCCAGGGGCTGTGTGTTTGGTATTCATACAACTGTAGGCATGCAGGGCTTCTCTACCTTTCCAGAACGCTGACTGGCAACGGTTCCCATCAATGCTGAATTCTGACTGACAGAGGAGACACAGACAGCTAGTGTCTTTTTGCTAGCCCCTCATACATCCAACGAATTCATGAAGAGGCTTGTGTGGACCCTACGCTTAGGGTATTTGCATATGACCACAATTAGTCCATAGGCCAAACTAAGGAGGACTGTGATGTACTCTTAATAACAGAGCATCAAAGACATTGCTAGGCAACAGTACGATGGTGCACAGATTTCTGGGTAATTTCCATGTGGCATGTCAAAACCCAACTTGCCACAGGCTTACTTGGTGCATATGTCCTGATCGGCCCCAGAAAGGCCCAGTACTGGGCTGACCTTGGACAACATCCAACCAATGTGATATAAGGGTAATAGAAAATGTAGAGAGAAGTTTGAACTTAGGTTGTACATGAATGTACAATGAATGCAAGGCTAAGAGGTCAATGCCAAGCTTGGAATTTTCAAGAAAGGCAGGTTGAGAGCACCAGTGAACACTATCCACTGAACACAGCATACTTTCCATTCATTTCAATGGTCCTAGCTGCCACAAAAACGTGGTTGAAATATTGGATGAGCAACAGCAGCAGCATTGTTTGGCTGACTGAATCCACTGACGTCATTCAGGCTGAACACATGTCAGAATGACATGAACTTGGCACCTTAAATACCTCTGAGAGTGGGATGTTATGCTCCCAGTTCTTAAATACATGTCATGGACAGATTGTAATATGCATATCACTATGCCAGAAGTGCTTAAAATTATTCAGCATAATCTGTTAATAATTGAGAGGCTTCTGGTAAAGAATTCTTCTTTGTTGTTGTTAGAAAACATAGATTCACCATTCACAAAGTACAAAAAAGGTTAGGCAGAAGGGGGGAAGTGTTTGTTTGTTTTTAAAGTGGGCAGGTCATGAACTAATACCTGGACTTGAAATATTGAGCAAAGACCATTTACTTTCACCACAAAAAATCTTGCAGCATTTAAAATGATTTCACAATCCTGCTTTCCATGGAGTAAAGAGCCAGAACATTTAACTTTCATTTGCTGCTTTGGATCTCATCCGCATTTATACCTCAAATGACAGAAGATGCAGTTTCGGCAAGGAAATATATCCCGTGGTTCAAGGCCTATAAAGAAACTAAATATTTAGCCTATGTTTCCAGCTATGCTATTAACCCTATTAAAAGGGTTTCAGTGTCTCCTCCAAACTAATAGCCTGGACTGAACGTCACGTTAAACCATAGTTCCAATAAACCATAGTTAGAATAAGCTATGATTTGATGTGAACAAGCAGCATGCTGCTGCACACTGACGAAATTCTGGGTGTTTTGCTCCTCTCCCACTTCTGCTGTTGCCTCATTGCAGGCAACAAGCCATGGTCTGGTTTGTTGCGTCACCCAAACGCAGGCCCCTCAAAAGCCACAGAGGCCATGCAAGAACAAACCTTGTTTTCCACTTACGTTTTGTTAGGAGAGAAACAAACCATGAATCCAGGTTCAGATGACATGGCAAATAAGACCATGGTTTGTTTCCTGGGACTGCAGCAGGAAAGCACCTACCATTTCAGCAGCGTACACCAGGACACTGCATGTTCTCATGAAACCAAAGTTGATTTCAACTATGGTTTAATGTGATGTGTGAACTATGTCACAGTAACAAATGAAGCAAAGAATTGGGGAGGCAAAAAGGGGGTTGCCACAAGAACCTATTTAACAGACAAGGACAAGACAGGAAGGAAAAAATTCATCACACTGAGGTAGGCCAAAAGGCTTTTTTAAAAAAACAAAACAAAAAACAACTTAGTTGTCAAACAGAGTAAATGTTTGTGTAGGCTAGTTGCATCTAGCTGGCACTGCTATTGTGCCACTTAAAAACAATATTCACCATTGAAAGCACAGCACATGAAATGTGACACTAAACCCCAGTATGTTCTTCTGCTCCTCCAAGAGTCTGCCTAAGTGCAAAGACTGAACTTTTCCATGTTGGCTCTTAAGAAATACATCATGTGTGGGGAGAGATAAGGGAGAGACATTCTTTGTGGTAGAACACCTATTGTGAAATGCCTTCCTGAGGGAGGGATACCAGAGTGCGTTCTTTTCAGTACAAGATTTAAACCTTTTTATTTTCCTAGCATTTTAGATATTTTCAAACCAATTGGTTTTAGTCCTCTTATTTTATTATAGGTTTATCTAAGGTTAAATTTCTTCGCATACCACCCAGGAATTCATTTCTGAGTGAATGACACTTCATGCATTTTTTAAAAAAGTATTGATTTCCATGGAGGCGCAGGTTGCAGCCACAGCAAAGGTGGCATTTTTCCATCTCTGCCATATCAAGCTGTTGGTCCCTTATCTTTCTCACCCTGATCTGGCCACAGTGATCCATGCGACGGTCACCTCCAGGCTTGATTATTGTAATTTGCTCTACGTGGGGCTTCCCTTGAAGCTGACCCAGAAACTCCAGCGGGTGCAGAATGCAGCGGTGAGGCTCCTTACGGGGTCCTTACTGCGGGATCACATTCATTCAGTGCTTTACCAGCTGCACTGGCTCCCAGTGCAGTACATGGTCAGGTTTAAGGTGATGGTTTTGACCTGTGAAGGCCTATGCAGCCTAGGACCCTCGTACCTACAGGACCACCTCTCCTGGTATGCCCCATGGAGAACCTTAAGGTCCACAAATAACAACACTTTGGAGGTCCCGAGCCCAAAAGTGGTTAGATTGGTCTCAACTAGGGCCAGGGCCTTTTTAGTACTGGCCCCGACTTGGTGGAACACTCTGTCACAAGAGATCAGGGCCCTGCGGGACTTGACATCTTTCCGCAGGGCCTGCAAGACAGAGCTGTTCCGCCTGGCCTTTGGTTTGGACTCAGTCTGACCCTTATGTTTCCCTCCCTTTATGGTTTTGATTTCTGGGCTACTATTAAAATGAGGCTGCATTTTAAATTGTATTTTAACCCATATTTTAATAAACTAGTTTTTGTTTTTTTGTTTTTGGTTTTGTTTGTCCCCCCCCCTTATTTTTTATTGCAATTTTATTGGTGTTAGCCGGAGGGTGGGGTATAAATAAAAAATTATTATTATTATTATTATTAAGCCAATATTTGACTGCCCCAATATAAAGAAGAGAGCTCCCAATACAGTCACAGATGAACTGGCAGATGTGCATATAAGCAAACCAAACACGAGTTTCAGCTTCTCTCCCATTACTTTCCCTGCCCACTCATTCCCTTGTCTCCAAAAATTAGCAAAGCACTCTGCATCCAGGTATCTGAAAACAAGAGGACACTTTGCTGCTTTCAGGTGGGACAGATTGTTGGCTCTTCCCATCTGGAAGCCTAAGCAACTGAGGAGGGACAAGATTGATGGGCCCGAACCAGTGTTTGATTTGCTGGTATCCTTGCCTGACACTTCTGTTTTGAAGGCCAGTTCACAGCATGGCTAAATAACATGCTGAGAGCCTTCACTTCACATCACATCTGCCTTCTTATTTATAGTTCACCATTAACCTTTTTTTATGATTCCAATGACAACCAGGCACACTAAGCAGAAATAAGGATTATTGTGGGCATATGTTCGTTCTTATTCCCCACACGTCCTTGGATAACTGGAGGGATGAAAAGTACAAATTCATTTTTCCCTAACGCAGAACAAGAGATCTTGGGAAACAGAACAGAAAAGAATCTTGCAATCCATTCGAATGTTTCCTCCCCTAATCAGAAGCCCAGAATGCCACCATTTCAAATTCTATTCAACTTTTGGGGCAAAGTTTCCAAAGAGGACATTAATTGGATTTGTATATTAACCACAATTTATCTTCAGGTAATGTAATGATCTAGTAATGTATGGAAGTGAGAGCTGGACCATAAAGAAGGCAGATCACCAAAGAAGTGATGCTTTTGAATCATGGTGCTGGAGGAGACTCTTGAGAGTCCCATGGACTGCTAGAAGATCAAACCTATCCATTCTTAAGGAAATCAGCCCTGAGTGCTCACTGGAAGGACAGATCCTGAAGCTGAGGCTCCAATACTTTGGCAACCTCATGAGAAGAGAAGACTCCCTGGAAAAGACCCTGATGTTGGGAAAGATGGAGGGCACAAGGAGAAGGGGACGACAGAGGACGAGATGGTTGGACAGTGTTATCGAAGCTACCAGCATGAGTTTGACCAAACTGCGGGAGGCAGTGGAAGACAGGAGTGCCTGGCATGCTCTGGTCCATGGGGTCACAAAGAGTCGGACACGACTAAACAACAACAACAACAATGTAATGATCAAGCTCTTCTGTGTGGTCCACTTTGGGTAGATGCAGAGCACATAAAGGTCATAAAGGGCACACTAGGATGGAATCAGATGGCTAGCTACTGCTCCAAAACTTTCCCTACAGATATCTGGCAGGATCCAGTCACACCACGAGGAGGGCATTACCTTACTTCACACTTTCCCAGATTTCCAAATCATCGCGAGATTGTGCAAAGGCACTGGTAGCTCCTTGCCTAGAGCCTTGTGCCCTACTGAATAGCCTGCAAAAGGGGAGCAGGGACCAGAGAGATTTGCTCCATTTTGTGCACAAGCCCAACACAGGAAGAAGTTACATAATCTAAGGCAATTATAACTGCAAGTTGTCAGGTGGTGTTACAACATATGGGGAAAGTATCTGAAAGGCATTTGCCCCCTAGGGGGGCGTGATGAAGTTCTGACATTAATTAGCTAATACGACAGTCCTGCTTTAGGAGAGCTCTGACCTAAAGGAATATCTGGAGGGGTTATGACAACGTGAAGGGGGCTCTTCAGATCACTGTTGCAGATTGTCTGTTTCATGCAAGTCAATGAGGAGAAAGGGCAATTTTACTTTTTTATCAGGGTGACATTGAAGAACAGGGATCATGCTTACATACAAAACTCAGAAGGAATCATTCATATATTCATATATTTTCATTTGGGTGTTTATATAAACTCTATGCCCGACTGAAAAGCTAATGAACCCAAAGGAAAAGAAGGTATGATAAATAAGAATAGCTACAAAGAAAATTATAATATCTGGGAAACTGTGAGGTTAATTGTGCAATCCTACACACGTTGACTTTGAAGTACATCTCACTGTGTTCAGTGGTACTGAGACCCTAGTGTGTTTAGCCAAAATCAATAGGGCTTCGTGTTTCTCATCCCCTCCCCCATCATTATAACTCTGGATGTTTAACAGTCTTGTATAAAGAGATAGTCACATTCAAGCAAACAAATGCTAAGACTGATAGCATCAATAATAAATTTAGCTCTCAGGTCATTGTGATCTCTCATCTAATAATCTATTTAAGAGGCTAGGTATTTCAGACTAAAACTCCCATCAGCCCCAGCCAGAATGGCCAACAGTCAGGGATGATGGGAGTTTTAGTCCACAACATTTGGAAGACATGTACCCCAATCTACATGTAGATGTTAAGACACTGCAACTTCTCAGTCTATGCTTTGTCTTCAATAATTTGCAGGTAGTTGTTCAGAACTTCTTATGCAGGCAGTTTGTTGGGCTTGTTATTCATCCAGGGAGCAGGTGGCGGCAGGACGGGGTAGTGGCCTTGTCTTTCTGTTGCTATTTCCGTATTTGACTCTCCCTAAGCCAAGAGTTCATGTGAGTTGAACACAGCCATATTAAAAACCATATCTGGAGGGGCTTTCTAGCCTGAAAATGCTTCTCTGGCTGCTGTCTCTATTGCTGAGGAGATGCATCATGTGCCTCAGGCAGACTGAATCTTGACATTGCCCATGAGAATACTTAGGTTTTCACATAACATAATGTACAAAAACTTATTTTTGATAGCTCAGCTCGCTTCATCCAGCAGCCGCCTCGTGAACTGAACGGTAAAACACAACCCCTCTGAGCAGTCATGTCTTTTGTCAGTTTCACTTCTCAGGCGGCATTTTTTTTTTTAATATAATAAAAGTTGCCTCATATGACAACCGCAATTATCCCTGGATATCTTTGGCACGTGAAACTGCTCCCATGTATCTCCTGTTAGAGATCTCACTGTCGTACCTTGCTACTGCTCAGGAATGGGAGACAAGAAAGGATCTGGGAATTCAAAGCAATCTATCTTAGCAGTTTTACACACTGAAGCTAAAATGGTATCATAGTGTCAATTACAACGCAGCTCAGGGCAAACAGATTTAGCGCTATGGTTTAGCATTTTAGCACTATGGTCAGGGTGGTCCAATGCAAAAGTGAGCAAGGATCCTGCACCTTTAATTTCAGCAGGCGTGGCTTGTGTTTGCTTTTCGACGCAAGTATTAAGAGATGCAGGATGCCCTGCCCTCTTTTGAATCTGGCCACCCTGGCAATGGACTGGATCTCAATGGACTGGAAATCAATGGAGAAATTGTTTGAGACTCCCAATGATTTCAGTGGCAATTAAAGCTTTTGATGAAGTTCCTCATAGTATGCTTGTGAAGAAGCTGCTAAAATGTGAGCTGGGTCAGGTAAGTGTAGGTGATTCTGTACCTGGCTGACTGACCAAATATAAACAGTGCTCACTAAATGTTCCTTGTCATTCTGGAGAAAAAAGGAATGAAGGGGGTGCCACAAGGTTCTGCCCTGGGCCAGTTGTTGTTCAACGCCTTTATAAATGACTTGAGTGAAAAAACTGAGGGGATGCTCATCAAATTTGCAGATGACACCAAACTCGGAGGGGTAGCCAATGCCACCAAAGACAAACTCAGGGTTCAAAATGACCTTCCTAAGTCCCAGAGATTTTGAATTATGGTGCTGGAGGAGACTCTTGGGAGTCCCATGGACTGCAAGAAGAACAAACCTATCCATTCTTAAGGCAATCAGCCCTGAGTGCTCACTGGAAGGGCACAGCGTGAAGCTGAGGCTCCAATACTTTGGCCACCTCATGAGAAGAGAAGACTCCCTGGAAAATACCCTGATGTTGGGAAAGATGGAGGGCACAAGGAGAAGGGGACGACAAAGGACAAGATGGTTGGATAGTGTTCTCAAAGCTGCCAGCATGAGTTTGACCAAACTGCGGGAGGCAGTGGAAGACAGGAGTGCCTGGCGTGCTCTGGTCCATGGGGTCATGAAGAGTCGGACACAACTAAACGACTAAACAACAACAACAATTCCCAGAGAAAGTGAGCTGGAACTGATGGGACTTTTAGTTAAAAAAAAACCCCTGGAGGGCAGCAAATTGATGAAGGTTAGCTCACACTCTATCACCAATGGCCAATGTGGGCCTCACCTCTAGATAACAGTGTTTGAAAATGGGACTGGAATTTTGGCTTGCAAAGATTAATTTAAAAAAAATATTATGGGAGGAATTCCATGTTGAGTTTAAGTCAATCATTCTGTCAGGGCCAAGTGTTCTGGCTTCCCAGATGGAACTATACCCCCCTCCTCCACCACCTTCCATGCCATTCCAGAGGTTCTCCCAACCCTTCCAGGCACATTTGGGGGTGGGGTATAACGGAGGGGGGAAGCCCCATCGTGCAAGAAGAAGCATATGGCTTCTGGTGATAGGGCTCATTAATTGAATCCCACCCTATTACTGCCTGGAGGCAGGGAGTAACAAATATTCTAACTGCTCAAATTATTTATTCAAACCCAACATGTGTGAGCCATTGCCATGGTGCTCATGCTGTTGAAACGAAGCTTTCTTTTGGAAAACATGGGGTTCTTCCTGTCAGAACTTCACAGAAGGATGCAAGCCCTAGTAAAATTATGTAAACATGAATGTCCTCTTTCTATTGGGAATCCCCTTGGTTTCCTCACAATGGGAACAGTGCCCCGCAACAAAGGAAATCCCTTCAGGACAACGGATGAAATCATACTTACGAGTAATGTGTCAGTTGTTCCAAACTGTTATGCATGTTGATTGGATATGTCTCGCTGAGATGAAAGAGCTTCTCTAAGGCCTCGTAAATGAAAATGATGCAGATAAGGGACGCAAAAGCTTCTTCCGTAAACCGAGTGATGTAGCACACAAGCGAACTGGCATCGGTCGCAACAAGGATGATACACAGAATTGCAGTCCACAAGCCAATGCTTGCTCTCAGAGAAAGGTACGACAGCCCATATTCCCTGGAAGCACATGGAGACAGGATTGCAAATGCAGAGACCCAGACCTATTAAGTTTGTTGTTGTCTCGGGGAAAACATATTAATCCCCAAAATGCCTTTGCTGGAAAGCACAGCAAAGATAATAGCTGTTTATGATCATTTATCAACGTGATAAGTTAAAGCATATTTCATTAGTAAGGCAGAGAAAAGCCTTGTGAGAAGTTCTGTTGTTTAGGAAATGCAAGTTTCTACTTTACGCCTGCTCATGCTGCTCATTGTCCCTCTTTAAAAACTACTCAAACTTGCCTTAAAGTTCAGTTGACCTGTAACTGCTTGCAGAGAAATTTTTGTATAAAAATTTAATAAATAACAACCATCATCATCATCCTCCCAACTCTTTAAGAGTTAGAGTTGTCCTTCAGCTTCAGTAACTCCTCACAAGGCAAACACAACAGAGTATGGAAACAGGGAGACTCTCAAAAGAAGAAAAACGGATCACTTACTTGCAAAATTTGAACAGTATCTTTTCAAACACCAAAACTGGACCCGTGCTCCCTAGTATGGTCAGAGGCTGTCCACCAAAGAGCGAATAGGCTATGCCGGTCATCGATGCACCAAACAAAGATTCTATTGCACTCTGCAGGTGGGCGGGAAGGGAGAAATGGAAAAGTTAGACCTATTATTTCAGCATTGAGGCGATGGATTGCAATAGTTGCCGTTTTTATGAGATAGAACGTTCCAAGCATGCGCACACACACAAAATTCAGTCATGGGGTGCTTTAAAAGTGCCAATCGTAAATAATAGGGAAGATTCAGATCAAAATATGACACATACTATGCGGCCATCCGTTGCTTCTCCCAGCAAACCACCAAACGTGATAACAGGAGACATACAAGCACAGTAGAGAAAGAGAAACGAAGCTAAGCACTGCAGGCTGAACGCGTCAGTGAAGTCGCTCAGAAAGAATGGCGCTTTCCTCTTGACATCTAAAACCAAGCCCCCAAAAATCCTACAGAAAATGGGGGAAGAAGAAGAAGAAAAAGCAAAAGAGTCAGGCTTTAAACCCAAACTTCCTCATGAATTTTTGAACTGAAAAACACCCATCACTGTTATCGAATCTAATGTGAAAATATGTTCTTTGCATTCACCTTTAAAAGTCAACTACGAAGCAGACGAGACTTCTCTAAAGTATCTTTATGCCCTGAAACATTATACAGGAGAGCCAGTGTCGTATAGTGGTTAGAGCGTTTGACTAGCATGCAGGAGACCAGGGTTCAAATCCCCACTCGGTCTTGAAGGTCACTGAGTGACCTGAGGCCAGTCACTCACTCTCAATCTAACCTACCTCCCTGGGTTGTTGTCTGGAGAACTATGTATTGCTCCCTGAAGAAAAAGGTGGGTATAAATGCAATAAATAAGTAAAAATACATGCAAAGTGTTTAACTGAGGTGGGAAACTGACTGCACTTTAAGTAGTTCTACAGGGATTCCTTTAATTGTGGAAAAATACAGTCTTTTATTAAAGGCCTCAAGGTGTAGTCTTACCACTTTTGGGTAAGAGGCTTGGTGAATTTTCTTCACAGATGTTCTGATCAAGCAGGAGAAGCTCAACTGCTAAGAAGCAAAGTGACCTTGGATTTTTTAAATAAAAAAATCTTTAAAATATTTATACCCCACTTATTAGTTAAGAAAATATGGCATAAACACTATAAAACTTTAAAATAAACGTCAAAACTTTTTTTAAAAAAAGATTAAGCCAACCATGTCTTATTAAAAAACAAAAAACCCCACAAATATATTACAAAATTTGGTTTGTTGTTGTTTTTTAAAAAATTGAATTATTACTAACCTTCCAGTACGTTGCAGTTCTGGTCCTGAGTGACCTCCAACTGGTGCAATGTCTCCATGAGCAGCAGTTCCATTTGGCACACCTGGAATCTTACGCTTCTCCTACATGAGAGAAAGAGAGGTGATTTGTGTTTATGTGTGTATGTATGTTTTTACATTTTTCAAATCATGGATTGGGAAAGGAAACTACTTAAGGTCAACTAGCACACTGTGACACTCCTGGTATTCCCTTTGAATTATTCCCTCCACAAGTGATGGAAATCACAGAGCTGTAAGGACTGTTAGCACCTGGGTATGCCGGCAGCAATCTGACAGACACAACTTGAACCTGCTAATCAATTAAGAACATTCCTCCTGGCTTCAGCATGAGCTCTGCCACATGGAAATCACCAGTTAGTGTTGGCGCCTGCTGGCAGGAGGATTCTAGATGGCAATCTTCCCTCCCATGAGTTCTGAAACCATATCACCTACTCTGCTCTGGAGAGAACCACAGTTTGGGGAGTTGGTAAAGCACAATGAGGCCCAAGTATGGGAACGGCTTGAGCATGACAGAGCATATCCCTTAACTACCCACCTACTAAGGGCCCAATGACATGTTACCACCATAGATGCAATTGCTGTCACCACCCCACATTTTCTCCCAGGTCTGTCCCCGAAGCATTTGGTTAAAGAAGATGCCTGAGGTGATATCACTATGTGCAATGTTTCACTCACGCCCAACAAGACGGGGCTCTGTAAACAAGGGGTGGAAGCATATGTGCTATGTGTGCTGGGCTGGGCGTGGATTCAAAACATTTGCCTCTGTATGGTCAAAAGGGTAACACCAGTAAAAATAAATATAATGGATGCCCTGCTCTATAAAAGCAGAAATGGTTAGTAAAACACAGGTGGGTAACCTCAAGTCCGAACACTGAATGGAGCTCCAAGGTCTCTCTTATCAGACCTCACGACTCTCCCCAGATACTACCTTTCACCAGGCCTACTCTGTGCCCACCTCAAGTGTTCTTAACTGCTTCAAATGTGTCCTTGAACTCATTTGCCTGAACAGGAGGGATAGAGAAAGTGTGTGTGTGTGTGTGTGTGTGTGTGTGTGTGTGTGTGTGTGTGGCGAGAGAGAAGCCTGTGAGTTGTGCATGGGTGGAATAAATCCTACTGCACAGAGTTAAGTCACAGCCATTGTACCACTCATTTTTTTTTTTTGCCAATAGGCACTACCCTATATTGGTGCATGGCTCCTGGAAGTCTATCCATGACAGAATGTGGCCCCTGAGCTAATATGTGCTCCGTTGATTTTATATCAGCTATATAATCCAAAATCCTAATCACCTGTTTGCACAGGATAGGGATTTTGCTTGGAATATCTCGAGGAATATTTCAAGAACGTTAAGATAGTGGCGGTGTGTGCAGAAGCGACAATGGAGATATACTGTTCTCCGTTCTTGTTTCAAAAATGGAATGGTTTTATTGCTTTAGTCCCTGAAATATACTTGGAGTTAAGAGTGGATTTCATGCTCTTTATTAAGCTCATAGTAGTGAGGAGGAATGAATGTTCCCCAAAATATCTGCTTTGTATACATTATTTACACAATGGGCTGCACGTGATTGGCTAATTCCGGGATTCTCCTGTAGGCCAATCAGGTTGTGGATTCACTTCCACCTGGAGCTGGATTGGGTGGCTCCTGCGGACCAATCATACTGCTGCATTGTTCTAGGACCAATCAGACTGCTGCATCCTGAATCCTATTGTTCTAGGACCAATCAGACTGCTGCATTTTGGATCCTATTCAACTCAGTACATAACAGTCCCTTCACATTAAAACAACAACAGCATGAAATGTACACAAACCTGAGAGGGAACATTTTTGGGGGGCTCTATACGAATCGTTGGGTCCCATTCTCCAGGAGGAAGAACTGTCACCTGGTCGAGAAACTCATCAATCCCAGCAACCAAATCATTACGATCTTTAGCTTTGTAGGCAACATCATGAAACACCTGTCAGAGACACAAGAAAATACATGAGACTTTTCTTATAAGGAGGGCATATAAAATCCCACACATTCACACAGCTGCTTACATAAAGCATGCAACTTACTTCCCTGAAAGTCTTCTATGTACAAAAAATACACTTTAGCATAGTGAACTCTTTGCTTATTGTTGAAGTTTGATTTAAGCAGAATGTGAAAGCTGCTACCTACAATTCAAGCAAAGTGTTTTAGGTATACTTGGGAGACAAAAAACATCTCAACACAGGTTTACTTTTAGGTTTAAACAGGTTGTTTCTAAGTAAGCTTTAACTGCTGTTAATAGATAAATACCTCATCTGTCATTAAGGTTCCAATTGACCTGCCAATCTCATGGAACTGTTGGCCTTTTCCTAGAGGTCCCAGAAGAATAAATAAAAATCTACAAACAAATGGAAAGCAAAAATATTCAAAGGACATCCAGTTATGTAGCTCTAACACGGTTAAACTAAAAGTAAGCAAAAAGAAACAACCCCTACAGTGTTTCTAGCTAGACTGAATGGATTGTGGCGTTTTTAAAAAACAGTGACCTGAAACGGAAGGATTTCTTTTAAAAATGGATGCACAAAACAAAAGCTTGACTCAAGTGTGTTTTTAGTGAGATAATTAGGCCTGTTCTGAAGTCAAAGGCAGCTCCTATGGGCAGCAAGTCTGGGAGAAGGCTTTAGGCTCATGTATTTCCTACCACAGGGGTTAGGGGATATTTTCCAGGCAAAGGAATGCATTCCCTCATGGGCAGCCTTCCAGACATCACATGTCAATGGTGGATGGAGTTGGAGGCAAAAAAAGAGGGAAGGAAACAACAAATGGGGCTCCTAACTTTCTGCTTCAGGCTACATTTCAGCCATGTGTAAGTTAGGTTTCTAGACGGCTGTCCTCTGTCAAGCCCCTCTCTCCATCCAGGCAAGAAGAAGAGTTTGGATTTGATATCCCGCTTTTACACTACCCGAAGGAGTCTCAAAGCAGCTAACATTCTCCTTTCCCTTCCTCCCCCACAACAAACACTCTGTGAGGTGAGTGGGGCTGAGAGACGTCAGAGAAGTGTGACTAGCCCAAGGTCACCCAGCAGCTACATGTGGAGGAGCAGGGAAGCGAACCCGGTTCCCCAGATTACGAGTCTACCGCTCTTAACCAACTACACAGAGTTTGGCACTTTGTTACTGCACACATATGGAAATGTGTGACATATAAAATGATTCAAAGAGGCTTCCGTGCAGCATTCGCAATGCCTATCTAGGTCCTGGTCCTTTGTTTGTGAACTGGGAAATGTGCCTTTCTTTCTCGGCTCTGGTTATAAAATCACCTCGTTGGGATTGGAACTTCTGCTAGTCCCGAAAGCAGCATGGCGGGAGACAACCTAACAAAAGCCACTACAGCACGGTCCAGGAATTCCAGCTCGCCAACCAGAATGTTTGATGCTTCTGCTCCAGGAGGGATCTTTTTCATGAAATGCAGGTCAACCTGATCATGTGTAGAAAAAGGAAGACATCACACAGAGGGGAGCGGAAACTTGTGGGAAGTAACAAGAGACCAGAAATAAATGCAAAAACTTGTTTTCTTTCACTTCACTGACACAGTAAGTTTATGACATCGTTGATCACCAACTACGGAACAACTTAGCAATTGTTGATTAGCATTTGTTTATTTATTAGCAATCTCAAATATGTTAACTGCCATGATCAATCAGTGAAAACTTTGCAGATTCAAAGAGCATTATCAGTTAATCAAGGAAGTCTTTAGCCCTATGAAACAGATGCCTTTTTGTATTCCGAGCAGAATTTTTGCTTAATCCAGGGGCAACCCTCCAGATATTGTGGAACTTCAACTTCCATTGGCACCATCCAACATGGCATGACATGGCAAAGGATGCTGCAAGTTGTACTTCAACATCTGGAGGGACGCAAGGCCTCCACCCCTTCTCTACAAAGTTGGCGGTTATTTCTTGTTGCTAAAGCACAGCAAATGCTGGACTTTACTTTCAAATATTAAGTTACCTCATCAAGAAACCTGCTGTCATCATTCCAAAGCCCCAGCAATCACCTAACTACATTTAATGTTAACAAACTAAATACTTGGTTAATCAGCTGAATTTTTCCCCCCTGTCAAACTCATGTCTTAGCATTTGCCTAATGATGCAACAGGAAGTTGGTTAGTAGTCCTTTTGTACTGAAGATATGCAATGTGTCTTAATGTATTCTGTCCTACGGCACAAAGAGCAACGTTATCAGGGAAGTCCTGGGCGTAGTTCAGCACAGAGTTAGGCATGTTAAGATTATTGATTCAATATGCTTAATTCTATGCTGGATTGTGGTCATTGGCTGCAAGTCCCACGGAAATTTATGAGAATAATTTACAAATAAATGAGCTTGGGATTTGAGCTGATTCAATACATGCCAAAGCTACAATGCAATGCACTATCAACTGTTAAATGCGCTGTAAAACATCCTGCAAAATGGGACAAGCCTTGGTTTTCCAGGGGCATATTTCAGGAGTGGGGAACCTGCAATCCAACAGCACTTAGAAGCTCACAAGTAGCACAGGAGCCCATTCCAAGGCCTTTTTAGTGATGGCTCCATGTCCACAGAATGTCCTCCCCACAGAGATGTGCCTAGCCACATCATTGTTTTCTTAGGAAACTGGTGTAGATGCAGGTTTCTGGATGAAGGGAACTGAATTGTTTGATGCTGCAGTTACTTCTTATGAGTTGTAAGCCAATATTTATTTTTAATCTTTTGTGTTGTTTTATGTCCCTGTGAAGATGGCACTACCGAATCGGTGGCACATGCCCTTCTGGCTTGCACTCTTTATAAAGACTTGAGGAATGAGATTATCACCCCTCTTTTATTATCCATTCCAGGTCGCCCAACTACTGCCACAGTGTCCTTTCTCTTGGCAGCTCAAGATGAGCAGGTGAGAGCAAAGGCTGCAAGGTTTTTAGCTGGGGCAATCAGAATAAGATCCACTATCTGACTATTGATTCAAAACCTTAAAATGCATTTTATATAATTGACTTTTTATTTCTATTCTTTGTACAGTGGTACCTTGGGTTACATACGCTTCAGGTTACAGACTCTGCTAACCCAGAAATAGTGCTTCAGGTTAAGAACTTTGCTTCAGGATAAGAACAGAAATCGTGCTCCGGCGGCATGGCAGCAGCGGGAGGCCCCATTAGCTAAAGAGGTGCTTCAGGTTAAGAACAGTTTCAGGTTAAGAACGGACCTCCAGAACGAATTAAGTACTTAACCCGAGGTACCACTGTATATCGTATTGTTGTTTTAATGCTATGGCCGATGGCTGACACAAATAAAGATTCATTCATTCATTTGTAATGTGTGGCTACAATCTTGTTCTATGTTACTAGCCACTCTGAGGCCTTTAGGCAAAGAGGGGTGTACATGTTTTTTAAAAACTCCCTGTGCACTAGCTAGGGCTGATGGGAACTAAGGTATAGCTACATCTGGAATGCCACAGGTTCTCCACCCCAGGTATATTGGTGGGAGTTTTTGCTCAGATTACATTCACCCAAAGAAAACTGTTGCCTTTGGCTTGAATGGTTTTTCTGAAGCTTTCCCCACCAAAAGGCAGAGGAAGCTGCAGGGGAATGTGAGAAAATATGCAGGGAGGGAAGAGCATGGCTAATGTTCCTGGATCTTCTTCCTCCTAACATCTTCCACAAACAAGCCAGTATTAATTTAATAGAAATAATCAATGGGCAATGGAAATCAGCCAGTGGCATTTCCCTTCCCTGAATGTTTGACTGTCATCTATAATTTCCCTTGTCTGTCAGCCTTCGGATTTCTTAACGAGCGCCACCAGCATAGTGGATTATATTGGCCACAAGTCTTTGCAATGTTGGGAAGCTGCCAACTGGCAGTCTTTGGTTATCTCTCACCACAAAACACGCTTAGAATCGAGTCTGAAGGAGGATTTTCCACCTATGCAACCTAAGAAGGTAAACTGTAAACAGAGCTCCCTAATTAGCGCCTTCTGAAGGGTAATCAGACTGAGAAATGGAAGAGCTTAGGAGAACCTCTTGATCCCTGAACAGTAACTAGGGAAGTGGTTCTGTAACTATGCAGGGATTGACAGTGGTGCATTAGCATTTTTTAATTTTTTTATTTTAGAAATACAAATGTAAGGATGATAGGTACCATATTATAGCAATGGCTCTATTATGCCCTAAATTCCTCCTCCGTGTAGTCATACCAACAGCAAAATATAGGTAGTTATGCATAATAGTTGGCAGTTAGGTAAAGGGACCCCTGACCGTCAGGTCCAGTCATGGATGACTCTGGGATTGCGGTGCTCATCTTGCTTTACTGGCCGAGGAAGCCGGCATACAGCTTCCTGGGTCATGTGGCCAGCAAACCAGAGCAGCGCATGGAAACGCCGTTTACCTTCCCGCTGGAGCGGTACCTATTTATCTACTTGCACTTTGGCGTGCTTTCGAACTGCTAGGTTGGCAGGAGCAGGGACCGAGCAATGGGAGCTCACCCGGGGATTCAAACCGCCAACCTTCTGATCAGCAAGCCCTAGGCTCTGTGGTTTAGACCACAGCGCCACCTGAATAGTTATGCCTTAATAGCATATGGCATATGTTCTGGCCATGGTATAGCCCTGTTAACTAGTAATTAAAAATATCAATACTTTCTGGGCAAAGTGGGGGTTTTGTTTGGTTTTTAAAATTTTATTTATACTTTTCAGATACATACAATCATTTTCACATTTTAAAATTTTACTTCCTTTCCACTCTGTGCTTCCTTAAATTTCTTTTTAATTTCTTCTGCATATCCAAATTTACTTAACTTATTTATTTATCTTCTTTATATATATATATATATATATATACTCTTATGTAGCTGCAGGCTATTACAATAATCCTGCCAGTGTTTTTATCTGTTTACAATTTATCTGTAAATATTCAACAAACTACAGTGGTGCCCCGCAAGACGAATGCCTCGCAAGACGAAAAACCCGCAAGACGAAAGGGTTTTTCGGTTTTTGCGACGCTTCGCTAGACGATTTTCCCTATGGGCTTGCATCGCAAGACGAAAGCCCATAGGGAAATCTCGGGGACCTTTTTTTAAATGCTGGCGGTGGGGAGCAAAGCCTTTTCCCCCCCTCCGGACTTCAGAAGAGGTCCAGGAAGGCCGGCGGGGGCGAAAGGCTTTGCTCCCCACCGCCAGCATTTTAAAAGCGGTCCGGGATAGCAGGGAAGCGCTTCCCACTATCCCGGATGGCTTTTGAAGCCTGCCTAACCGGGGGCTTTTAAATCGCCCCGGACTGTCCGGGGCGATTTAAAAGCCCCCGGAAGGCTTTTGAAGCCTCCCCCCGCCGCCCGGCTTCGGGGCATCGTCCCGATGCCGGGCGGCGGGGCAGGAACGCCTCTCCCAGCCGCCCGGCTTCGGGGCATCGTTCCGATGCCGGGCGGCGGGGCAGGAACGCCTCCCCCCGCCGCCCGGCATCGGAACGATGTCCCGAAGCCCGGCGGCGGGGCAGGAAAGCCTCCCCCAGCCGCCCGGCATCGGAACGATGTCCCGAAGCCGGGCGGCCGGGCGGGAAAGCCTCCCCCAGCCGCCCGGCTTCGGGGCAGGAAAGCCTCCCCCCCGCCGCCCGGCTTCGGGGCAGGAACGCCTCCCCCAGCCGCCCGGCTTCGGGGCATCGTCCCGATGCCGGGCGGTGGGGCAGGAACGCCTCCCCCCGCCGCCCGGCATCGGAACGATGTCCCGAAGCCGGGCGGCCGGGCGGGAAAGCCTCCCCCCGCCGCCCGGCTTCGGGGCATCGTCCCGATGCCGGGCGGTGGGGCAGGAAAGCCTCCCCCAGCCGCCCGGCATCGGAACGATGTCCCGAAGCCGGGCGGCCGGGCGGGAAAGCCTCCCCCCGCCGCCCGGCTTCGGGGCATCGTCCCGATGCCGGGCGGTGGGGCAGGAACGCCTCCCCCAGCCGCCCGGCTTCGGGGCATCATTCCGATGCCGGGCGGTGGGGCAGGAACGCCTCCCCCAGCCGCCCGGCTTCGGGGCATCATTCCGATGCCGGGCGGTGGGGCAGGAACGCCTCCCCCAGCCGCCCGGCTTCGGGGCATCGTCCCGATGCCGGGCGGTGGGGCAGGAAAGCCTCCCCCAGCCGCCCGGCTTCGGGGCATCGTCCCGATGCCGGGCGGTGGGGCAGGAACGCCTCCCCCAGCCGCCCGGCTTCGGGGCATCGTCCCGATGCCGGGCGGTGGGGCAGGAAAGCCTCCCCCCGCCGCCCGGCATCGGAACGATGTCCCGAAGCCGAGCGGCGGGGCGAGAAAGCCTTTGCCCCCCTGCCTGCCTTCCCAGGGGCTTTTAAATCGCCCCGGACAGCGGAGAAGTCCTCCGCTGTCCCGGGCGATTTTAAAATGCCGCCCGCCAGAAGAGGTCGGGGGAAGGCGGTTTCCATAGGAACGCATTAATTGATTTTCAATGCATTCCTATGGAAAACCGTGCATCGCAAGACGAAAAACTCGCAAGACGAAGAGACTTGCGGAACGAATTAATTTCGTCTTGCGAGGCACCACTGTATTCCCATTCTTTTATAAAAAGTTTGTTATCTTGATTTCTTATTCTTCTGGTAAGTTCCGCCATTTCTGGCCAAAGTGTTAACGATATGATTTGCAAATTACAATTTTGCATTTGCCTATATTCTAGAATACCTACCTTTCCTTCTCACTCTGATTACAAAAGAACTGAAATCAAATTTGACTTTTCAGCCAGAATAAATTGGTTTAATAAAAGCTAAAGTGTAGGCAAACTGTGCATCGATTCTCTATTGCCATTAAAATTCCTGGTTGCTAGAAGGATTAGTTCCTAGTTAGCAAAACTGGTCAAATTATGTAAAGGCTTTAAATATATTTTTCCCTTCTTGGTTTCTTTCATTGATTTCACAGTGGCAACTGTCTGGCGTTTGTAAGCATATTCTATTTGCATTCTCCCTATAGTACCTTTCTAAATGTTATGAAGAGGAAAATACAGTGATTCACAAAACAACATGTTCAAATTGATATCACAGCTTCATATTTTGAGAATTTCAAATTGCAATACTTTTCCCCATTTGCTTTCCCATTACCAATCTAAACACAAAAACAGTGACCAAATCCAATATAAACTGTTAAAGTGACCATTTTAATGTCTATCTCACTGCCATCTGTCAGCGCCAGTGTGCAGTGTCTTCAATACTGTTTACAAAGTTGCTTTCTTGCAATGGCTCTGGCACATAGACAGAATTTAAGCGTAATGGAGTTGTCTGTGTCATGAAATCTCTCTCAAAACTTGAACATCTCCCCCACCCCCAAAACATAAGGCCAAACAAAGCCCCTTTTCACTGTTGTGTTGTTGTTTTTTTGCCATCTTATATACATATTCCTTATGGGGAAATAATTTTAAGTTTATATATCGATCCAGTCCCAAGGAATTATCGTCTTAAAATTGTGACGACTTTTCAGAAAGGGGTTTGCCACAGATGGAGGAAAGCATATGTACACGCTTGGAAGGGATTTCGAGTGACTTTTGATTGAAAGGCTCTAATTGAGGACTCGTATACAGTGGGAGGGCTTTTCGGTGGAGGAATTGTGTTCACAGGAACCAACTCCTAGGGAGTGAGGGCCCTTTGCCCTCCCCATAAAATATTTGAGGCCCCCTCAAAAGTTGATGGGCACTGCCATTCAAATAATGTGTTTGTGCTGTGTCATGTAATTGATTATGTGGAGCGGGGCTTACCTGGGGACACACCCCCCAATATTTTATTCAAGCTGGCACCCCTGACTATGTGCATGTGTATACGATGCATTTCTCCATGGACACACACAGCATGCGCACATGCTCCCCAATTTCCACTGATCAAAATTTCACCAGTCCAAAAAACACAGGGCCTTAAGGAAGCATGTAGAAGCAGGCAAATGCATTCTTTATTTTGCGCTTTTGTGCATAGCTGCTTCCGGGGAATGTGGGTGCATGCAGACCGGAAGGACATTTCTCCTGCCAATTTTTCATGTCCTTTGCCATAAAGGAGAATATGGCGCGCACACACACACAAGAATTGAATCTGCAGCACCTCCGCCAACTGCAAAAATAATTGGCCAGCAAATGAAGCAATCCCTTGAGAACCCACCCCTAATTACCACATCAATGTTTCCTCAAACATCAATGGAGGCTTATGGTAAGTTATGAGGTATTTGTGACATTTCATTTACAGAGGGGAGGGGGTTTCCATAAAGCATAATGAATCAACAGTAGCCATTAGGCTTTATGACCAGCAAGTGTATTATTATTATTATTATTATTATTATTATTATTATTATTGCTGCTGCTGCTATTACTACTGCATTTATTGTTTGCTTTCTACAAAAAAGTCTCTGACATTATATATATATATATATATATATATATATATATATATATATATATATATATATGCAGGTTTTGGTGTCCTCGGGTGTCTTCCCGTGTAAAAGTTGGGGTGTCTAGGCGACGTTTCGACGAGGTCTCACTCGTCATCTTCAGGCTGGTGCTTTCGGCTTCTTGTTACTGGAACAGAGCAGGATCTCAGTGTTTGAGTTCCTATAAATACTGTTGAGGGGGTGTGGTGTATAGCCTCCAATGTTCTGGGCAGAGAGGAAGTTCCCAGGCTAGTGTGCCTTTTCTTCTTTTGTTCCTTAATTACTTGAGGGATATCTTGAGTGATTTCTTGAGTGATATCCTGAGTACCACTTAGGTGGGTCATTAGGTGTGGATAAGTTGCTAAAGTCTTTGTGTCTTGACCTCTTGAACTTTGTGAAGAGTTTTTCTGAGAAGATGGCTGTACTGCACTTAGTTGTGCTCTGGCTTGGCTTCGTGTATAGGGGCGAGCTGTGGTTTTGTGGCCTGTGTCAGCCAGATCTGTGTAGGGATTGCAGGGGGGTGCAGCATCCGGAGGTGCCACCATGGTTTGGCTACTGGATGGTGTCTGTAATTTATCTGTGGAGAGGGTCTGGGTTTGGGTCTGGTGTGGTTGATTGGTGATGGCGTTCTGTGTGCCTCTGGATCTGGTGTCAGTTTTTGTGGGGAGGGCTAATTTCCAGATGTCTGGCAAGCGGGATGTGTCGTCACGCTTGTTCATGTTGTGAGGGTGTTTCTCTATCTCGATGGCTTCCATGATTATTCTCTTGTGGTGATGTTCCATGTTAAAGAGCAATTTGGAATCTGCAAAATTAATTTCGTGTCCTGTTTCTTTCATGTGTTGGAAAAGAGAGGAAGTTTTTTCTTCTTTTTTGACGGCATTCTTGTGTTCTGCGATACGTGCATTTATTCGTCTGTTTGTTTGTCCAATGTACGTGGCTGGGCAGACTTTGCAGGGTATTTCATAGACCCCTTGGTTTTCCAACTGGATTTTATCCTTGGGGTTTCTGAGGATATTGGCTATTTTTTGGTTGGTGCAAAAGGCTGTTTTGATATTGTGTTTATGGAGGATTTTGCTAATTTTATCTGTAGTGCCCTTGATATAAGGAAGGAGGGCCATGCCATTGTTTTCTTCTGTGTCTTGGTTTTTGGGGGGTGTTTCTTTTTGGATTAGCTTCGTAACCCTGTTTTGCTGGTATCCATTGGCAATTAACACATTTGAGAGATTCTGTAACTCAGTTGTCAAGTGGTCTTTGTCAGCCAGGCGTTTGGTTCTGGAGATGAGAGTCTTGGCTACGGAGTTTATTTGTGCAGGGTGGTGGTGTGATTGTGCATGTAAGTAGCGGTTGGTGTGTGTTTTTTTCCGGTAGATAGTGTGTCCTAGAATTCCATTCTAAAACCCCAGCTACCGAAAGGATCCTGAAACGAACTGAACTATCCCTAATCAGAAACGAACTACACAAGAAAAGATACCTACTAAACCAAACCAACAAAGATCTGCTCACTCTTCACCTCAAACTCTGTAACAAAATCCACCCTGCACTCTGGGACAAATGCAAACAACTAGCCGTCTGGAGAGCTGAAACGGAGACCTCACATAAGACAGACACACACACCAACAAACTCCACAAACTAGAGAAACGCCAGAAGCCCAGCCACCCTCCACAACAACCCATGAAACAAACAGTACATAACATATCAGACAGGATCCTCACCACAACTGAAACCAAAGTACTCTCCAAAGGTTTCAACTTTGCAGTCGCCCCGAGACGCATCCCCACGGAAAACATCATATGCGGAGTCGAAGCTAGCCTAACCAAAATCAACCCAGATGAAGCCAATAAAATCAGACTTGAAGTCACCAACATCCTCTGCTCCAGCAAACCACCCAGAAGCAATTTACACAAAGAAGAACAGAAAGCACTCACCAACCTGAGGAAAGACAACAACATAATCATTCTCCCAGCAGACAAAGGTAATGCCACTGTTGTGATGAACACATCGGACTACCAAGCAAAACTATCAAATCTACTCCAAGATCCTACCTACCAACCTATAAAAACAGATCCCACCACCTATCTGGAAAAAACCACCAAATCCAAAATAAAAGCCTCTCCTATCAGTGAAGAAATCCAGCTAAGAATCATCCCCAGAGAAAAATCATCCAGATGCCCCAAACTCTACGGCCTCCCCAAGATACACAAAGAAGGAACACCACTCAGACCAATAGTCAGCTCCATAGGCTCACCTCTACAAAATCTCGCTAAATTTCTCGCCAAGCAACTTCAGCCCTATGCAGAATCCATCTCTTCACACGTTCCAAACTCCTTCCAGTTCATAGAAACAATAAAGAAGCAAAACCTACATCCTAATGACCTACTTGTGAGCTTCGATGTTGTATCTCTCTTCACACAAGTGCCCATTAATGAAGCCTTGACAGCCATTCAAAACAAATACAATCCCCCCGAATACATCTTGGACCTGACCAACCACTGCCTAACCAACACGTACTTCATCCACAATGGACAAAGATACAAACAGATAGAAGGAGCACCTATGGGATCACCCCTCTCACCGGTCATCGCAAACCTGTACATGGAACACTTTGAAACCAATGCTTTAGACAAGTCAGAACACAAACCCAAACTTTGGCTCAGATATGTTGACGACACCTTTGTAATTTGGCCACACGGGAAGGAAAAACTGGATAGCTTCCTCACACATCTCAACAGCCTACACCCCAAAATACAATTCACTATGGAAATAGAAGCCAACAACCAACTTCCCTTCCTTGACGTCCTAATCTACAAAAAACCTGATGGCTCCCTAGGACACACTATCTACCGGAAAAAAACACACACCAACCGCTACTTACATGCACAATCACACCACCACCCTGCACAAATAAACTCCGTAGCCAAGACTCTCATCTCCAGAACCAAACGCCTGGCTGACAAAGACCACTTGACAACTGAGTTACAGAATCTCTCAAATGTGTTAATTGCCAATGGATACCAGCAAAACAGGGTTACGAAGCTAATCCAAAAAGAAACACCCCCCAAAAACCAAGACACAGAAGAAAACAATGGCATGGCCCTCCTTCCTTATATCAAGGGCACTACAGATAAAATTAGCAAAATCCTCCATAAACACAATATCAAAACAGCCTTTTGCACCAACCAAAAAATAGCCAATATCCTCAGAAACCCCAAGGATAAAATCCAGTTGGAAAACCAAGGGGTCTATGAAATACCCTGCAAAGTCTGCCCAGCCACGTACATT
The DNA here is from genome assembly GCF_964234715.1 of Podarcis melisellensis. Lineage (NCBI taxonomy): Eukaryota > Metazoa > Chordata > Lepidosauria > Squamata > Lacertidae > Podarcis > Podarcis melisellensis. The sequence goes on along the minus strand of NC_138528.1, from coordinate 106,182,837 downwards.
GGACAAACAAACAGACGAATAAATGCACGTATCGCAGAACACAAGAATGCCGTCAAAAAAGAAGAAAAAACTTCCTCTCTTTTCCAACACATGAAAGAAACAGGACACGAAATTAATTTTGCAGATTCCAAATTGCTCTTTAACATGGAACATCACCACAAGAGAATAATCATGGAAGCCATCGAGATAGAGAAACACCCTCACAACATGAACAAGCGTGACGACACATCCCGCTTGCCAGACATCTGGAAATTAGCCCTCCCCACAAAAACTGACACCAGATCCAGAGGCACACAGAACGCCATCACCAATCAACCACACCAGACCCAAACCCAGACCCTCTCCACAGATAAATTACAGACACCATCCAGTAGCCAAACCATGGTGGCACCTCCGGATGCTGCACCCCCCTGCAATCCCTACACAGATCTGGCTGACACAGGCCACAAAACCACAGCTCGCCCCTATACACGAAGCCAAGCCAGAGCACAACTAAGTGCAGTACAGCCATCTTCTCAGAAAAACTCTTCACAAAGTTCAAGAGGTCAAGACACAAAGACTTTAGCAACTTATCCACACCTAATGACCCACCTAAGTGGTACTCAGGATATCACTCAAGAAATCACTCAAGATATCCCTCAAGTAATTAAGGAACAAAAGAAGAAAAGGCACACTAGCCTGGGAACTTCCTCTCTGCCCAGAACATTGGAGGCTATACACCACACCCCCTCAACAGTATTTATAGGAACTCAAACACTGAGATCCTGCTCTGTTCCAGTAACAAGAAGCCGAAAGCACCAGCCTGAAGATGACGAGTGAGACCTCGTCGAAACGTCGCCTAGACACCCCAACTTTTACACGGGAAGACACCCGAGGACACCAAAACCTGCATTCCTGTACCCGTGAAAATCTACGAAAGCATATATATATATATATATATATACACATACATATATATTGATTGTACGGCTTCTGTACGGCTTCAAGTGAAATATATGGGAGGCTTGCGGAAGTGCAGTTGGGGAAATAAGATGGTGCAGTGAGGAAGAGCTTCTAGCAGGTAAACCTTTGACAGCTAAGATCCTCTGCTAAATGAAAGAGACACAAGGCAGCAAATACCATCCACGTCTTGTTCAATGCTTGCTGCAAATACAAGCTCCCAGAAAGGTGATGGCGGTCACTTTGCTTCTCTTACAACCCTGCTGCTGCAGTGAGGCAAGTCATGATTTGGCTTAGCGCATCATCTGTGTCAGTCACCTACAGGCAGACTGTGAACCCAAGAACTAAGCTTGGTTACAGCCCATGGTTTGCCTAAGGGCAAGTCAAACCATGATCCCTGGTTTGGACACACTAAGGCAAACAATGGCTTAGCTCGTGGCAGCGCAGCAGCAGGGGGATGGAGCACAGGAACAATCTCCTTTCTAGGAGCATAAATGCTCACATGTTTGAGCATTTGTCTTAGCGTGACATTTGAAGTGGGTCTGAGTGTGACTAACCCCATAACCTCCGTGGCCAAATGGAGATTTGAGCCTAGATCCAACATTCTTCTCACTGCACAATATTAGCTCGTGAAATGAATGTTCATGAAACTTGAAATTTAAATAAAGGGCTGTTTGTCACCCTCAACGCCCCACGTTTTATAAGTCCCCACATGCATAGTTATGGTATTCCTGCATGCTGAAGGTCTGAGTTTTGTCAATAATCTAGAGGAGAAAGGAAGGCAATATCCTGTTTGCATGTCTGTCCAGTGGCCAGTATGTTTGATGGAGGCTCTCCGGAGCCTAAATATCTTCCAGAGCTTCTCTGACTTTCCTTTTTTAAAATTCACTTTTAATTAGGGTCTTTCATACCTCAAACCTTACCTGTGAGTAAGGTACTCACTGTACTCAATGGTACTTATTTCTGAGCAGGCATGTATAGGCTTGAACTGGAAGGTAATATTTAGTGAGGTTCTCTTTGGGAATCTTGCAGAATTTTCTATATGTTTGTCTGGATTTATTTGTTTGTTTTGCTCCCTGCCCCACAACTGCATTTGAATGTTCTATATATGTGGGAGCTTATCCTCAGCTTTCAGAGCAGTTGAAGGGTTGTGGGGTATTTGCTTTTTTAAAAAATGTGAATGTTGTGTACAGAATCTGTGCTTTTGCCAACTGCAGTGACATAGCATGGTTTTGAACCCCGTACGGACATTTAGAAATAGACTCTGATTGCAATCACCGTAGAAAGATAGCCAGAGTAGGTCCTCACCTCTCTCTCTCTCTCTTCCTGATGAAGGTGTCCTTTTTCATGTCTTTGTTTCATCCCAAATAGACTACTGTTATGCCCTTTTTGTTGGTCTCCTAGTCCCTGCACGCACAATTAACAGACTTCAGCTGGTACAAAAAGCTGCTTCTCATATTCTGTCTGGCACCAGATGGAGCAAGCACATAACTAGTTTCTGGCTCAGTTACACTGACTGGATGTCACATTCAACAACGGATTCAAAGCACTGCTTGCATCAATTCCCTTAGAAGAGAATCATGGTTGGGGGGAAAATATCCTGCTACCAGTCTGCGTTCACCCCAAGCTATGGTCAGCTGAGGCCACCAGTGTGGCTGTAGGTGTCAAACCTATATCTCATGCAAATGTGCTTTCAGGGCACCTTTGTAGTGAAAACTGTCCACTCCAAAAAGACATGGCAAGGGTTCTCAATCAGGCAAGCACTAGGTCTCCACTTTTTCCCCCTGGTGCTCTTTCAATGCCAATGCTGTGATGCATTCATTGCAGTAAGCAACGAAATATCATGGCATGGTGCAGGAGCTAGGATTTAGCTTGTGGTCTAAAACCTGGCTGTGATTTTGCAATCACCCGGCTTGTAGGCAAGCAAGCTAAGAAATCAAGATTGTAGTCTGATGCACAGATCTTCCAGAAAAAAAACCAAATGTAATCCAGAATCCATTTTACTCCAGAGCTATGTACCAAAGGCAAAGTGATTGCCCCAGCATAAGTGGTAACAGATTAGGACTAAAATAAAACTACAGAGGATTCCTCGCCATCACACACAATTTAACAACATGGGACTGGCTTCAACAGCCACTCTTGCCTCTGAAAATGTGACATCTGAACTTGGGTTTAGCCAAGACTAAAAATGGGGGGGGGCGTGGCTATGATTGTAAAGGTAAAGGTAAAGGGACCCCTGACCATTAGGTCCAGTCGTGACCAACTCTGGGGTTGTGGCGCTCATCTCACTTTATTGGCTGAGGGAGCCAGCGTACAGCTTCTGGGTCATGTGGCCAGCATGACTAAGCCACTTCTGGTGAACCAGAGAAGCACATGGAAACGCCATTTACCTTCCCGCTGGAGTGGTACCTATTTATCTACTTGCACTTTGATGTGCTTTCGAACTGCTAGCTGGGAAGGAGCAGGGACCGAGGAATGGGAGCTCACCCCATTGTGGGGATTCGAACCGCCAACCTTCTGATCGGCAAGTCCTAGGCTCTGTGGTTTAACCCACAGCACCACCCATGTCCCTGGCTATGATTGTAGGGCAGTACAAATGTTCATATAAATTTCAGCATTGAAATAATGAATCGGATAGTCCTGGGGGCAGCCATAAAATGTGGCTCTCTAAACCAGGAATGGGGAACTGGATCCAGCTGGTGGGCCAGATCCTTACCTCTCCCGCCACTTGGTGGACAATCCCCTGCCACTCACCCAATGTCACAGTGATGTCAGGTGACCCACTTTTACATGATGGTGTGCACAGAAGTCCCTGTGCAGCCCTATGCAAGCCCCAAAGATCAGCTGAGAGGTAAAATGCTGAGATCTGCAGGGGCTGCCAACTGATGGCACCTGCACACTCCTTTTCACCCAGCGGTGTCTTTTACCTGCCCCACATTTGGCAACAAGGTGTGGGGCAGGTGGATGAGCCAAAGGGCAAGACCAGGTGGACCTTTTTAGACCTGCAGACTGGAGTTTCTAAACAAAGAATCCCGTTGTGATGGATTCCACTTTCTTTCATTGGCTAGCTAGTCCTGGACACTCTAAGGAGTGGGCTTCATCCCAAGAAAGAACTGGCACAAGCCACTTTTGAAGGTAAGGAACATAGGAATCTGCCTTATACCATTAGGCCATTAGTCTACCTAGATTGTTATTGTCTGTGCTGACTTGCAATGGCTGTGCAGGATTTGAGACAGAGGTCTTTCCCAGCCCTCCATGGAGATGTCAAGGATTGAACCTGAGACCTTCTATGTGGAAAGCTACATGTTCTACCAGAGCTACAGGCCACTCAATAACAACAGGGCAGCCAATGAGAAGAAAGTGGAAGTCTAGTGCAAGAACCTTGACCAAAGAGCCCCGAGGATTCCACTGGTACAAGACTAGTTGGATCTTTAGCTCTTGGAAATGTAGGGCTGCTTTCATTGTCTATTGCTTCTGGGGTTGCAGGCAAATGCAGGCATCTGGGAAAGGCAAATGCATGCATCTGGACGATGCTGCAGAAAGATGTTCCGAGTCTCTCTCTTGGAGCAAGGCACAAGCATTGCTCTTTTCCCCTCTTCCATTGTCAGAGATGCGACTGGCCTGAGATAATTCCCTTGTTGCTGATTTCTCACGGGCCCTCGAAAAATCTTCAAACTCAGACACTAAACAGTCTCTTCTAAAGTTTCATGATGTCTTCACAGTGGTATGGAATGAAATGACTCAACATTTTCAAGGGTAAAAAATGGTTTACTTTACATTATTAAACATCCCCCCCCTTTTATTCTAAGTAAAATATGTGTGGTATGAAACAATGACCGGCAACAACTCATAACACGGAGATGAGACATGCTTTATTGAACACACCTAAACTACATCCTTACCAGCCAAAGATTCAAGACGGTAAAAGTCTTACCTTGCTGAAATCAACGCTGCTGTTTTCTCTGCTCACGTCATTTTTTGTTTCAATGCTGGCTGGTGCAGACTGTGGGGAAACAAGCTGACCTGCTGGAAAAAATTGTTATTACAGAATACTAACAATTATCTGTATTATTATAATAAAAATGAAAGAGGTCTTTAAGGGTATCACATATGCTTCATATTCTAGGCATGTGAAACATGGACTCAAAAGGCGAATGCCTTTTCCCCATACCATATTCTCAACCCAAATTGCTTGTAGGAGCAGAGCAATCCATATTTCCCCACTATCCCAAACGGTTTCAAAACAATGTGGACCAACTGAGATAATCCAGCTGTGCATTGTTATCAGGGCATCTAGCTGGCCACTGTCAGAGGGCATACTTTGAGGCCTCTGAAATTATTTACAGATCCTGCAGACCAATGCTATGCATGTTTCGTTGGAAAAGAAGGCTCCACTGTGATCAATGAAGTTCACACCCTAATAAGTGTGTTTGGGATTGCAGCCTTAAACTGTTTAATAGCCATGTTTTCTCTCCCCCCCCCCAAGGACTCTGGGAACTGTAGTTCTGTGAGGGTACGTGCAGGGCTGTCTTCAACAACTTGGTGGCCTCCCATATAATATGAACTTAAAGCCAGCATAACTGCAGGGTTGCAAACAGGTGGAAACTGCACCCCAAAACATCCAGAGGGCACCAGGTTGCCAAAGCCTGGAGTAAGCCCTAACCAAACTATAATGCCCAAGAACCTTTGGAAGAAACCATAATAGTTCAATTGATATAAAACGGATGCAAGTTTATACAGTGTTAAGATACAAGATTTATTGTACGAACCACCCTGCATTTTTATTCAACCTAAATGTGTTTTTAAAAAAAGAACATAAAAATAAATCATACCAACACAACAGTGATTTCTACCATCTGAACAGAAATGTGTTAAGACTCTGTATGTCTCTCTTGTTTGTGTATATAAAAAAGAGTCCAACTAAGCTGGAATAGCTATTAATAACATTCTGGCAGAAACCCTGAAGATCAAGTGATTGACTAGATTAACAATGAAAAACATCATGCTGGAAGAAACGGATGTGAAAACATGAATGAACATTTGAATTGGCCTAAAGCTCATGCAAGAGAGTTTTGTAGTACACTACCTCTGAACCTTCAAGGAGCTTAGAGAACCCAAAGGTTAGAAGATGAGGGAGGTAGAGAGATGAGATGAGCCTGTTAGAAGACAGATACAACAAAGACAGACCAAAATAAAGAAACGTGAAGATGACTGACACAACAGCAGAGTTTAGATAACATACAGTTAGTTATTCATGGGCACAAACAAGAACATAGGGAGAAGAAAGGGTTCACTATGAGGTGAAGGTGATCAAGAGATACGTGACCTTTATTTCAAGATACTGAACTGCAAGTATTTTTTTTTAAAAAAAGAACAAAAGCAGTAAAATAGAAAAGGATGGATGTACAAGGGGGTGGGGGTGGGAAATAGGCAGCTAAAGACTCACTACACTGAGAGAAGAGATGCCAGACTTGATCAGATGTTGCAAACATGAAATGGCCTTAAACATTGAAGGAATGCAGGACAGCAATCTTAAACAGAGATTCTAGATAGATAACATGTGACTGTTGAGTTCTAAGAAGAGATCTGCTGCAGCTGGAGCCACACAAGATGTCCTGAAAACCCTAAAGGTGTGGATAGGGTGGACCATGGTGACTCGGTACCACTCTGCACATGCTCAATGGCACATTATTACTTCAGCTATTCATCAACTATTGAACACAGTTTCTGGGAGTGAATTCTCGTAAGCTTTTGGCCCATTTAGTCAGTGTCCTAGCACAGTCAGTGTCCTAGCACAAATCCCATTTCTTGCACTGGTATATGTTCTAGCTCAGCACTTTGTGGAGACTGGACAGCAAGACTACTATTTGTGGTGACTGATACAAAACTGAAAATATGAATCCCAAGGAAAGAAAGACTAAATGGCTAAAACATTACAAATAAATAAAATAAACAAAATATGCCAATATAAGAAATTTAGATCCTCAAAACGAGCAAGACTTGAGATCATGAAACATCACCTCCTAAACCTAAGTTATGTACTGCTTATTATATATATATTGGCCGCGGCCATTTATTTGAGGATGCCTAATGGTCTCAAACATTAGCAAGGCTTTTAGGCTTCTTTGCAAACAAAACTACACTAGGTTTTTTTAATGATTGCTTCCTAAAATGGAATAAATCTAACTAATTCTCAATGAGGCTGTCAAACTGTATCAAACTTGCAGCACTTCATATTGCAGGGAGCGGCTCACAAGATTCCCCCAATATAATAATAATTTTAAAAATCAAGCACGTCAAGAAAAAAAATCTAGACTAGAACACTAGAACGTTTCTCCTTTATATCTAGTTTTCTGTGTGCAGGAAATTTTTTATATGGAAGAGCACTGAATCATGTAAGCCCCATACCAGCAGCCCAAAATAGTATAGTTCAAACAAAGGCATAGCACTTCAGTATAAGTAAGTTTTTAAGCAATCAGCAGTTGATAATATGTAAGCATGGCAGGCTTCAGCATTTTGGGGAAAGCATCAACTGAAGCCCAGAGTCCTTTCACTTTAAAGAAGGGTCATACCTGCTTCTATTTCTGAATGCAATCTAAGAATCTGTGCTTTACATTGCTGGAAGCTTCAAAAATGTCCTCCCAGGAAAATTCCCTCCCAGATCCAGGCTTTTGCTGTCTAAATTCATTCATATAGTACCCTAGCAAGTCTGCCCTGCCCATCACTTGCAACACTTCCTACATGTGCTTAATTTTTCAGAGAATCATATATATATATATATATATATATATATATATATATATATATATATGCTTTCGTAGATTTTCACGGGTACAGGAATGCAGGTTTTGGTGTCCTCGGGTGTCTTCCCGTGTAAAAGTTGGGGTGTCTAGGCGACGTTTCGACGAGGTCTCACTCGTCATCTTCAGGCTGGTGCTTTCGGCTTCTTGTTACTGGAACAGAGCAGGATCTCAGTGTTTGAGTTCCTATAAATACTGTTGAGGGGGTGTGGTGTATAGCCTCCAATGTTCTGGGCAGAGAGGAAGTTCCCAGGCTAGTGTGCCTTTTCTTCTTTTGTTCCTTAATTACTTGAGGGATATCTTGAGTGATTTCTTGAGTGATATCCTGAGTACCACTTAGATGGGTCATTAGGTGTGGATTAGTTGCTAAAGTCTTTGTGTCTTGACCTCTTGAACTTTGTGAAGAGTTTTTCTGAGAAGATGGCTGTACTGCACTTAGTTGTGCTCTGGCTTGGCTTCGTGTATAGGGGCGAGCTGTGGTTTTGTGGCCTGTGTCAGCCAGATCTGTGTAGGGATTGCAGGGGGGTGCAGCATCCGGAGGTGCCACCATGGTTTGGCTACTGGATGGTGTCTGTAATTTATCTGTGGAGAGGGTCTGGGTTTGGGTCTGGTGTGGTTGATTGGTGATGGCGTTCTGTGTGCCTCTGGATCTGGTGTCAGTTTTTTCCTTATATCAAGTTTTTCCTTATATAAGTTTTTTCCTTATATCAAGGGCACTACAGATAAAATTAGCAAAATCCTCCATAAACACAATATCAAAACAGCCTTTTGCACCAACCAAAAAATAGCCAATATCCTCAGAAACCCCAAGGATAAAATCCAGTTGGAAAACCAAGGGGTCTATGAAATACCCTGCAAAGTCTGCCCAGCCACGTACATTGGACAAACAAACAGACGAATAAATGCACGTATCGCAGAACACAAGAATGCCGTCAAAAAAGAAGAAAAAACTTCCTCTCTTTTCCAACACATGAAAGAAACAGGACACGAAATTAATTTTGCAGATTCCAAATTGCTCTTTAACATGGAACATCACCACAAGAGAATAATCATGGAAGCCATCGAGATAGAGAAACACCCTCACAACATGAACAAGCGTGACGACACATCCCGCTTGCCAGACATCTGGAAATTAGCCCTCCCCACAAAAACTGACACCAGATCCAGAGGCACACAGAACGCCATCACCAATCAACCACACCAGACCCAAACCCAGACCCTCTCCACAGATAAATTACAGACACCATCCAGTAGCCAAACCATGGTGGCACCTCCGGATGCTGCACCCCCCTGCAATCCCTACACAGATCTGGCTGACACAGGCCACAAAACCACAGCTCGCCCCTATACACGAAGCCAAGCCAGAGCACAACTAAGTGCAGTACAGCCATCTTCTCAGAAAAACTCTTCACAAAGTTCAAGAGGTCAAGACACAAAGACTTTAGCAACTAATCCACACCTAATGACCCACCTAAGTGGTACTCAGGATATCACTCAAGAAATCACTCAAGATATCCCTCAAGTAATTAAGGAACAAAAGAAGAAAAGGCACACTAGCCTGGGAACTTCCTCTCTGCCCAGAACATTGGAGGCTATACACCACACCCCCTCAACAGTATTTATAGGAACTCAAACACTGAGATCCTGCTCTGTTCCAGTAACAAGAAGCCGAAAGCACCAGCCTGAAGATGACGAGTGAGACCTCGTCGAAACGTCGCCTAGACACCCCAACTTTTACACGGGAAGACACCCGAGGACACCAAAACCTGCATATATATATATATATATATATATATATATATATATATATATATATATATATATATATTTGTTGTAACATTGGAAATAATTATATATATATATATATATATATATATATATATATATATATATATATATTTGTTGTAACATTGGAAATAATTACCCTTAACGAGTAGGAATTTGAAACATCAATTGAATCATCTCTTGACTTGTGTTATAATTTGCAATTGCACTGAAGCCAAATCACATACTTTATGAAGGCTTGATGTATCCTTATGGAACACAGAATATGAATATACAGTACCTGTTTTGATCCTACTCACACACCATTGCCACTGTCAAAAATAATCTTAGGTATAACTATATCAGCTTTAAGTATTCTGCAAACTATACCTTCAGGCATTTCAGCTGCAATCCTGAAACAGCTTACCTGGAGTTGACTGATTTCAGCTTGACCGAGGGCTTTGTCTTATGGCACAAGGACAGGCCTACTTACTTACAAAGTCTCTTAATTTAAGCGTCTCTTGAAGACAATATAATTAGGTTTTCCCTAGTCTGAAAATGCCACCCTTTCTGATCTCAGAGACTTGATGGTCCCAACTCTTTATCACTTGGGAAATGGCGTAACTGCAGCCACGCCTGCATAACACCACGAAACCTTTGTTTGACTTCCTACTGCAAATACCTTCTCCGCTGCACATTACAAAACATGAAATGGCTTACAATCGAAATCAATAAAGGTACTGTATGATCCATTTGCAAGCTATCAAGTATTTGTGGCTACAGTATATATACCAAAACAACAGGGGGGAGGGGGGAAAACCTAGTGTAAAAACAGAATCTAATTCAACTGAAAATTGAGAAACTAATTAAACTAGAGCACATCCCTGAACACCTGGCATAAACAGAAGGACTGCACAAGCTGCCCTGTTGGCCTTTCAGTCTGCTTACCAGGTTGGCAAACCCTATCAGGAAACTCTTCTGTAATTCCTGGGACACTGCCAAGAAAGTCCTATTCCCATATCTCTTAGTGTTAGCTTTCCAAAGTGAATGGACCACAGCCTGCTCTCACTATGATCAGAAAGGAAAAGGATAAAGAGAAGAATGCTCTCTAATATGATAGGTTATACAGGTGTTGCAGTGATGTTGTGCCAGTGACACAGGAAGAGGCAGTAGTTTAAGGCTGGGGTGCCAATCGCTTTCAGGTTTGAAGGTGTGCAATACATGTGTTTCATTTGACAAATATCTTGCAAGAGCTGCCAGTAATTATTACTGAAATAACATGACACTTTACCATTTTTGTCCATGGAATGAGGTTCAGACTGTTTCTTGCCAATATCAGCAAAGGACCTGACTATTGGGATCCTATTGCTTAGCTTCTTCTGATTCTGATGGTGGTGCTGTTTGAGCAGAGCTTCGTGCACCCTGTGGCGAACATCTTCGCTGAGCTGTCCTGAGCCTACTTGTTGATCAAGAATCATGTCTGAAAATATAAAAGGCAAATGATCTAATGACACCAGGAGCTAGGATCACAAGGAGTCAAATAGCAACAACAACAACAACAGGAGAACTAGCAAACATGACTGAGGAATTCCTGGTTCAGAAATCCAACAAAATATTTGGGCCATTGCATGTCGCCCCATAATAGCACAATGTTTTCTGGGTGAGATAGAGTAACTCACAAATCTGTCATTCTTAACGAACCCAGCAAAGTTTGTTGTATATGTAGATTAACAGGTAACCAAATATGAACATGCCTCCGGCTTTCTCATAGATTTCCCTGCGATGCACAGATGTGTGCATTTATTCTCCAACTCTTCTCCTTTCACTCCTTCCCAACAACACCCTTGGCTATTCCTAGGGCTTGGAACGTGATGCCATAAAGTTCTGCATACATAATTTTAACAGGAGACGAAAAACCGAGTCCAAATAAAAAGTCTTCACACGCCTCTGGAAACTGCTCATGCTTGGATGAGAGCAGCTGGCTTCCAGGAAGCTGGTCTTCAAAGTTATGCAACACTCACTTGCTGTCAACATTTTGTTCACTGATGAAACGCCACAAAGTGGCTTTTCTGATGGTGGAGCTATGTATCCAGTGGCAGTGGCGTAGCGTGGGGGGTGCAGGGGGGGCCGGCCGCACCGGGCGCAACATCTGGGGGGGTCGCGCTCGCACTCGCTGCTCTCCGCCCCCTGCTAAAATTCACGGGTTGGGGGCGCAAATTACTTGCCTTGCCCCGGGTGCTGACAACCCACGCTACGCCACTGCCCAGTGGACAGCATGGGTCTTAGAATTTTGCTCTCCAAACAGCTGCAAAGCAGTGAGATTAAGGGAATGATCTGAAGCAGAGAAGTGATGAGAGGAAATCGGGCACACCACATCACTCACCACTTCCTCCCCAGCTGCTGGGATTCTGGGTGTGTTTTTCTTCCATCATAGCCAAGGGCAGGGAGGAGGTTCAAGGGAGAAATTGGACTGGGGCAGGATAAAGTGCCCCCCTCTCATCTCCTCATTTTAAACCTTGCCCACCTCCTCTGCTTTGCAACGGGTCCTTGTTCCTCTAATCTCCTTCAAATATTCAGATGAGCTACAGAAGAAGCAGCTTTCAACTTCTCTTGCTCAACAGAGTTTTCTTTGAAATCCGAATGTACATTGGCCAGGGATGAACTTTGCTGGTCCACAATATCAGTGCCCATATAAATATTGCAAGAGAAACATGGTGGCAATTTCAGTGCCACTTAGAGAAATGGTCTTTTGGGTTTTGAAAGGACTAGGAACTCAAGACCACGGCGGGTATTTCTCAAGCGTACGTCAACGTCATGGTCAGACGCGTACACACTGCAGTGTTTAAAATCTGCTCTCTCTCTTTTTAAAACCAGAAGCTTTTAAAACAGGAATTCTCAGATTACTAACAAGAGCTCATCTGAGCTCAACGAAACACATTAGGGGACTGTGAGCACCCTGCTGGCTGTGTATCATCAATCTCAGACTTAGTGCGCATGTAAAATTCAGAGAGATAGATAGATAATCGGCTTGGAACCCAAATACTTGAAGGAACCTCTTCCCCTCATCAGCCTGCCCATGCCCTCAGAACCTCAGAGGAGCATCTTCTCTGCATTGGGAGCAGCTTGCTCTGCAGTGAGTGATACAGGATAGAACCTTCTCCCAAGTGCTCCCCCCCTTTGATTGGTGCTGATGCTGCTATCATTTAAGCACCACTTTCAGACTTGATTTATTTGCCCAAGCTTTTTAAGCTGTGTGAGCTGATTACTTGTTTAATCTGCTCCGTTTGTTTTAGCTGCATTGCATGCATTGTGTTTTATTATTGGGCCGGTTGTTTTTATTTTGCGTTCTCTAACCCTCCCAGGCATCCGCAGCGATGGCGTAAAGGTTGTCAATATTTGTAAGTAATGAATAAGTAAAAGGCATAATGTGTACAGAGGAAGTTCCGTAATAATAAAGTTAATATACTAGAATCGAGGTGGGGCAGCAGGGAGGAGAGAATGAGGATGGAGGCTACTCAGTATTAAGATGCTGTCCTGTTGAGCTGTTAGAGATCTGGGAGGAGGAAGGCAGCCTTTCCACTGGCAATTAAGGCTTAAAAGTCAAAAGCAAGTTTCTCACTAAAGCAAGCTAACTGAGCAGCAAGTGTTTTAGCATATATTAGGAGAAGCCGTGCCACTCAAAACTTCTGACACCATGAATGTTGAGTCATGAACTCTTTTGCTCGTGAGCTTTTCTTTCTCTCTGCAACCCCACATCTCCCAGTAAGCTCTCGTCATGAACCAAGAAGAACACACAGATACACAATTAAGGTGTCAAAAACAGGCAGGATTAGTCAAACTTGTGATCATCTTCAAGATTAAGGTGTGGATTTCTGCAGACGGAAAGTCTTGCACAGAGTTCCAACTCCTACAGAGGCACTGGCTTTCCCCATGCAGATACCCACACTCAATGCACAATCGAATTGGGCACTATTGAAGATGCCACCCATTCCACATTTATAGGAACTCAACTGTTTAGTGTGGCAGCACCTGCACTTTGGAACTCCCTGCCACTGTACTCTTTTCGGTGTCTGCTAAAAACATTCCTGTATAAACAAAGCCTACCCAGATGCTTCAAAAGTTGAGGTAATTTTTCATCTGTTTTAGCATTTTAACTTCTGTATGTTTTAAAGCAGGGTTGTATTTTTCTCTCTCTTGATTTTACTGTTTTATCTGTAGAAACTGCTTTGGGTTGTTGTTGCTGTTGACAATCAAGTAGTGTATAAATTTTATGAAATAAAAAAATAACAATGCATGGACACAGGGCTGAGCTGGGACATTTTGTTGCTGTGGATGCAGCTTTTAAGGGGCAGGGGACATCAGCATCGACAGCAAGGTGTAGATGGAACATACAGCGTACTTCTTGGTAAAAAAAAATACTCTTTGCTAGTAAAAGCAAAATGTGGTGGGACTCAAGTAATGCTCAGGAAGGTAACAAACAAAAGCGTAGACATTTCTTATGGCCAAACAACAAGTGGAATGTATCCATGCCAATATTAAGAAAAGGTTGCTAAGAGACGCAGAATTAACCTAAGAAGCTGTATAAAGGTTTGGATTTCAGGGCGTACCCAGCACAGCAGCCTGGGAGCTACCGGTATTTAGCAAAAAATGAAAAATGGGTTAATGAGTGGAAAAGTGCATGGGAGGAAGGGTCAAAGGATTTGGGGGACCAGGGGACGGGGGAAAGAAAGCGCTCACTGGAAATATTATTCTACCAGTCGTTTTATGCAAACACACACACACATACTTTATATCAGACTGCCATAAAAAGTCATTTATTTATTTATTTATTTATTTGAGAAAGCACATACATTATTTTGTTTAGACCATTGGTATGAAAAATCGAAAACAGGACTCTTACAAACTGAAAATGCAAGACTTTGTGATCCGTTCTACTTGTTATTACTGTTTTCTTACTGTTTTATGTGCAATGCTTAAGGGTGAGGGAGTTTTTATTAACAGGTTATCATCATCATCATCATCATCATTATTATTAAAAACTATTTTATTTGATAAGAAATAGCTTGTGGTGTCCTTGTAAGCCGTGTGATCTCAAAATGGTCATGAAGTCATTTCCAAACATAATGTAATGGAAATCCTTGTGTCTGTGTGTCATACCGGCAAGAATGTAGGATGGAGTCTTTCACCAATGAAGAAAACAAAAGTAAAAATGCACCACACTGCATCTTACATTGGTCCTCAATTCACATAGAGGAGAGGACCGTTTCCGCAATCTCCCCCCTCCATCTGCAGCGCCTGAAGCCTATGCAGCACCATTGCCAAATGACCAAATTTAGGAGTAGCACAGTCGGTTGCAGAGGAAAAGGGGGAGATGGGAAGACCCTTATCAATGAATGTGAGCATTGTTTCATTCCCAGAAGGGTGAATGAATGAGTGGCTCCTGTGAGAACAGGATGCTGAAAAAGATGGACCAGTGGTTTGGGACTCAGGTATACAGCTCCAAATACAGTGGTACCTCCGGTTGCAGATGTGATCCATTCTGGAGGTCCGGCCGGATCCCGGGGTCTTTGCAACCAGAGGACCGCTTCTGTGCATGGCAAAACCCGGTAACATACTTCCAGGTTTGCCGCTTTCACATCCCAAAGTTTACGTAACTGGAGGTACTACTGCATAGGTAGGCAAACTAAGGCAGAGGGGCCGGATCCGGCCCAATCGCCTTCTAAATCCGGCCCACAGACGGTCTGGGAATCAGCGTGTTTTTACATGAGTACAATGTGTCCTTTTATTTAAAATGCATCTCTGGGTTATTTGCGGGGCAAAGGAATTCATTCATTCCCCCCCCCCAAAAAAATACAGTCCAGCCCCCCACAAGGTCTGAGGGACAGTGGACCAGCCCCCTGCTGAAAAAGTTTGCTGACCCCTGTACTACTGCATAACGCTTTAAGTGCATTACACAAATGTGGCACTAGATGGCACTGGTGAGCTAACGGCAAATTCCACAATTGTTTAAAAACTTATTTTTAAAAAGCATTTTCACAGCCTTTTTTTTTTTTAACATATGTGTCGATTCTGCCTTGGTCCTCTTATGTTTTTAGAAAGGAAAATCAGAATCTAAGCGGCTCAGCTAAAGTAAATATAGGGTGACATCTAATTGTGAGATCCCATTTGTGCAACTGACTTCTGCTTGTGGAAATGGGACTTGCCTTTCATACCCTTCCCCTGCAGCCTGCTTTCCCTAAAACTGCTCTACAGCAGTGGCTTTCAACCAGTGTGCTGTGGCACCCTGGGGTGCCTTGAATGATGGTCAGGGGTGCCACTGGCAACACTAGCCTCTGTCTCTCTTTCCCTCCCTCCCTCCTCTGATGCCCTCTCGCATCAATGCCTTCCAAAGGCTTGTGAGGCAGCAGCCCTGGCTACAAGCTCCCCAGGCAAACGGTGCCTCTGGGGATGGCCAGGGGAGAGGAGAGGAAGGGAGGCTGAGGGAACACTCCAAAAAGAAAGGTGTTTGAAAAGGTGTGAGGGGCTACCGGCTTTGCAGCCAAGGGGGTGACATAACTGGGCTTCTGAAGCTTGGAGCACGTTTCCCCACAGGGGTGCTGCAGAAAGAATGTACAGTGGTACCTTGGGTTACATACACTTCAGGTTACATACACTTCAGGTTACAGACTCTTCTAACCCAGAAATAGTATCTCAGGTTAAGAACTTTCATTCAGGATGAAAACAGAATTCGTGCTCCGGTGGCGCGGCAACAGCAGGAGGCCCCATTAGCTAAAGTGGTGCTTCAGGTTAAGAACGAACCTCCAGAACGAATTAAGTACTTAACCTGAGGTACCACTGTAGTTGGTCAAGGGAGCCTTGAACTCAAAAAGGCTGGAAACGTCTGCTCTAGAAGGTTAGGGGGCTCTGCAGAGCAGATTGGGAGGCTGTGGCAATGGGCAAGAAAGGGAAATCCCACTTCATCCACTGGAATGACTTATAAGGCTGAATGTGTGAAATACGACTGGATATTTGCCCAAAAGAACACAAAAAGAAAATATGCAGCCCACAACTTTACCTCTCTACCCCTGTAAGCTACAGTGGAATAAAAAAAAAAACACATTTGATTCCAGCTAGAAAAATGACATATTGTAAAACCCAAGAGCCATTTCACTGGCTGCGTTCAAACCAAATGACAATTTTAGAATGCATCCGAAGGAAGTAGATGAAAATATCAAAGAGAACATTTCCATCTGCCAATTTGAACTGAAAGAGTCGGGAGGATAATAATGTGAAATAGCTGTTTAAGGTCAAGAAGTCACATCTGGTGTGCTGGTCAAGTGCTGCGGACTACGGCTGAGTTCTCATTGTGTAAAGAAGGCAATTTGGGACCTTGAAGTAGGAAACTGGGTACCTGAGAAGTACCACAACAATATGTAGGAACAACAAATGTGATATGAAAAGAGTGTTGGCTGTAGTTATGGGAATCGAGAGCAGCCAACTTTAGGAAGCAGAAGTGGGGTCTGTCACCCTCCACACCATCTTTAAACCAGCTCTCTAATAAAATTAGTGTACTGTATTGTATTGTATTGTATTGTGGTTCATATACAGTATTGCCTAATTAAAGGGGAAACCCTCCAAACGGTCTACGTAAGAGTATAAAATATTAACTTAAAGATCAGTGATAAAAACACACCTTAAAAACAACACACATAATCAAAATACCAAAATATAGGTAAGACCAACACTTGTAAAAGCAAACATACATAGCACAGTTACATGAGCAGGCTTGCGTAAACAAAAAAGTTTTTAGCAAGCATCGGGAACAATATAGCAAAGCTGCCTGCTTTATATTAATAGGCAGGGAGTTCTAGAATACTTTTTTTCTCAGAAGTAAAAAAAAATAGTTGCTGATCCAAGGTTTAAAGGAGTGCCTTCATCACATGTAAAAGAGGACAGAGAAATTAAGAAGCTATGGGAGAAAAACAGGAAAGTACGACATACATCCATTGCAAAATAATCTCAATATTTTTATCAGGATAATCCTGTACAGGTTTAGGTAAAGGTAAAGGGACCCCTGACCATTAGGTCTAGTCGTGACCGACTCTGGGGTTGTGGTGCTCATCTCGCTTTATTGGCCAAGGGAGCTGGCGTACAGCTTCCAGGTCATGTGGCCAGCATGACTAAGCCGCTTCTGGCGAACCAGAGCAGTGCACGGTAACGCCGTTTACCTCCCTACCAGAGCGGTACCTATTTATCTACTTGCACTTTAACATGCTTTCAAACTTCTAGGTTGACAGGAGCAGGGACCGAGCAACGGGAGCTCACCCCGTCGCAGGGATTCAAACCGCCGACCTTCTGATCGGCAAGCCCTACGCTGTGTGGTTTAACCCACAGCGCCACCCGCATCCACAGAAGTAAATCTGCTGAATTCAGCAGGGCTTGCTCCCAAATTAATGTGCACAGAATTACAACTTGATAGCACAATTCTCCACATGTCTACTCAGAAGTAAGTCCCGCTGAGATCTATGGGCCTTACTCCCAGATAAGTGGGTTTAGGGTTGCGGCTTAGCATCAGTGTAAACTGAGTGAGAACAAGCATCTTTAATAAAACAAAATAAAAAGATGTTTGGAACTTGAATGACTGCTCAATGGCACAAATAATCACAAAGGGCACTCTGAACATTAGAAATGTCAGGCAGATAGGACCTACTGAAAACCAACACACAATGCAGAATGTAACCTCAGCTATTTATGAAGCACTATGATGAGCGTATGTTCCTGACACAAATGACTGCTTCTTAATTTTCAGTTGTATTTTGGAAATTTGCATACTACTGTTCAGACAACAGACATTTAAAATGCAAAGGAACCAAGAACATTTATCAAAGTGACAGGAAAATGAATGAAGAAAACAGAGCAGCAAGGATTTTTTAAAAAAAAAATAAAAGCAGGATTGAAATATGAGCTCAAATAACCCTCCCTAACCTACTCAAAAGCAAGATCCACTGAGCTCTAATGGATTTAATTCCAGGTAAGTATGTATAAGATTGTAGCCTAAGGCTGCAAAAATCAAATGCATGTTATTTATTATATATAGGAATATGTGTGTTAATACATTTTTATTGTGGTCTACACACCTTTAAAATGATGTTTCTAGAATGTAGAAGGTGTAGCCAAGTTAAGGGAAACAGCAGCATTGTTATTTGACTGATACTGAGTGACAGTTGCCCAGCAGCCATCTAGAGAGGCCAGGACCCTGATATAGTCTGACTCACTCCTGCTGCTGGAAGATCTCTGAACTCAGCGCTAGCAATCATAACACTGAATCCTGAGTTGCATGCAGCAGCTTCCTGAATGCTTAAGCAATTGCAGCATGGCTACAACTGATCAGGAGAAACACCTATGCCAGCAGCATCTTTGGAACTACCAAGGAACCAATGTCTCTGCATCCCCTTCAATCTCACCCTGTCAAGCGCTAATTATTGAGCTGAATTGCTAAAATATCAAATCGCAGCGAGCGAGACACACAAGAACAGAATCCACAATGCCAAAGCACAGCCTGTACAGAAAAGAGCAGGGAAATGTTTGGGAGGAATTCATTGTTACGCCAAGGGGATCGTTCCACCAGAGAAAGCAGTTCCTCCAGCCCACCCACCCCACTGTTTTTGGTGTTCTCCTGACCACACCCCCAAATCAATTTCTGGGGAGTGGGGGGTGCAGCAGGGGAGGAGCAGTAGCTTTTTATTGACTCTTGCTCCTTCCTTGGCACCTGCCCTTTTGAGTTCCAGGGCCACATTCACTCATGAGTTCCAGGGGCCACATAACCATGTTAGAATTCCTGCTCCATGACTGCAGTCATGGGATTGTTGTCTTTCACATGACAGTGTATGTTTCGACTCCACAGAGTGGGAAGAAATGGAGACAGGATGTTTGTGTTACTGTGTTCCGTGAAGTGGGACTATTGTCCTTTGTTCTTTTTCTCTTTGCTGTCTGATGCTAGAGAGAGAGGGAGCCATGTTGCAGTGCTCGGTGTGTGTTTATATGTAAATAAAGTTGATTAGCCAAAATGCTGAGTTGCTGAGGTCTGTTGTGCTTGATGCACAAACTCTGCGGATTGACCAGGAGAGAGAGAACATGCCATTCGGGCATGTGTCTCTACCAGGGTCCTACTCGAGTGTAAGCTGAGCTCCTGACAAACCACTGGTGAGCAGGAACAGAGGGGACAGTGGGCAGAGTCACAGATGTGATGTTTACCTTTGCACAGCAGGCTGTAGTCCAGCCACACACACAAAAGCTAGAGGTTCCTACACACACACCCCTATTTATATCTCTGCCCAGGCAGGCAAGAGGCATTCTAACAGTTCTAAACAGGCATGCAGACGGAGGGAGGGGGGCATGTAGCAGGACTGGTGATGGGAGTTTTCCGGGGAGAAGGATAGCCACAGTCTGAGAGCATGCCAGGAACACCGGTGCAATGAAGGGACAACTCATTCAGTTGGTTTTCAGCTGGGACTTGGCAGATCATTAGCCTCCTCTGACTAAGCAGCCACAAATCAGATTAAGTCACTGATCACCTATGCTACATTTTCTTCATCATATCATCATCATCAGACTTGCCTAAGGCACTAATTGTGCAATCCTTACTATGTCTACTCCGAAGGAAATCCTACTGGGGCTTACTGTAATGTTAATGGGATTTGGGTTGCAGACTAACTCTTCACTATTTCCCCCCTTCACCCATTTTCTCACATTCACACATAAAAACATAATCTATGAGCTACTTGTTTTGAACATTTTGATTTCCTTCCATTATCCCCCCAAAATATTTATTCCTACCAAGTCTTTAGAAATATCTTTACAACACACACACTTGCATTTAACATGATTAACTTTTGGGTCCTACTGAAACTTATACGAGAGGTAGTATTCAGCTACTCTTCTGAATTACAACCTCCACTCAGTTCTTCAAGAAAATGGTATCTTCCCTTTCCACAATAGCTACAGCCCTTCACCTTCCCTTTCCACAACTTGTACATCTCTGTGTGTCAGTGATGATACTGGAAAGACCGGCATTAATGCCATGCTAAGTAGAAAACATCAGGGGCAAGAGAAATACATGTTAGAATTTGGAATTTTATTTATTTGGAATCTGAAATATATTACCACCCCATAGAGAAACATTGCATCTTATGCAGGGCAGTGTGATGGTGTTGTTTTATCTTGGGATGCAGAGAGTATTATACGATCTGTAGATTGTTGTGTTAACTGCACACTTACCTGCAATTTCTTCTAAAGAATTTGCTCTCATGTCCAGCAACACAGTGCCATTGAGGATACAACTTCTCAGTTCAAACAAGCTGTGAAGCGATAACGTGGCAACGTATGGTTTACTCCACCTCTCTCCTCCATCTTCAACATCTTCTTCAAATTTCAACCACCTAAGCAAGCAAAAGAGCTTAGTCAGCTCCTTCTGTTTGAGAACTGAAATGTCAGTCATGCAGAAGCAATAGAGAAGAAACACAAATAGTGAGATGATAGGTGACAGATGATAGATGATAGATAGATAGATAGATGATAGATAGATAGATAGATGATAGATAGATGATAGATAGATGATGATAGATGATAGATAGATAGATAGATAGATAGATAGATAGATAGATAGAGATAGATAGATGATAGATAGATAAATAGATAGATAGATAGATGATAGATAGATAGATAGATAGATAGATAGATAGATAGATAGATAGATAGATAGATAGATAGATATAGATAGATGATAGATAGATAGATAGATAGATGATAGATAGATAGATAGATAGATAGATAGATAGATAGATAGATAGATAGATGATAGATAGCAATTTCACAGCTCCGCTCTTTGGGTTGCATCCAACTACGTCCTGTTGTTTAATGGAAGCCTCTTTGATTGAAAAGGAGGCTTCCACCAATGGAAGCAGGAGGCTACTTCCCACTTCAGCCTCCTACACAAAGAAACCCCCGAATCTGCTCCAAGAGGGTTGGAAGACCTTCCATAACAGAATGCAAAGTGGAGACAAAAACGAGGGAGGCGAAAATGGGGATTTTGTGGTGATCACTTCCTTCTCAAAAACCTCTGCTTGATCCAAGAGCTTTTTCTGAATGGATACAGCCCCATAGCATGGTGTGTGAATAATGCTATGCCATGGTTTCTTAAATTTGATCACTGAAACTCAGCCCCCGTGACTTAACTATTGTCTGTTAACTACAAACAAGCCACACTGTTGTTGCTCCATAGGTAAAGGTAAAGGGACCCCTGACCATTAGGTCCAGTCGTGACCAACTCTGGGGTTGCGGCGCTCATCTCGCTTTATTGGCCAAGGGAGCTGGCGTACAGCTTCCAGGTCATGTGGCCAGCATGACCAACCTGCTTCTGGCGAAACAGAGCAGCGCACAGAAACGCCGTTTACCTTCCCGCCAGAGTGGTACCTATTTATCTACTTGCACTTTGACGTGCTTTCAAACTGCTAGATTGGCAGGAGCTGGGACTGAGCAACGGGGATTCGAACTGCCAACCTTCTGATCGGCAAGTCCTAGACTCTGTGGTTTAACCCACGCACCTTGGTTAATATTAACCATGACCCAGCATTATGTGCAAACCTGGCTTTTTATCTCACCTCTTGGCCCAATCTGATCTAGGAGTTTAATAATACTGGATACCTACCATATGGGAAGTTGGTTATGAGACCAAGATGTCATGTTTGAAATGCTTATGTGGGGGAAAGCTTATATAATTGCTAGGCATAGTTTCTTAACGTGGTTTCATATTTCATTCTGCTTGGGACACACACATACAATACCAAATTCTGAACCTGTATATTAATAGATGAATGTCATCTTGCCCTGTGAAGGGATAAAAAACATCTGGGTAGCCATCAAGTCATCTGCCCAGTCCTTCTATCCCCAACCCCACACATACAGACATTTCTGGAGTGTCCATGGGACAAGACAATGGAAAAGTGGTTCCCACGAAGATGAGTTAAATTGGGATCAGGTCAACCCCCTGCCCCAAGCTTAAACCCTGGAGATAATGATCAGCTTCCCTCACTTCAATGCTATCCCTGTGTTTCTATGAAACTAGTGAAAAGGATCCTCTGCTTAAGATCTCCACAATAAAAGGGAAATGGATGGATTCAGAATGAATCTTTGGGTATCCATTTTGGCTGTCAGGAATGCGAATTCAAAGCATCTTCCTGCCTGCTTTATAGGACTGAGAAATCAAAGGGTTGGATACATTGGGGGGGCAAGCACCTGTTAATTATGACAGAGCAACTTGTTTCTCTATTAGGGCAAGTCAAGTATTTAAAAAAACACTGCTTTGTCTTTGATAATAACATGTTGGAAATGTGGGAAGTAGATCAAAGAGGACATCCATGAAAAGCCAAGCGCTCCCCAACAATCTTTGCAGCTTTATAAAACCTCCTTCTTTAATTTAAATCTTTGTTTATAGAATGGATCGATATCTTCCAGCAGTTAATCATCACCGGAGACCAAGCTCCCCATCCTATTTTATTTAGAAAGCTCTTGAAGTTATTAAGCGCTGTTCAAAAGTAATTAAGAAAAACACACAGGGAGCTGTCGGGAGGCTTAGCACCTAAAAATCGCAGACATAGAAGAAAGAAAAAAGAAGGAATTTAGGAAAGAGGGCAAGGAGCCATGAAATATGACACCTGAAACAAAGACTGAGTGTAGGAACCCAAGTCTTCTTCAAGTTGTCTCTCCCCACTCTACCATGTCATCATTATGTTCTGGGGGATCCCCCAACTCTTTGGAAAAGTTCTGAGGGCAGCATGGAGCAAGAAGGGGAAATTCCTATTGCACTAGCTACAATCCTTGCATGCATGCAACTATTTAATATAGTCTTCCATGTTCTTGTAAATCTGAAATGCTTGATGACTGATAACGTGCACTGGATGAATACCAGACTGGGTAGCCGAGCTTCAAATCTCTTTATTGGCTATGAAGCCCAAAAGGTAATCCCAAACAAGTTAGTATGTATCAACATTTGTTTCCCAACTAAAATAAGCATATTGTCCTTCCCAGGGCCCACATATTAAGAATATGCTGAGCTTTGCAAATTTAACCAGTAGTGTATTTTTTTTAAATGTATAATTTCCTAACACTCAGCTATATCACTTTTGCAGAGAACTAAATCATTATATTCAGCAAAGCAACTGAGTCTTGATCCACTTGTGGAGTAACACGCTCAATATCTTCTGTTGTTTACTTTCATTATATCTGTTGACTTCCCAGAGGAACTGAACTCCCACCAGTTCACCCACACTCTCCATCATCCTTCTGAGTAACAGAACAGCCAAGATCTTGGCAAATCTTACAAATCTTACAAACACCACTGAAAAGCTACAATAGCAAGAATTGGCTAGAACATTTGGTTGGATCGTTAGTCTTCATTTGACCTAAGTTGAGTCACACAAGTGGCCTGCATTTTGCTTAGGATTCCCCCCCCCCCTTTTTAAGAACAAACACAGAGACATTTAGAAAGGAAGCAGATGGGTGGAAATGACAGGGTTCCTGTGCCTTTAAAGGCCATCCAGTAGAGAAAACGGCACAAATGAAAACTGCAACAGAGAGAAAAGAGGGACACATAGGATTTAACAAAAAACACCCTGAAAGGTGAAGTATGTTGCAGGCCGAGGTTAAAGGTCAGGTAAGGTCAAAGTCTACTGCGTTAAGACTGCATCAGGCAATAGTTATTTATTGACATTGGTGACATCAATGCCCTGCCATTTCTGCAAAGAAATGAGAGGTAGTGTAGGCTGGGGAGTGCTGGATTTACATATAAGCTAAACAAGCTATAGCTTATGGCCCCAATCTCTTGGGGACCCCTAAAAAAATTAAAGGGGGAAAAAACTGGATGTACATTTCCAAAATATAAGATAAGTTCAACAATTACTTTGATAAATTACATATTTTGTTATGTGCAAATGCTTTAGGTCCATAAATTACCATATAGCATACATATTCAACACAAAAAACAGCAACAATTTGTTGTTGACAAAGGACAGCTGGACATATAAAGAGCCCCAGTACCTTCAGTAGCTTAGGCCCTGAGGCTGGGAGATTGCAACTTGCCTAAAGGGAGCTTGCAAGCTCCATGGCTGAGCCAAGGCTTCCCACATGTAAGTTCTGCATTGTCCTGGCACTCTGCTATGCAAAATCCATTTACTATCATATGGAATGGTGACCCATTTTCATTCGGAGGAACATGGCATTCCCTAGTAGGGATGAGCCTTCCGAAAACATATCTGCAATGCCACGCTTGTTAAGCACTACTTGAAATTGTGGCACTGGTTGGATTTGTCTCTGGTCTTCCACAAAGCAAAACAAAACATCCATTTCATTGGGAGAGAATATGGCTGTTCATCTTATTTTGGAACTTTAATTAAATATTTGTCTACCTCCTATGAGTGAGGTCCAGGGCAAAACTAACATGAGGTCTGACAGAAATAAAGTTGATTTGAGGTTTTCTTGTCCCTAATAGCTGCATAACTTTCTCCTGAAACATTTATTTATTGCTGTATATTTGTTTCTCCAGTCTTCTACTAGGAACCCAGAGCAAGAATTTGGGTGCACAACAACCCTTTGAGGTAGGTTAGGCTGAAAAATATGTAAGCAGAACAACATAGTGAGAATGCCTTTATTAAGCTGGGGTAAGGAATGTCTCAGTACCCATTGCCCAGAGTTATCGGTAGATCAATGCCTGCTTTACTAGAACTGTGTTAGATTTAGGATTTACCCCCAAAAGCCTATTATTTCAGGATTAGTGCTGTATAAAGCATTATGCAAGCCTCCTCATTACAGTAAACAGTAACCATTCACTATGTTGCATTATCTAATCGGGGAAAAGTAAGTTCAGCGAAAAGACACACAGGCAACATAGCTACATCTTGAACTTTGCTATTATGCTGAATCTCAATTTAAACCCAGTTTGCAATCAAATGGACTGCATTCTGCTTTATTCTAGAGAGGACTCTGAAATAGCTATAGCTATAAAGATTCTAGCTAACTGCATTTATCTTATTTATTTTTGTCCGTGACATTATCTCTCTCCCCCCCCCCAAAAAAACCAAACAAACCATGATCTGACCTAAAAAAAATTGTTGTCAACATCTGGCTCTGAGGAAAGGCATGTGAAGTAGCAATACTCAGTATATATTCAACATGTTTGACTTAAACCTAATTAATAGGCATTTTGGCCTTCTCTGTGTCCTTGTACATCAAATGCTAAACCAAAAGGGAACTCACCTGGCTGTCTCCCTCCACTCAGCATCTTCTCCTTCACGCCAGCAAAGTTCATCGAGCTCTGTGAAGAGGTCGTGAGGGATGTGTTCCTCGTCGTCATCTTCTGTTCCGAGAATAAACTGCACCCGCTGGGAAGGGGTGTCTAGAGGGAAAAAACGAGGGTGGGGATAGGAAGAGACCAGGGAAGTCAAACTGAAGTATTTCCAAAAAGGCAAAGCCACACTACAGTGATTCCATGGAGCATTACTTACATAAATACCTTTTAAGCAATTAAGCACCAGTGTTATTGGTTACAGCTGCACCCTTTTGTGTTGAACAAGTGAATGAGCAGGGTGTAGTAAGGCTACGCAGCTGTCTGTCATCCATATAATTAACTTCTACAGGCAGGTATTACAGCCTGTAATAAAATAATCACAACTTGGCAACTCAGTCATGCTTTAAATGTGTGTTCTGGAAAAAAACACGGACCATGTTGTCACCGGTTAAGCTTTCCAGTTTAGCAAATTCCTTCTTAACAACAAATAAACATGTTTAAAATTGATCCGACACATACTCCCCCTCTGCTTGGTTATATGTCCTAGAGATGTAGGTACTGCTTAAGTTTATTCTCTTGCCCTGCTAAAATGAAGACAAAATATCTGCAACTGAACTGAAAGCATTTTTATTCTCGCCTCCATCTACCTCCTTTCTTGGGTTGCCTTTCCTTTTCGGTTTTAAACTCCTATGGGCAGAAGCTTCCTGCGAATCTGAAAAAATTCCCTGCATACTTGGTGACATTAGAAAAATAAACACGTGAAAACTAGGCTGATAAATATGTGTCTTTCTCAATACGACAAGAAGTCATTGGTTTGAATCAGTTTCACTGGTGTAAAACGGTTTATCTATTCGACTCTGTTAATTTCATCCATTTTCATTTTAGAAATGAATGGAAATTCAAAGAAACGAGTTCCAGAGGATAATCCATTCATGAACTTTGGCAAGTCTGCTCTTTGAAAGGGCAATAGGACACCTGAAAGTTCAGGCACATTGGACTAATGAGGTCTCCCAATGAAAACAGTCAGAAGCTTGTGGATTTATATATTTGATAAACTGCCTCTACAACACAGACCCCTTTTCCCGATCTGTCTGAAATCTGGCAGGTCTGGTGCCTGGAAGAAGTGGCAGCCATTCTTAAAATGTAATGACAATGGGATAAAAATCAGACAGCAGAAGACTGAATGGATTTCCCATGCAAGGGAGTCAAAGAAATAAGCTATTCTAAATCAGTATCGAACAGAATGTAATTATAATGAACAAATAACAAAACGAATTAAACTTTTTAAAAGACAAAAGAATGGGGTAACTAAATGATTCCCCCCTCCCTTGCATATACCCTGCTGAATATATTTCACAGAAGACAGTGATTAAATAAACCCCTTTTAGTGCTGGTATTTTAAGAAATATTTGAAATGTTGCGTTGTATTAGGGAAACATCATGGCTGCATTGTGCATTGGTTTTTAAAAAAACCACAATACATTCAAGCAATCATTATAGTGCTTCCTACTTTCACTTATTCAGATAATGCGAGGGTTTTAAAAATATTGTCATTATACTTTGCATCAAAAAGACAAATCTATTTTATCATCATACTTTACTTTGCATTTCTGGAGAGCAGAGAAGGATGGCTGATGTTTCTGACACTCTGCACCAAAGGTGAGAGAATAACTAGGAATATTTCTTGAGTGCACACAGAAGCCGTGTAGTCATTCAAAGGGGAGCAAAAAGTATGAGCAGGCAGGATTATTCGTGCTAATGTAATGCTTTAGCACTGGATTCAGGGAACGCTAACTCCTCAGCTAACCATGAGATGCCTCACTCAGTTCACAGAGTTTGGTGTGCCTACAGGCCGTGTCAAGCTTTCCACATACATTAGGGCAGGACAGGGAGCAAGTGGCTAGTCAAGGACACAGAAAACTCATGACAATAATGATAAATTGCTTGATGGACACATTTCCTCTGGGGGGCATGACTGTAAATTCAACTGCAAACAGATAAACCTCATCTGCAGTCAATGTTGTTCATGAGTAGACAGAAGTCACTGTTTTATTCCATAAATAGAATTTCACGGTACTTCACAAAATTGGAGTAAGCATTGGAAATGAATGACTCAAAGAGACTGGGCATATAAAATGGAGGTCTGGGGCTTTTTAATTTTTTTATCCGTCTCCATAGTGTCTACTTCCCATTTTTTCACTGATGCTCCCACAAAATAAGCAGGCCCCCTGCATCAGTTTAAATAAACTGGTAGCAGTGTTAGTCTTCAGCAAGAACTAAAAACAAAGGCAATGTTGTAGTAAGAGTGATGGTGGCAATTACAGTGGTACCTCGGGTGACAAACGCTTTGGGTTACAAACTCCGCTAACCCAGAAGTAGTACCTCGGGTTAAGAATTTTACCTCAGGGTGAGAACAGAAATCATGCGCCGGCGGCAGCGGGAGGCCCCATGAGTGAAAGCGCACTTCAGGATAAGAACGGTTTCGGGTTAAGAACGGACCTCCAGAACGAATTAAGTTCGCAACCCGAGGTACCACTGTATGTTAATGTTTAACTGTATGCAGTGCTTTTTTTTCTTAAAAAAAGTGTTTAGGGGTACTCTCATTTTGACTCAAGAAAATCACCATTTTATAGTTCAAATTGGTACAAATAAACGGTAAATGGTAAATGGGCAAAAGGACAAAGATTCACAAAATGTTTAGGGGTATGCATACCCCTGTGTGTCCCCCAGAAAAAAGCACTGACTATATGAAAAACACCCACTGTGGCCATCTACAAAGCCGTGTGGGTGTCACAAACTTCCTAGCACTGGGATACCAACTATCTTCTGTAGCAGAGATAAAAAGAGGCCACAAATGACAGAACCTCTTGAATCATGTTTGAATCAAGAGGCCAGTCGAAATTAATGACAAAGACTCACCCCTGATGACCGCCCGCGTTGAATTGTGCACATTACTCCAAAGGGAGAATGGCAGGAAAGTAAACAAGGCAGAGAACCTCAGCAAGAGCATGCAAACCCTTATGAATGATTTCCTAGGAAATGTGCTTTCTGAATAGAGCAGTGTTTCCCAACCGGTGTGCCGCGGCACACTAGTGTGCCGCGAGAGGTTGCCTAGTGTGCCGTGGGAGGGAGGCGGGCGAGTCGGGCGGCGAGAGGCGGGGCGGCGGTGGTGGTGGTGTTATTCGGGCTGAAACTCTGCCAGAGGAGGCTGGGCCCGCTTCCCTTCGCTCCCGCCCGCCCTCCGCGTCGTCGCTGTGAGGCTTCGGGCTGGGCGACAGGAGGAGGAGAAGCAGCAGCAGGCCGCGCGGGGGCGGTTGCTATGGCAACGCCCCTCCTGCCTCCGTCAAGATGGCTGCCAGGACCGCTCGCCGCTCGCGCGCGCTGGAGAGGTGGGCCCGTCTGGTGCGCTCCTTGTCGCGCGGCAATGACGTGCTCCGGCGGGCCAGCGGAGGCTTCCCTCAGCAGCAGCAGCAGCCGCCGCCTCCGCCGCGCGGAGCGGAGTTTGTGGCTGCCGCTCACGTGAAGATGGCGGGCGTCGCCGATGCCGCCTCCGCCGGGAGCGGGGAAGGCGGGCGGTGGGGGGGCAGCGGCGGCGGCCCCCCGGAGCTCTCCCTGCTCCTGCCGGGCTCCGGGCAGCAGCGGCGGAGCAGCTTCACGGGCGGCGAGTGCCGCTCCCCTCAGCCGTCCCCGGCTCGCTCCGCGCCGCCCGCCTCCAGCCCGCCGTCGCCCGGCCCCGGGAAGCAGCAGCAGCAGCGCACCGCCGAGACGCTCGGCTTCTACGAGAGCGACCACCGCAGGCAGCAGAAGCGCGGCGGGGCCTCAGGTGAGCCGGGGGGGCCCTGCGGGGGCTGGAAAGACAGGCAGGCGCGCCCGCGAGCATGTACAGAGTGCATCGCGGCGGGCTCAGAAAGAAAAGCGGAGTGCCTCTGGGCACGTGCAGAGTGTTTCTTCTTCTCACGCGAACTCGAGCCCATGCCGCTTCTCGGTTGTTTGGGGGCGGCAGGAGTCAAATTTAGATTTTCCCAAGAGGTGGGAGCAAAAAGGGGCTGCTGTGGTTACGGCGCCAGTTTCTCTCCGGGAATGTCTTGGCGGCACCAAGGAAAATAAATGCACCTTGCACTTAGTCGGGGGTTTTTCGTGGTTGTTCATAGGTGGCGAGGTGGGTCTTGCGCAGGGTGCAAGGGCAAGACCTCGCAGGCGGCCTTCCCACCAGATGTCAAAGAGAAAAATAACTACCAAACTTTCAGAAGACATCTGAAGGCAGCCCTGTTTAGGGAAGCTTTTCATGTTTAATAGGTTATTGTATTTTAGTGTTTTGTTGCAAGCCGCCCAGAGTGGCCGGGGAAACCGAGCCAGATGGGTGGGGTACAAATAATAAATTATTATTATTTAGTTTTTTTCCTCCCTAGAAATGAAGGGCTGAGTGCATTCAGGAGCATGGAGAGATTTGGGTGGCGAGTGACTTTTGGCAGACAGCATTTGGAGCGGGGGGGGGGCAGGAGGAAGTGAGTGAGCAAGCAGAAATCAAAGCTGAAAGTTGTCTTCTCTCAGCCAAGTGTTGCTGCTCTTTTAAATCAAAAGGTGGCAAGGAGGTTGTAGAAGTAGAAATAGCATTCCTGCTGCGTGCGTGTTTTGTGCACCAAGAAGTGAATCCGGCAGTTCTACTCTGGAAGACAGTACAAGAGTTCCTCTGAAGTCAAGTACTTAAGAGGGTTTCTCTCTCTCTCTCTCTCATGACAGCCTTGCCAACTGCTCTCTGATTGGCTCTGCTGTTCTTGCCTTTTCCAAGTTTGAGATTCGGTGCTGTCAAAAGTTTGGAGGAATTTAGTTTTACAAGCACCTAAGCCTTTTTTACAAGCTAGTTTTACAAGCACCTAACCAAAATCGTGGTTTCAAGCTGAGATTTGCTGATCTACCTTTGGACAGTTTTTGGTTGGAAACTGCCAAGGAGTTCCCCCTTCTGGCAAACAAAGCTATTTTGCCATTGCTCCCATTTTCCAGTACATATCTCTGTGAGTTGAGCTTTTCAAGCATGATTGCTATAAAAACTAAATACAGAGAGAGACTGAGAGCTGTTGACGAAGAGCTACGTGTGTGTCTTTCTTTGATTCCAGCCAGAATATCAGCTTTGTGTTCAGGCAAACAGGCCCAGGTTGCGCACTGAATAAAGTATTTTATAATTTTTCATATTTCTGTTTACTTACTATTTCATAATAATGTAATTATAAAATACTTTCTTTGTGTTTATTTGATTCCTATTAAAGAGAGTTACTTTATATATAGTCAATATAGGCACAGAGTTAATTTTTTAAACATTTTCTAATGGTGGTGTGCCTCGAGATTTTTTTCATGAAAAAAGTGTGCCTTGGCCCAAAAAAGGTTGGGAAACACTGGAATAGAGGAAATTCCGTCCTCAGAGACACCATGAGATAGCACATCAAACACAGGATATGTAAGAGTCCCACAGTTTATTTTACCTTGAACAGTCATGTCTGTGGTTAAAAAACTTGCAGAATATTTTTGAACAAAAAATTCAATAAAATATGAATATAGGGTCATGTAATTAAATGACAGGAATATGATAGCATTTGATGTTGTTCTCTCCCTTCATAGAAAAGTAGGGTGTGTGCTATTCAAGTTTAGGAAGTCTATTTTTCTCTCCACTCTCTCAAGCATGCAGTTTAATAACTTTTCTGTGCCTGACCTTTATATGAGGAAGAGAGGCCAGCAGCCAGTTTTTCAAGTTGTCTTCTAAATGCATAACCACCAGTTCTAAAAATCTCAAAAACTGTAATCCACAGGTCTAGATAACTCATACTTTCTCTCTGCCCTCGTAGCATTTGGGGCAATGCCACAATTTCTCAACTGACATCAAAATATGCATTTACCCATAGTGTGCAGCACAATGCATATTTACTTAAATGCATCAGTATGTGCTCAAATCCATCAGCAAATTAATGCATTAGTTAAGCATCCCAATCCAGATCTGGTTGCAATAGATATAAGCAATGGCTGTGTGTTTGTTTATTCTCCTAGATGGTGTCTCATCCAGTTTGGCCTTGAATCCCACTTGAGTTTGCAAGGGATGATAACATATTTTAATGTGACTGTGGAAACAGAATATTTGAAACAGCCTTCCCCCTCCTCCGCCCAGAAGGTACAAGGACAGGTGGATCATTCCAGAACACAGAATGCAGATGACCACAAAGGCCAATTCACACAAAAACAGCATTATATAAACCTGGCTCATGGTTGCTCCAACCCTGCCCCACATCTATCTATATCCTTCCCCTCTAACTGCAGCCCTCCTAAGAATGAAGATCTTTATTTGTGAGAGAGCTGCATAGGATTAATGGTGCACCCAGAGAAGGACCTAGAACAGGGTCTTGTTATCTGGTAGTGTATTTATTTAAACTATTTACAATCACCCTTTCTGGACCCACCCACCCAAGGCGGTAGACCACCATATAACAGTACAATGCCATATGATATAACATGACGTAACATTCTTAATAAATGCTTTTTAAAATACAAAAACAAAACCCCAGTACGTTAAAATATAAAGCAGCATAAAACCACAAATCCTCTCTGCCACCAATGCACTCTCATCTACATTACAATCTGAAAAGCTTGAAGTTTTAACCATCACAGACTCAGTCAGCCAAGGTTCTGGGAAAAGCAGAGATGTTTCAGGGCAATTTTGCAGTGTTTGAAAAATAGTGGCTGAGAGCCTACCTTTAAAACCCAGCCAACCGCTGCATTCTGCAGGGGAAAGCATCTTGCAGATTTCACCTTATTCTGGAGGTCCATTCCATAACATACAGGGGTCAAACCTTGAGTGTGGTGCCAGCCAAATCTTTGCAACGCCCTCCCCATTACTCATCAGACCAATGTCTCATCTCTATTGCTCTTTCGGTGGCTTATTGAAGACTTTCCTCCTTCAACAAGCCTTTTAAGCTGGGACCTTTATCCCAGCCTGTATCTGCACTGGAGATAAATAAATTGTTTTTACATATTAAATTGTTTTATATATAAGGAATTGATATATTTTATGAGAAGTAATTCATAAATAGAATCCAAATAAAAAAAAATGCTAGCTTTCGATTGTTGCTTTTATCCGATAGCAGTTTTGCGTGTGATTATCGTTCTCCTTGCTTTGAGTTTTGTAAGCCACCTTGAAATAACTGATAGAAAGTGGTATATAAATGTTTTAAATAAATAAAATGTGCAGTCATCACAAGGCAGTGGGGAGATCAGCAACTACTCAGAGATCATCTATAGTTTGTTTAAAAATAGGTTGTTCCAAATAATAACATAGTAGCTCTGAGAAAAGTTTGTAAGCCCCTTGTTGACGCTGATTTTCCATATTTTTCTAAACTCCATGACTGCATTTAAACAGTGCAAGTGTTTATCCTCAGAATACAAATTGCCCATTCTAGCTCCTTGATTGGATGAGGGGCATGCCGGGAGCATGCAATGAGCTCATGCCGGGGCCTCATCCATGCCCATGGAACCCAAATCAGGCAAATTATGCTTAGTGCTAACCAGCTATTTATTGTCTTTAAGTGGGTTTTGCAAGCCATGCTTTGGAGACAAGGCCCTGCCCTTCATTCAGCAGTCATAGCAAAATATGGGTATTGCAAAACAAATCAAGAGAGGAATCAATCCCAGAGAAAAAGAAGGAAGGGGTGGAGGGTGGTAGGATGATGGAGCCTACAAGTCCATGAGACATTCCTAATCCTCAAAATCATGCTACGGAGGATTGGAATAGGATGCTCGAAGTTAGCTAATCTGTGCAAACTAAGCTAATACACACCACCTTTCAGAAAAGAATCATAATATGTTGACAGGTAAATTTATCTGTCATAGATAAAAGTACTACAGTATTGCTAACATCCATGATTCATCTCTAGCCTCGATAGCTCATCGGCAACGCTGATGAGTAACGCAACAATCACAACAGATGCTGACAAAGCCTTTCTGGTCTCCATGACCACAAGTTGTCTGTGCGCATGTTGCAATGCGTGCGTGCACATACCAAATTTAACCTGAAATACAACTGATTTGCTTAGAAACATGATTCAAGCCCAAATCCACCAAGGCATGCATGCTCCTCATAAGTAGCAGTAGACAAGTGCAATTAAAACATTAAAAATAATACTCAGTAGCCAAGCTCCCAAGTGACGTGGATTCGATTATGAAAGGGAAGCTTAACATTAAGTGGCATGAAAGAGGATTAAGTCAAGTTGGGAGTACTAACTAAAGAGCACAGTGTGCTTGATTGTGCCAAA
This sequence comes from Podarcis melisellensis, assembly GCF_964234715.1. Taxonomy (NCBI): domain Eukaryota; kingdom Metazoa; phylum Chordata; class Lepidosauria; order Squamata; family Lacertidae; genus Podarcis; species Podarcis melisellensis. The sequence goes on along the minus strand of NC_138528.1, from coordinate 106,148,725 downwards.
ATATCCACACCCCTCTGCTTCCATCAACAAGTGTACCAGAAAACCCAGTGCTTCTTTTATAGAATCTGTGAAAGTACTAACATAGCAAGTACTCCTAGGACATTGGGAGAGTGCTCTGCAATCTGAGGTGTAAAGGAGTAGAAATCTTCAAGGATTTTGTCTTTACAAAATCAAAATGCCAGGGAACAGCTTTGTGATGTCACCAATCAAATCAACCAGGACTCTGGTTGATTTGATTGACACCGTATGCCCTTTTAAAATGTGGGGTTTGGGGGGGCGCTATTGGGTTGTTTTTGTTTTTATTAGATATTTTGTGGTTTTATAGTTTGACTTTATTCTGTGAACTGCCCTGAGACCCCCAGGTATAAGGCGGTATATAAAATTCATAAATAGTATTATTAATAAATTAATAATAATTTATTACGCTTACCAGGAGGTTGAAGGAGGAGAGGCAAAGTGACAGTGAGATTGGGGTTTCTCGAAGGAGAAAGTTACTGGGGAAATGGTGTCCTTGTGATAGGAAGTTTTAAAGCACTGTGATGCCTAATGACAATTTCTTTTTGCTGAAAACACGGTAATAGAACATGTTTACCTATTACACAGATTAGGTTGGGTTATTTGTTTTTTTTTAATTGTCTTTTAAAAACACAGATAAGATACTTTAGAATAACAAAACAAACAATGGATTAACAGCATCTGTCTCTCAGTGATCTGAAACGTCTTTCTCTTCCTACTCTAGCATCTTGGAATAAGCGCAATTTGTCCAAAATAGATGCAACTAAGTCATTTGGTTTCACATGAGTATTCATTCTGTGCGGCCCAATCTTAATCCTCTTAATACCGACTGAACTTCTATTTCTGAAGACATTTCTATAATTTCATCCACCTTACATTTTTCTGCAAGAGATTTTAAGGATTTAAAGCATCTTTCTAAAGCCTCAGCCTTCATAGCACCTTCCTTCCACATATAATTTAAAAGCCAATCTAAAGGCATTACAATGACTACTCCACAACCTAAAATTATACTGGCATTTACATTTTTTAAAGAATCTAAAATATTCTTTTCTACTTCAGCATGGTGCGATAAGGCATCCTGCCAGTGTTTTCATTATAGTCTCTCTGCTTATTATAACTTTGAAGTATTTTCGTCTTAGATGCACCTTTTCACATCAGCGCAGTAAGTTATATTATTACTCAAGGAGGAAATAACTTCCCATCAGTGAAGTCCACAAATCTAATGCTCTTATTTTAATGCCATCTCGTGCTGGTTTTTGTTGTTGTTGTTGTTTGAGTGTTTTAATTGCTTGCAACATTATATTGTTTTATTGATAGCTTTGGAAGGTGAAAATCCCAAATCAGAGATAGCCAACATAGCATTCTCCATATGGACTACAAGGCCCAGCCTGCAGGGCCAGTGACCATGGATAATGGGAATTGCAGTCCACAACTTTCAGAGAGCACCACACTTGGCTATCTCTCCCTAAAAGCCAGGGACAGGAATAATGAGACCATTCTAGAATGCCACCACACACAACAAGAGGAAGGTACCTGCATTCTTGGGTGAATCTCAAGGTATTCACAAACTTTTTTTTTTTAAGGAGAGGACCAGAAGAAAGAAAACCCCCACCAAAGACACCAAGTACAATGGAGTGCATGTATGCCGTACATGCTAAAGTCTTTCTTCTCCCCATGCATTTTAATATGTTTGGAGACCAGGGTTCACATTGGCTAAACAGCCATTGCTGAGGCTTCTGGTGCAGGAAGGATGGCACAAACAAGGGGAATGAGATATGGTGGGAAGAGGCAAATTAGCAGGTAATAGGGGAGCAGCTGGAAACAGAGGTGGCAAAAGAGAATGGCAGAGCAGACAAGAGAATAGAGGGAAGGGAAAAGGAGAAACTTTAAAGTGGGAGGAAAATCATGGCTTGAGAAAGAGAAAGCCAGAGACAGGAAGGGGCAACGAAGTTAAGAGATGGAAGTGAGGAGGCACTACTTGAAATGCCCACAGTAATGTGACCTGTGTGGAAAAGAATTTGGATATTACAGCAGGGCAAGAATAGGGCAGGACATGTCCATTGCGTGCACCATTTACACAAATTGTCTAACGTTGCCTGTTAAATTTTAAAAAGCCAAACAAAGCTTACCAAATGAAGGAGACTCTCTGCCATCTTCTAAACCCGAATCCCGTTCTCTGTCTCTCTTTCTGTGTTTGTGCCCTCGGTGTCGATGGCGTCGATGGCTTTTCCTTCCTCCCAGCGGCACATGAACTCCAATAAACAAAGTTCTGTGACCTAGAGAGCAGAAAACAGGTTGGGTAAGTACATTTGGAAAAAACAACATTTATTTAACACTGAATCACTGGCCCAATGCCCTATTCTTATGTGGAGGCAGCTCCTTAAAAATAAGAAGAAGAAAGTGGAGGGAAAGAGATGGAGGGGGAAATCTCTGGTACCCACAGACCCTGTGTGGTTACAGCAAAGCTTTCCAAACTTTTCATGCTGGTGACAAACTTTTTAGACATGCATCATTTCACGACACAGTAATTCAGTTTTACTAGTAAACTGGATATTAAACTAACCCCTTTCCAGCCCCGGGAGGAGCATGGGGAGCACACATAAACACCTCAGCCAACACACTAACGTGTCACAACACACAATTTGGAAAACTCTGGGTTAAAGTGTCGGTCTAAGACCAGGATTCAAATCCCTACTCAGCCATGAAGCTTACTGGGTGACCTTGGGCCAATCACTGCCTCTCAGCCTAACTCAATTCTCAGGATTGTTGTGAGGATTAAATGAGGAGGGGAACCTTGAGCTCATGGAGGGGGGATATAAATGCAATAAATAAATAAAACGAACAATAATAAAATGTGGATACTATGCTGTAAGCATAAACTGAAGGGTTGAAAATGTTTCAGCATAAATAAAGTACCTAATGGACTAATGAAGCCGCTGAAATAAATGTGATAAAATGCTAACCCAACTTGCATAGCAGAGCACTATCTTTATTAGGCCCAAGCCTAATTCCAATTTGGTCATATTTTCTTACCATCTCTTTACTGGTTGTGGCATAAGATATGACTGCCTGGATGGACTAATGTCAAAATGGAGGCACAATTCCATTCTGACACCCATGAGAAGGTCAGGGTTTGAGTGTAAAGAGGAGTATCTGGATCACATTAGAGCTTCTTGGGCACAATTGTTCACAACTGTTACGATAATTAGCATCATGGTTTTAAAGTGTTATTAAAAGGTAGCTTCCGTGTAACGATTAGGTAGCACAAAGACTTGTCCAACTGCAGTCTCCAGTTGTATTATCTTCTGGCTACTGGAACAGCCGCCACATAACAAATAAACATTTGCAGCTTCTCTAGAGTCGGATGTGTCAATCCCGGCACCCCACCCCCTCAAAATATTCAGCTATATGAAGCTGAAACCCCATGTGACCTCTAATCTCATGCAGGCTCCAGCAAGGGCAAAACGCAGAGAATCATTTGTCATAAAACGTCAAATAAATTTGGGACCGACAATAATTCTCTGTAGAAGCAGATAGAAACAAGCTCCTAGCACGCCAGTTTAAAACAAAACAAAACCATGCTCGTCTTGTTCTGCCATTCCTGCCTTCCCACCCTATCTGCTTTACAGTGGTGAGCAAAATGGATTTGGATTATACTGCTGTGGTTTTTACATCACTTATATACATTTTACATCTTTTCAAATTATGTTCTTGGGTCCTCATGGGGTTTTGAAGCAAACTGGAGGAATCAAGATGCACACAACTTCGTTCTTCCATTTCAGCTACTTATTTTTACAGTTTGCAATGGAGAATGGACAAACCAATCACCTTTCTGGTTCCACTACACATAAGACTCGGAATTATAGAGTTGGAAGGGACCACAAGGGTCATCTAGTCCAACTCCCTGAAATTCAGGAATTTTTTTTTGCCCAATGTGGAGCTCAAACCCACAACCCTGAGGTGAAGGGTCTCATGCTCTGCAAACCCAGCCATTCCACTTGCTCATGGATCGCTTCTTAAGGCCAGTTGCTAAATTGGCTGCAACGCTCACAAAACAGGTTAAGAATGGTATGTTAAACAGTTAAAGCATCTCAAGCACAGAGAGTGCACAAGAAAAACAAACTGCCCCAAGCCAACCATACCATTAGGCAGAGTGAGGCAACTGCCTCAGGCATCTGATTTTCAGTGTCGCAAATGAGCAGCCAATTGTTAAAAGTTATTTAATTTATTATTGCTGAATGTTTACTCGCAGAAAGAAGCAGTTTTGGGATTTTCTCCCTCAGTCTTGGGTAGCGTGCACCTTGGCTTGCAGGTGGGGGAAGGTCACAAGCTGCTCTTCCTCCTCAGGTGACAAAATGTATTGGGCGGACGTTGCCCAAAGTGCATTTTTAAAATTAAGGCGCAGAAATATTAATTTACATATATTGAATTTACATATGTTTGTAAATTGAATAATTTACAAATTGAAATAATAATAATAATAGTAATAGTAATAGTAATAATAGTAATAATAATAATTTATACGCCGCCCACCCATCTGGCTGGGTTTTCCCAGCCACTCTGGGTGGCTTCCAGCAAAATATTAAAATACAGTAGTCTGTCAAACATTAAAATGAAAAAAATGGGAGCTGTTTCATTACGTTTTCCATGCACCACCAGAAACAGAAAAGCATTTAAAAAAAAATTAAATAAGTTAAATCAATCCCTTCTACTTTGTGCAAGAAGTGGGAAAATGATTTCAGAGCTGCTCACAGAAGCGGACTTAGGGGAGCGTGACTCCTTTGACAGCACTGGGTGCCGGGCCAAAAAGGCGCCACAACAATGAAGAACAACGGAAGGCGAGAGGTGAAGGAGCACTGAATGTTGAGAGCCAAAGTCTACTACTGCTGCTCATCACATTATTTAGCGTGAGGTGGTACAATTCTTGTCTGGAGCTTGCACATGGCTAAGAAAGAGGGAAGGATTGGAAATCTACTGCTATGGATTGAACAGCTTTCAATATTGTTGATACTGTGGTGCTATTTATTCTCTTAGTTCCTGACTTTAATGCTGTATTGAATATCATTTTTGGTATTCGGATTCAACATCAAGCCAGAGAACTGGTGCAGATGGAAGAGGATTGGTGTCATATGATCCACAAAGCAGACACCAGAAAGAAATCCAGTCACGGCATTTTGCACCCAAACACAGTGACTGAATACAGTCATACCTTGGATCTCGAACGGCTTAGTTGCCAAACATTTCAGCTCCCAAACAACTGAAAACCGGAAGTTGGTGGTTTTTTTGGAAGCCAAACATCCGACTGGGCTTCCGCAGCTTCCGACTGGCTGCAGGAGCTTCCTGCAGCTAATCAAAAGCTGCACTTTGGTTTCTGAACGTTTAGTGTCCATTTGACTTCCAAGGTATGTCTGTACTCTTCAAGGGCAGCCAACAATCACCCTGTGAGCTACATGGGATTCAAGCCTGCATCCTGCCAGTCCTTGCCCAGACCTCTAATCGCTACATCACACAAACCTTTGAGAGAGTTGACCACCTTTCGCTTTGATTCAGCCCTCCAGGTAAAGAGGAGAAAAGAAGCCTCGTCAGGAAAACATGGATTGAAACTAATTAACCTTCGGTGCAAGCGCGGGTTTTTACAAGATCCCACTGGGTTACGCTATATGCTTGGCAGAATTCTAAGTAAAAAATAAAGGATCAGAAAACTCCTAAAGGATGTTTGCAGATACAGGGGAAAGCAGACCCTTCTTATAGAAGAGGGAAGAAAGGAAGGGGTGGAGGAAAGCAGAACATCTGTGAAGAACGGATTCAAACTCTGGGTTCCTGAATGATAAATTACAGCACAGAAACCAATAATTTAGGACAAAACAGGGAAATTAGAGGATTCTAATGGGCCATCGACTACTCAAGAGAAGACAGAACAGGAGCAAAGGAATAAACAGGAAGAATGAGGGCTAATGTGCACTGAGGTGATAAATCTTGTCTGGGGATGTACCATTTCAGATTGCAAGTGGGGGGGTGTATCTTTCATTGATTGTGTTTACTGTAATTGGTTTTAGTATTTTTGTTGTGTTTGTAAATAGCTTTGCGCAATTTCAGTCACCAAAGCAACTAATAAATATAAATAATAATAAAAACAATCAATGTTCCTAATAACAATTGATATATTAGTTAGTTAGTTAATTAATCACTTGCAGAGAGGATCAGCCACTACTGTTTTCTATTATTACAACCCTGAAGCTGTGGGATGAGTTTCCTGAGAAGGAAATTTCGCTATCATATAAAGTGTGACTATTTAATTATATAGCATATGATTCTGAAATAATGGATACTATTTATTTAATCCATATACTAATACGGATCAGTCTTCCTGTGGCTGTGCTTATGTAGCCTTGTCAGACTTTGCAAGCCAAGGCAAGCACACAATTGCATGTGGAAGTCTCAGGCTTCACTGACTTGCATGCAGATTGGCTACAAATTTAAACGTTCAAAACTTTTTAAAAAAAAAAAAACTCCACATGAAATAAGGCCCAGGTTAGAGCAGGAACCCCAGCCTACCTTATATTTTCAATCCCCCTCCATCACAGACCGTAGCATACACATACACACCAGGGCTATATTGCTGCAACATTTTGTTGCAGGGCATCACTTTTCTTTTGTATCAAGATTTTTTAATGTTTTGCAGTGGTGGTGGCAAGCTTTCCGACGCCATGAAAAAAGCTCTTCAAACTGACCCAAAGCGAACTAAAGCAGTGTGGCGAGAAAGTGGTGTTTCTCTCATATCTCTGCCAAGTGGCCTAACGTGGGTTGCCAGCACCCAGGGCCATGGGGTGGGTGCGAGGGAAGGAAATGGATGGAGTACGCATGCACATTCAACTGCCTAAGCCCTAAGGTGTCCTCATCACCCAGGGGATCTCAGCCACAGAGATAAGAAAGGAGAAAGATTTTTAAACTGTTTGTTTGTTTGTTTGCTTGCTTGCTTGCTTGCTTGTTTGCTTGCTTGCTTGCTTGCTTGCTTGCTTGCTTGTTTAAGCCTTTTAGGGCCACGTTTCCTTCAACATGATCACTCTCACGTGAACTATAAATGGGTGAATAATTTTGCAAGTTGTTGATTATGAATGTACAGCTAGACAGGCTAGTCACAAAGTATATTAGCTGAAAAATTAGGGTGATAACATTTGTGTTGGGGCTAAGGAAGCTCTTCTCATTTTCATATATTTGTGGGTTAGTCTGTCAGAAGTGGAAACCTCTGCTCAGATGCAGACCCCCGCAGAAATAGCAAAGTTGAAAAAAGTCAGATTCGTGCACGGAGCTTCCCCAGCTTCTGCGTATATTATCATTCAAACCACCTCTTTCCCTCAGGCTTTATTTGCCATTCATTCACACTTTTCCTTATGGCAGCAAAAAATATATTATTGAGTGTTGCAAATCTCACACAGGTATGGCCTTCCACTGATGCTGTAACATCAATTAATGGAGGACTGGCCATTAATTAATGAGATTGGGAATGCATATCTGCTATTTCTCCTCCTTTATCAAAAGGCAATGAAGAAGATGACACTATCGGCTGCAATTCATATGTGAATAGTAAGGCGAATGCAATTTTCCCATCCCACAAGCAATTACTGTAGCTGGAAATTGTGTTCACAGGTCTCAATCCAGAGATGTCTGAATACAGCAGAAGGCCACGCTTCTGCTCCCACGCTAAACAGACGATGAGCACTGTCAGCTCGGAATGAATAGCAATGGAGTCAAGGGCATTTGCAAATATGCCAGACTGAGACCAAACCAGTCGCTAATGGACCTTGTCTTTTTGAACTAATTTCTTTGCTTCCTTTCCCCACGAAATCTCATCATCTGGGAGGCTGCAGGTAACAAAAAAGGTGTTAAAACTGAACTGAATTGATCCGTGCCTCACCAGTACTAGATACAGTTTTATGTTGTTCCCCAAGTTGTAAGAAGTCTGGAGAGTTTTAGCTTTCTTTTGAATGAGGAGCAGAGGGTACACTTAATGATGCTCCTGTGATATCCTTTTACAGTGGTACCTCAGGTTACATACGCTTCAGATTACATACACTTCAGGTTACAGACTCCGCTAACCCAGAAATAGTACCTCGGGTTAAGAACTTTGCTTCAGGATGAGAACAGAAATTGTGCTCTGGCAGCGCAGCGGCAGCAGGAGGCCCCATTAGCTAAAGTGGTGCTTCAGGTTAAGAACGGACCTCCGGAACGAATTAAGTACTTAACCTGAGGTACCACTGTATTTACAGACAGAGGCATAGAATGGGGAGCATCCCCCTCCCACAAAGACCCCCTCACTCCCTGCCAGCGGCAGGAGCTGGAGAGCACAGAGGGTGAAAACCACCCTCTGCATATTCTGCCCCCGCCTGGCACACCCAGCCACAGCTCTCCCTTCCCAGGGTCGATCCAGACTCGGGGCGGAGAGCGGCTGCAATGCCTGGTGCACCTAGCCACAACTCTGCATAACGGCTGCAGCATGTCCGGCTGAGGCTCCTCCTTCCCTGGATCAAGGCTGACCTGGGGGGTGGAGAGCGGCTGTGACGCCCCGACAGCAACTCCTCCACCCCAAAGTTAAGCCCGACCCAGGGGCAGGCTGCAGCTGTGGTGCCTGGCATGCCCAGCCAAAGCTCCTTCTGACCCAAGGAAGGAGAGTGGCTGTGGCGCACAGCTACAACTTCCACTTCAGAAGGAGAGCGACTGTGGCAGGCCCGCTCAAGCTTCCTATTTCCCTGGGTCAATCCTGATCCAAGGGTCAGAGAGAGGCTGTGGCTCCTGCTTCCTCGCAGCCAGCCAGCAGCTCCAGCAGAGAGAAGAGAGTGGGCTGCCCACTCTCCTGGATTGGGGTGTGCAAATACAGCCCTGTATCGGTGCGGCAGCGGGTTCCCTCCATGCCCTGTCCCCTTGGGGGGCGCAACCCAGGCACTTTTTAGATCCGCTCCGCCACTGTTTACAGATACATGGGCCAGGCATGGAAAACCAGACCAGCACCCAGAGACACGAGAGTACTGTTCTCTAAAGCAGAATCAGTTCTGCCTTCTGCCTGCCCCATGGAAAGAGAACAGCACCCTCCTAGAACCTGTCATTGTACACCTTTTCAAGCCAGTTGCAAAACTCCCTTGCTATTTTGGAGCTCTCTAAATGGTTTTCTCTCCTCCACAAGCTGAGCACATGGGGTGAATTTTAGCTCTTTCAAGACCATCTTTCATCTAGTTAGACAATATCAACTGATTATCATCACCAAATTCTAACAAGCAATGCCGCTTTCCTTGCTATATCATGTATGTTATAATATCTTCCTAGATCTTGGCCATTTCATTTGACATTTAATTATTGTCTTTGTCAATGAGATTGTATCCAAGTGGCCAGATCCCTATATTGTGGTCTGTTTGCAGAGAATAAACTGAGAATTATTATGAAGAATATGTCCAATAGGGCACAAATAGGTGTATAGGTGCTATTGGCCAATTCCCATCAGCCCTAGCCAGCATGGACGATGGTCAGGGATGATGGGGGTTGGAGTCTAGCAACATCTGGAGTGCCATAGGTTCCCCATTCCTGCAAAAGAAAATTTTGGGTTCAGCTGTAATTGGGAAAACATATTTCTTCCTCTATTAAAGAGACACATTGCTGCAAAGTCAGAGAGTTCTCCTTCGGGTCCACAGTTACCTGCAAGCATTAGTTCTGAAGGCAAAGTGAAAAACAAAAAAGCCCATGCCCCATTCCCCATTCCCCACCCACCCCAGCTTTAAGCACCTATGCAAACAATTGATGAACATTTTGCTTGTTGATCTGAGCAACCATCTGTTCTGCCTGGATGATAGATCTGGATGTTGCTACCAGATCTATCTGCCAAAACGGTGACTACACACGAAGACCAAATAAAAGCACAAAGGCCTCAATCTGCAATGAAAGATCTCGCCCAGTTTGGTGCACTGTCAATTTTCCAGCGTAATGTCAATAAGTAGTCATGCTTTCTTCAATTAAATGTAACATCCTATAAACCCATTTCTGTAACAGCCAGTTGTCCGTCATGCATCCTATTCCATACACAGGGTAGGAAAGAATAAATTTGAATTTATTTTTCAAATGTTGACGGTTGCAGGTTTGAGGACACCTTGAAACAGGGGTAGCTAAAGTTGTGGCTTTGTGGGTGCTGCTGGACTGGAGTCAAGCCCAATCAGCAAATGCACAATGGTCAAAGGGATAAAAAGAGTCCAGCAATAACTGGAGGAACAGAGCCGTCCCACCCCTGCCTCACGTTGAGGTTTCGTAAGTCAACAAATCCCACTCATTATAATTTGACAAGGAGCTATTCAACCCACAAGATTAATCAAGACATCTCAGACAATGAAGAAAGCTCTAAACACATACAGTAGGTGCAGTAAAGGCTTCGTGATTTTACAACTATTGAAGGAAGTCACGAGATGGTTCAGATTTGCAGATAATACTTTCACATTAATTATTATGCTTTGCATAGTAAATACTGCACAGGAGGGGCAAATCTGAGACACAGGCAGCCGAGATTTGTGGTTCTCCTGGGCTAGAGCCAGAAGGGCCTAGGAAGCTAACAACTATGACATGTGCTAGTCTTTGGTCTTTTCAGACCTGAGATCCATTTTTTCTGCCAACGTCCATCACTGGGCTCACTTACAATTTTTTTTATCACAGGTTTTTCTCTTTTTCTCCTTCCTATCTTCCTGCCCTCTAGCTCACTCTCTCTCTCTTCTTGTCTCTTTGTTTTTAAAAAAGTAAATGTGAATATAAAAGGAGGTCACTGCTGGTGCAATCTACTATCTTCCTGCAACTGAAAACCAGCATCACGCAACAAGAATGGGGAACCTTCAGATGTTGTGGGACTCCATCAGCCCCAGCCAAATATCAGAAATGATGGAAGCTGTAGTCTAATAGCATCTGAAGGGCCACTGGTTTCCTAGCCCTGGCATAGACTGACGGTGACATTATGGTCTGCTTCTCCCATTGCCTCCTCTCTAGCACAACAGGTAGGAAAGGCAAAATCTCACCAAAGCAAAGCAGCTTACACTGGAGGTGCCCAGTGCAACAGAACGGCACTATTAACTACTTGAATTTTGAACGTCTGGCACATTAACCAGAAAATTTTGCCACCCCAGAAATAATACCTTTAGGAATAAGAAGGTTTAGCTGAACTGGCAAGACTGAAATAAATATAAAATGCAGTTTTTTACAGGATAGTTTGTGTGTATGTGTGTGTATGTGTATTATACAATTGCTTAACAGAAACAGTTCATCGTGGGAGAAATGTCTTTTCTTCAGATGCACACAGACTTTGTGAGCCATATCTGTACTTCAGAAAAGCTGAAGAGCCTGCTGTTACAAAAACTGGGGGAAATTAACACCAGCTGAAAACGACAAGCTTCAAATTCAATGTAAAACAAAAGCTCATGAAAACCAAAGGGTGATATCCAACGATGTTCATACTCAAGAGCTGTGGAATCATAGAATTGTAGCGTTTGAAGGGACTCTGAGGCTCATCTAGTCCAAACCCCTGCAATGCAGGAATAGGCAGCTGTCTCATACAGGGATTGCAACCTTGGCATTATCAGCACAATGCTCGATCCATCTGAGTCACTGGAGGCTGGTTTGTTAGGGCAAGTGGGACAGTGCCCCACCAACTTCAATCTGCCCATACCAAGTCACCTGCCTGCCTTTTCGCTTTCAACCAGTCCAGGGAGTTGTGGCACTCCTTTTCAGCTTCCTTTCCCTCCGTCTCAGCATTGCACCTTCTACAACTCAGCAGAGAGGGTGGTGGGAACAACACCAGAATAAGTTAGCTCCACCTGGCTTTGGTTCTGGCTCCGCTTACTGTTTGAGCTTCCTGCTTTCTGACCCATGAGTCTTGAAAGGTGCCAGTTACCCCTGCTCAGAGTAGAACCCATTCAAATCAATGAACTACAAAGTCCACTGATTTCAATGGCTCTTCCCTGAGCATGAATAGCAGTGGACGTCACGCAAAGTGAGCTTATTCCTGCCCTGATCTACCTGGAAAAAAACAAATTTATTAACGAGGCTTTCAAGTGTGTGGCCCACAGCCAGAATTAATTTATCTTCCTTCTTTTAAACTCATGATTCTTTGGAAGAAGCGCCACAAGTTTCAGAAAGCCTCATGTGCCACGGACAGCAATATCTCATTCTACAGGAGAAAAATTGTCTATGGAGCTCTGAGTGCACAAAGTTGCCACAAGGGAATACTAGTGCAAGGAAGAGACAAATAATTTATGTTTTTCAGTTGGAACCTGGCAGAACATTGGTCTCCCCTGCTTAAAATAACAACAGCCACAAGTCAAATTCTAGATGTAACAATTGGAGAGAGAAAATAGGATTCTGTGTTGCACTAAAATCAGCACATTCTAGTAGAATGTTGTGCAGCCCCTGCTTTTTTCAACTAAGAATCTATACACTTGCATCTACTTTTATTCAATCATTTTTTTAAAAAAAGTCTGCAAGTTTAATAACATAATTAAAGCTCTCTAATTGTTGGCTCAAAGTGGAAAGTGGAAGTTAAGGCTGAAGCCTTAACAGGCATGCCCCGTGATCAGTTGTCCAATGTCTTACAACTTACCCTCCTTGAACCCATACTTTTCCTTGGTCTTTCAGGCCCAAATCCAGATGAGGAAGATGCTCACTGAATTTCCCTGGTTTTTGAAAAGGAAATCTATTTAAATATTAGGTTCTATTAAACATGTGTGTATGTGGTTATGTGTATGGGTGTTGCAGTCTAAGTCAGAGTGGGGTTGCAGTGTGAGGACCAAAATGTAGGGTTCAGTGTAGGGTAGGTGGGTTCAGTTTGTCTTCAGGGTACATTTTTAAGTGGGATGTGTGAAAACAGCTTGTGGGGTTCAATGTGGGGCAGCTTCAGGCTCCAGTGGGATATGTGGAGGCATTTCAGTGTGAGGCAGAATGTTCAGGAGCTGGAAGTGGGAAATGTAGGTGTGGTTCTGAGGTGTTGTCTACCCTGACAATTTTTTTCAGGTTTCCAAGTGTGCCCACAGGCCCAAAAATGTTAGTGGGCCCTCATCCTGCCACTAGTCAAAACCTCACCACACCAGTAAAGGATTGCCTTCCTCAGTAAGCCTGAAAAAAGTACATTGGTACTTTAAAAACTGGAGCAAAAATAATCTAATGTCCATTTTCAGCACTGTGCAGTACTTTAATTGACACACGGTATTATATTGTGATGTTATCTGAAAAGATATTATCTGGTGATAAATCCCTCCAAATCAAGCTTCACTTATATCCAACACACTTTTGTCAGCCTCCAACTTCCAAATAAAGGAAGAATCTCAAAAGGCAAGAGGAGGTAGAATAAGGATTCTGCTATTCCATTGTGCCTTCCCTGCTCATTTTACTATATCAAATCACCCACACTCAGCACTGTCACAAGAAGAGGATAAAGGCCACCAACAAGGAATGGCAGTGATTGCTTCCCATGAACAGTGCAGCTTTAGTCAGATCAAGACTAAGACTTCTCACAGGTTGGAAAGCAGTGAGAACCCCACCCTCTGCAGCCTCCTCCAGTTGGGGAGTGGTGAACAAAGCCCTGGAGGAAGCAGACTCACTTCACATAGTGCACCTGAAGAGTAAGGAGACTGCCCTTCTCTCCCCTCCCCCCGCCTTCCAAGAAGCCCTGTGTGACATCAAATTATCATGATCACAGCTAGGGGTGGAGGAAAAATTAAACTAAGTACTTGTTGGAGGCTAATCTATCAAATTCACACTATCCGAAGCAATATGCAAACTAAAACACAGTCGTCCTTCAAAATCCACTTATCTGAATTTTGCGATGCAGTTCTCCAACCAAATGCATATATTAGGGGAAAGCGTACCTCAAGATGAAGGTGTTTGTGAAAATCATTATACTAGGGAAAACTTATTGCAAAAATGTGTGCATTAGTGCAACCTGCATATATAAAAATGTGTTAGGAGAAATTCGCACTAATAAACAATGCTGATGAATTTTTGTGAGGATTCCTTTAAAAAAAGAAAAGCACAAATTGCTACAAAATGTGGAGAACTGAATTTCAGATTGGAAAAATGAGAAACCAAGAGAACCAAAACTGACAGATCCTTCCATCCTTAATCATAGCCCTTCTACTACCACCCAACTTGCCCATTGAGTGCCACAGAGGGCAAAGGTGGGGGCATCACAGATCTTGTTACTTCCTACAAGGCTTCCAGAGTGTAATAAAGGACAGCAATCAGTCTTCATTCATAGGTTTATTTGGAGACCCTGCTAATGGGGTTTCAGTTTCCACTTGAAACAGGAATAAATGCCTTCAAACAAACAAGGAAACAAACAAATGAATGGAACCCTGCTTGGTGTTAACCCTGGTTAACACAAGGGTGGACTATACCATGGTTGAGACTGATCAGATAAAGGGAGGCGTTCTCACCAGGAAGAGGAGGAGGAGGAGGAAGAGTAAAAAGGCTACAGGTGAAGAATATGGTGAAATAAGGTTACCATATTTTAAGAGACACAAAAAGTTGTTGAACCCGGACAGTTTGACGATTTCCCAAAATTCTCCCCAGATGCTAATTCCATCATTGGAATCACGTCCAGGAAAATCTAGGCATATGGCAACCCTAGGTGAAGAGATCAGCAGAATCTTCACTGGGTCTACATTATGACATTTCCTAAACAATTTATTATTCTTTTCCTTTAAATGAAATAGAATGTTGCAAACTCATAGCCACAAAGTTCAGGCATCCATTGTTCCAGCTAATATAGACTGGAGTTCTTATTCTGTATACTTTTTACCACTCAATAAAAGGGTCCGCATTTAAGCACCCATCCAGTGAGAACTATCAGTGCATAATTCATTAAGGATATACATACGTGCAAGAACAGAGCTTGAGGTTTTGATAACGGGAAAATTATTTTCACCAACAGACCCACCACACATGTGACCTCATAGGCTTTTTGAACATGAACTAGGTTGATGCTTTTGAAAGACATGAGCCTGTGAATCAGAAAGCGCAAGTTCTCACCTTCTAAGTCTTCCTTTTCGAAATGTGTTTTGAGAAGGGAGCGTGTTCCACCCGTGTCCACCACTGCCTCCTCATCATTCCTCTGCAAAATAAAATAAAATAAAATAATACATCAGCTTTCACTGTGTTGTCAGACTTGAGCAATACAAGGTAACAAGCATTTTAACAAGATACCTTTTTTCCATCAGCAAAAAAATGCAAAGAATTTTTAAATTTGGCATTTACAGATACAAAATCTAGCTCAATTTCATCAAATCTGAAATAAATGATAGATCCATTGATAGAAATAATAAACTGAGGTGTGTGTCACCTTCAGAAGAGCATTCTATTGATTGGGGGCCAGCCCTGGAAAGGCCTGTTCCCATGGGATCATCCTCTGCACTTCCTTCAGGACAGAGAAAAGTCTCTGGTGAAGGTTGTAAGGTCCAAGCTGGTTTAAATGGGGAGAGGCGGTCGTCAAAGTATAACTGTCCTGAGCCATATAGGGCTCTAAAGATCAAAACCAGCTAGGAAACCAGTCAGTAACCAATGCAGTCTGGCCAGAATTAGTATAATACATTCAGACATTCTGTTCCCAAATATCCCCCAACCTGGTTGCTGAATTCTACACTAGTGGAGGTTTCTGAACTATCTTCAAAGGCAGTCCCACGTATAATACATTGCAGTAATCTAACCTAGGCATTACCAGAGCATAAACAATGGCACACGTCTGGCAGCAAGCATGGAATAAGATCACTAGGTGTCCCTGTGGTAGTGCATGGGGGCACACAATATGCACACAGGCCTCCATCCCAGATAATGACTGGAGCATTTCACTGTACTTAGCCTTATGCATGACTGAACAAATCCAGTACCAGGAGGGAGAAAAGATGGGTTCCATTGAGCCCTTTGGGGAAATATTCCCATGCTGACAGAGGCACCTATAGAAGGAGATGCACTGCACACTTTATATAGGAAAATGTGCATGTGCAAAAGGCCTTTGTGAGTGTCAACCATATTTATTATCTTTAAGAAATGTATGCTTACAAAACAGCCTTTGACTTGCGAGAAGAATATAGCCATGGAGGTAATTACTCTGGGATACTGCACACGCTTTTGTCAGATACCCAAAACATTGGGGGGGGGGTTAGGAGGGATACTTACTGAAACGCTCTAAAGCAGCGATTCTCAACCTGTGGGTCCCCAGATGTTGTTGGACTACAACTCCCATCATCCCTGAGCTCTGGCCTTGCTAGCTAAGGGTGATGGGAGTTGTAGTTCAGCAACATCTGGGGACCCACAGGTTGAGAAAGGCTGCTCTAAAGAATTAGGGAGCAGGTAGGATAAATTACTGTTCCACATTTTCTATACTGAGATACCAGACTTTCCCTTCAGCATACTGTATTTTTAAATACCAACATGTAAAAGCCCACACCTCTGTTTCATTGCAGATTTGACACTTTCAGGATTGTCAGAATGCAGCATCAAGTATCATCAAGTACTAGCCACGCGTAGTATGCTCTATACTCCTGCTAATGTTCACCTTGACATTTGTAAGAATGGTTGTACTGAAGCAAAAGAAAGACAAGCCTACTCTCTGAACAGAAGGGCTAAGAATACAGACAGAAACACATTATTTCAAAGATTGTTAGAAGTGTTCTCCGCTGCTGAGACAAAGAGAACTCTGATTATTGCCTTGCTCAGCTCCTCTCATTGAAGGGTCCTTACAATGACACAGTCATCCAAAATTGGTTTACTGCTCCCAACATTTATCTACATATTTGATGCCACTGTCACCCTTCTTCCCTGAATTGTCTGCTTGAAGGTCTTGCTGCATTCAAAACAGGGCAACTGAGGAAAGCGCTCTGAGTTTCATCTGCATAAAATAAACCCTTCCCTCTTCGATGAGCAGTCAAGGATTAGTTTATTTTTAGGGGGCAAAGGCAATTCAGTCCAGATTCTCCAAAGTATTATTTTAAAACCACCTCTATTATTATTATTATTATTATTATTATTATTATTATTATCATCATCATCTGACTGCATTAAGGTTAATGGATAGATGTTCCCCTTTTGGCCAGCCCTGTACCACACAGTACAGGATGTGCAACAAAGTAGAAAGCAATTAGTTTTCATTCCAGATTTATATCTTCCCCAGGGCAGCGTGTCATATGCATGAGGACAGCTCTGCCCTCCCTCCCTCTTGATAGAAAAAAACTAAGAGAACGCTCAAATGCACGCCTGCGATGATGCTAAGATTTGCACCAATCAGCTTTAGCTTGGGCAGACAGATGTGCCAGTCAGTTCCAGACACACAAATATTTAATGCAGCAAGCGTGCAACTTTTGAAAAGGGTCACCATTCTTGGCATTGAATCTAAAGCAACAAACAACATGTTTAAAAATTGCATGGCACTAAATGTGCCTTAGAAAGGGAAAAAGCAGGATAAATACTGGAAATGAATATGGGCTTATAACATTCTAATGCCCTGTTCAGCTATATATTGTTGACTTAAGCAGTGGCTTCACTCCAGTGTATACCTTTGGCACTGCCTGAACTGAGGCATATTAAATGTACAATCAATTGAGCTGGATCGATTCTGCATCAAGCTAGTGGATCACTGCATTAAGCTGACACTGGTTTATTCACTAAACAGTCAGTGAGTTATTTTTAAAACCATCCATGCATTGAGTGATGCAAAACATAAGTACTTTTAAAAATATTGCTCTCCCCACACCCCACATTTCTGCAATTCTAATGAATTGTATAATTCCATCTGCATTAGACATTTCATGCCACTATAAACAGTCATGGTTCCCCCCCCCCAAAAAAAAGGATTCTGGGAGCTGTAGTTTGTTAGGAAAGCTAAGTGTTGTTATTTTGCCCCTATTCCTTACAATTCTCAGAGTTTCCAAAGAGAAGCGAGAGATGCACTTTTGATCAGTGGGCTGGCACTGCACCCCACTGATGGCTTCTGGATGGCAAGTATACCTGCCTGCTACCAGGGCCGGATTTAGGTTTGATGAGGCCCTAAGCTACTGAAAGTAATGGGGCCCTTTGTATGTCCAGCTGTCCTTTGTCAACAACAAATTGTTGCAGTTTTTTGTGTTGAATATATGCTATATGGTAATTTATGGACCTAATAGGTATCTAAAGCTATTTGCACATAACAAAATATGTAATTTATCAAAGTAATTGTTGAACTGAAATACAATTAAGAAAAAGTATATTAATAGTGAAATGCAAAAGGGTTAGCACTTTTTTTTCCACAACTGAAGATCAACCCTGGCCATACTCAAGTCTGATACACTTTATGTGTGGCAACTTGGTGAGGCCATCATTTGACCACGTCATTCTTCACCCTCGCAATGAAATGAGTAATTTCTCAGACTGTAATACGCATTCAATATGCCACACAATCGGGATAAATTTTCAGTCACATAATTCAACCTTGCACAGAGAAGAGCGGTGGTGTGTTACAGCTAAGCCCCATTAAAACTAATGGCATTTCCACATAAATGCTTTGTGGAGTTAAGGTTGAGTCATATATTTCCAATTTATACAGCTGCCATTTTACATACCCATTTTAAACCTACGTGTTAGCAAAGCTACTCTAGAATGCTGGATCACTGAAATACTGGTGGAATGCCATATTGGATTTACGAACCTGAAACACCATTCTAAGTACCAGTGAATCAAAGTTTGAAATAAGGACCTTATGCATTATATCTTGCGCTGCCCCTTATATAATGAAGCAAGAGAACAATTTTTAACACCTATAATGACAAGTTCCCCTGGCCAGAACCCCTCTGACATGATTTTATATCTCCTCGCAGACAGATAAGTATGTGACCTGGCGTGTAGCACTCTTTGCAACTGCTGCTAGGAAAATTAGAGCAAATTATATAGCCAAGGGAGCCACCAACTGTAAAGGAGATGAATTTATTTGACCCTATCTACATCAAGCTATAAAGGGACGCGGGTGGTGCTGTGGGTTAAACCACAGAGCCTAGGACATGCCGATCAGAAGGTCGGCGGTTCGAATCCCCGTGACGCGGTGAGCTCCCGTTGCTCGGTCCCTGCTCCTGCCAACCTAGCAGTTCAAAAGTATGTCAAAGTGCAAGTAGATAAATAGGTACCACTCCGGCGGGAAGGTAAACGGCTTTCCGTGCGCTGCTCTGATTCGCCAGAAGCGGCTTAGTCATGCTGGCCACATGACCCGGAAGCTGTACACCGGCTCCCTCGGCCAATAAAGCGATATGAGCGCCGCAACCCCAGAGTCGGCCACGACTTGACCTAATGGTCAGGGGTCCCTTTACCTTTACCTTTTACATCAAGTTATATTCTATCTTTATTACCAAACTCCAAATATAATTGCACATTGTATTAATTAACATTATTTTTTTAATATATTAGTGGCCATGTGATAATTTTAGCCTATAAATTTTATTGTTTAATGTCTTAACCTGTATATTAAGGTACTTTTATAGCTCTGTTTAGAGAAGGTAATGTCTTGATAATATAAATGTTTTAAGTTTTTTGTATCAATCCAGTATATTTTCTTTTAATTGTTGAATGATTCTGTGTACATTGCGGCAGCCTTTGGCTATGTGCAATAAAACTGACTGACTGACTGACTGACTGACTGACTGACTCTAGCTGAGGCTGCTAATGAAGCGAGAGACCATCTTGGCTGTACGTCCTGGAAGACCTGATCCCTGCCTTTCAGGCTATTTCCACTGGTGGGAGGGCAGGGCCCTGACTGACTCCACCTATAAAAGCCGAGGCTGCTGAATAGACTTTTGGTTTGGGGTGTTGTTTGAGAGGTTTTGTTGCCGGAGAGAGCGGGGGTTTGTTGCTTTTATTTTTGTATCTTTATTGGAGGAATGGGGCATTAGGGGAGGAGGAAAAGGGAAAGTTATATTGAATATGCAGAAGTCCGCTCTCATGACATTGGATACAACCCTTTATTGTGGGCCATACAAATTATCTGTCAATTAATATAACAAGCTCAGAGAATCCCAAGGTCTCTGATGGCTTCAACTAATTCAACTGATCAAAAACAAACAAATACCTGCCTTGGATGCAAATAAGGACATAAAGCAGCTTTAGGTAAAAGAACTGACTTTTAAGATCATGTAATATCATAAACATTTTTTCGCCTTTGGTGGCATGCAGCCCCACATCCTGAATTTAAATTCCTTCCAAGTTGTAGAATTGCAAATGCCTACATTATTGTCTCATTACAATTATCTCCATCCTTTAATTATCATGTCTCAGGCTTCATTAAACCATCATGTGCTGTCTAAAGCCTTATCCATGCCTATGTACTCAACATGCACAGGGTTGCCTACCAAACTATTTCACAGTTCCAAAGTTTAACATTGCAGGGAATGGATGTATGAAGCTGCCATTTTCTGTTTCGCTCAGTTTCTCATTTTTTTAGTCTTAAATTTAGTTCCCCACCCCCATTTCTGCATGCATTTGCAATTAAAATAAAAAGTCAAGCTAAAAACATGCATGCGTTTTCATGTATCTCCTAATGTTTCCACAATCCATTTTGCCTAGCATATGCATTTTTACAAGCAACTTTATCCCAACAAAACATGATTTTGTACATTACTTTCACTGTTATTCACATTTTGGCTTTCAATTTTTACTAAACAAAAAACCCTCCCACACTTTCAGTACACATTCATTGGCTGGAGATCTGCGCTGAAAAATTCAGAGAAGTGTGAATTCCAAGGGCTTGTTGCTTTGGTTTGCCTATTATTTTGGCAAATGCAATTTGGGAGCTCCATATTAAAAGGTGAACCAAATGAAATTTCTCCCTCGTCCCCGTGGTTAGGTAACAATCACAGCTTACAGGCTACACTGAAGCTCAAGTCCATATGTACCTGGTACACTTACAGAGTATGTAGACAAGAAAACTTGGGTGACATCTGTGCAGTCATGATGGGGTTTAAACCACTGTACATATGGGTCATAAAATAACTGCAGTAATGACCTATGTAGTTAATCTAAAACCTGAGAAACGCTCTCTAAATTATTCTCTCATTGAACTCTGAGATTCACAGAGAGAATGCCAAAAAGCTTGAAAGGCAGTTGAGTCCATCCTTTTAGTGAACCAAAAAGGCAGTTAAGTCCAAGCCCTTGCCCCCATCCTCTCTCGTTTATCAGCCTACAGATCATCCATCCCAGGGTTGGTTCCAGGCATGGAGAGGCCCTCTAGTGCTTCCCTTCTTATGTCAATGCATCATAGCTGTGGGCTTACCTGGCAGTGGATGTAGGAAACTACGAGCAATGCTTAAATAGCCATGACACGTATTCATTATTCATTATCACTCTAGGACACTGTGGGAAATGAAAAAAGCAGCTCCCACTGGGGGTCATAATTTACATTTCTCATAATGCCCTGAAGCAAAGGCTGGCTACCTACTAGCCGCCGCCGCCCCCTTCTCTCTCCCTCTCTCTCTCTCTCTCTCTCTCTCTCTCTCTCTCACACACACACACACACACACACACAAAATTACCTCTTACAAGCAATGCCAGTACTTGGCCCCTTTCCATCAACCCACCAATACACTGGGGTTTCATCCTTTATTCTAGCATCATTAGCAGAGTTGCAGCAAGGTACTGGACAGACTCGGGGCACAGGGCCTTGACACAAATTTAGATAAAAGTCTATTTTTAGGCATCAGGCACAGACTTTTCTCTTTGCCCTTTGTTTGAAGGCTGGCATTTTGGCCTCTTCCAGCAGGGTAGGATCTTCAAGTCTTGCCCTATTATCTGTATAGTTGAGTTTTTAGATTTTTATTCAATGTTCTTAATTGATTTTGTGGTAAGCAGCTTGAGGTCACTCTGAGAAAACAACTAATGCATATGCATCATCATCATCAATGTACTGAGTAGCTATGGGCAGGCCAAGATGGCAGGCTGCTGGAGTCTCAATGGCAGTGGACTTTGCAGCATGGCCAGCTACCCATTTTTAACTTGTTTCTTAAAAGGGGAAATGGGCAAGGGATCTAGGGCCTGGCTCAAAGGATCAAGAGAATAACACCCCTGGGTCATCAAACTTCTGCACTCAAACATACAGCCAGTCCATGCTCACCCCAAACATATCCCTTCCTAGCTTTCATATTAATCTTTACCTTCTATGGGATTCCTCCTACATTGAGTTATTAGCATGTCTCTGCCCAAAATTAAGTATAAATGGGAGTTTTAACAATCCTACAGGATTTCAGATTGTGAGTGTACCAACATGTTTGGGAAGGTTGGAACATTTCCAACCAAATATATCTGAATTGACAGGCAGACTTCTCTGTAAAAAAAGGCAACTGTAATTTGGCCAAGAACCACAGGTTTACGCTGATACCTACAGGGATCTGGGTAGGTTTCCATATTTTATTTCAAACTCCAACTAGATGGCTGCTGTTGTGTCTCCCCACGCACCCATAATACATATATATATCTATGTGTTTGCATGCACAGAGACAAAATGAAACTAACATCATTGCCTAAAGAGAAACCCATTATCTTTTCCATTTGTTTTTCAAATTATGCTGTAGAAAAGCTTACCTAATCTTAGACAACTCTATTAGCTATTTGTCCATTACAATGGGTAATTAACATGTGTGCTGCAGAATCCTATACATCCTTACTCAGAAGTAAGGCCCACTGTGTTTAATGGGGCTTCCTTCCACAATAGGTTTAGGATTGCAGCCTTAGAACATGAACACACACACACACACACACACACACACACACACACACACACATTAAAGGGGGGAATTGTATTGGGTAACAGTTCTTCTGGCTTTTCCATGCATAAGTGCATATACTGGAGAGAAAAAACCCTCAGCGCCGGTAAAAAAGAAGCTAAGGTTTAAAAATAAACTGGTATGAGTCATGCACTCCAGGCTATCTTAATTCCAAATTAAAATGCTCTGACTGCATAAGGAGAATGCAACTTGGTGCAGCTTATGTTTGCTCAAAAACAGTGATTTGCTGCTGTACCACAGTCTTCAGAATTGAAGAATTTTCTAGCACTGCTTACTTTATACAATTATACATTTGTAGAAATTATTCATTTAATATCATAACATTCTTGGGAAGAGTATATTATTCCCTTTTCTAATGCGTAACTGATGAGAGCTAGGAAGTTGTCCAAAGCTCTTATGGGTGATTTGAACCCCATTCCTCCAGATATAAACCAAGCAATAAATCTGGTTTATATTTACATGCACACCAGGAACTTCACTGAGAAGTATGTTGATATAGATTTCACCGTTTGCATGTACCCTTTTACAACATTTGTTAAGTTGTAGACCACCAATACGATTATGAATCTGTCTTCATAAATTTGTGAGACTATCCACATCATCTATTCTTGCTTGGCAGGGGGTTGGACTCGATGGCCCTTGTGGTCTCTTCCAACTCTATGATTCTATGATTCTATCTCTGATACATGGTCTTTTTGACTGCGCATGCTGGGAATCAAATCTGGGACACACACACACACAAAAAAAAAGTATTAGCACTGCCACCAAGCTAATCTCATTTACCACCCCCTACCTTCCTTCTGGCTAGGTCAGTTTAATCTTGGAATGCTACAAAATATTACAGGCAGATAAAATAAGCTCTGAAAAGCTACGCTGCTAGGAACACAAGAAATTCTCACAACAGCACCATGCTTTCGCAGGTCAATAGAGCACAAGACAAATTTCCTTTAGAAAGTCCTTTCCATGTAGAAATGTCTACAAACCCTACATGCATCAAGTACATGTAGCATTCGTGTCTGTTCTGTTATGGGTAAATGTGGCAAGAGTATAGGTAAGTACCCAGAGTACTGGATTCCACAGCAGACTATATACCTGTGCCATTGAGAACTATGCATGGAATTTATGCAACAGGCCACAAATCAGCATGCAGTTTCCGAGTAATAGGTTTAGTGACTGAAAGAGTCTGGGATCCCAAAATGTTTCATGAGCGTAATTGGCCATACCAGTGGCATAGCGTGGGTTGTCAGCACCCAGGGCAAGGCAAGTAATTTACATCCCCTAAGCCGTGGATTTGCGCCCCCTAACCCTAACCCCCAGATGTTGCGGCCGGTGCGGCCGGGCCCCCCCTGCACCCCCCTACGCTACGCCACTAGGCCATACATCTTCCTCCTTTGCATTTTCAATTTTGGAACATGCAAGCAACATGGCTCCCTGCAGTACAGAGCAACATGTTTAAGACGGCCCTGAAGTAACCCACTGAAATCATTGGGCATGGCTAACTTCAGTCTATTTGTTCCAAGGCGTCTACTCTTGAGTTTCCATTCATTCATTCAATTGTTTTATTTGTGTGCTGCTTTTCCACACACATGAAATCGTGCTCAAGGCAGCTTACGACAAAGGAGCAGGGATGCATTGCAAACAAACGCTGCAAAAACCATTTCATAATAACATGGCAAAACAATAACATAGCAATGATTTCGTAGCACAGCAAAACAACAGCAATTTTGTAACAGCATAGCAAAGCAACAGCAAATATAATAGCATACAGTACAGGAAAAAACCACATTCCAATTCTATAAATATAACATTATTACGTAAACAACATGTAGCATCCAATAGCAAAAATAATAAGGAAGGCTCATAGCTGCACCTTGGTCCCAGAAACATCCCTCCCTTGATATTGCTTGCGGTCCTCTCCTTGTCTTAAGTTTGTCTTAACTGGATGCTACCCTCAATTTTTGATATACTGTAGAAAAGAAATAAGGTCATAAACTGCAGTTTTCTCTTTCTATACATATAGGCAAAAAGTGCACTCTCATTCATATTAGTTTACTACTACTACTATTGTTGTTGTTGTTGTTGTTGTTACATTTCTACCCTGCCCTTCCTCGCTCAAAGGAACCCAGAGCAGCATGTCAAGCTTCATTAAGTGATACAACTTCCAATGTTCCTTTATTGAATCTTCATTATGTCTGAATTGTTCTTGTTTCTTAATCCTGCCACGGTGAATGACAATAGCCTTTTATTGTATCTGCATTCAAGAATTTGAATTGGAGGCATGCCAGATACATCTTCAGTGACTGGGTAACTCTGATTTACAAGATATGGGGCCCAATGCTGACGACGGACTGGAAACATGGGGAGACTACATTTATAGATGTACATTTATAGGTATCTGAAGAAGTGTGCATGCACACGAAAGCTCATACCAAGAACTAACTTAGTTGGTCTTTAAGGTGCTACTGGAAGGAATTTTTGTTGTTTTGACTATGGCAGACCAACACGGCTACCTATCTGTAACTACATTTATAGAGAATGTCTGAGCTGGGGCTTTGGAAGAAAACTGCTGTCCGGAGATTCTGCACAGAGCTGACACTGCAGACAGAGGAGAATTGCCAAACACTAATGAAGACTGAAGTAGCCTCAGCAAATAGCTACCGGTAAGTGATGCAACTGTGAAGATGAGGATCAAGAAAGGCATGGATCCAAGCAACAGACTGAGAGCCTTTACACTACCTAAGGTCTGTTCCAAACTTTGTAGTCTGTGCCTGAGAGTTCCATGCCTTGCGCATGATATGTGACCCTTTGGCTCTGGTTGGTTATGTTGTTTTATTGCTGTTTCTGTTCACAATATAGACAGGCAGAAAATTTCTTTTGACGCAGTGCTTGAACTCAGACGCACATTGTGTATGCATCATTTATTGGACTGATCTAGCAAGTAATTGAGGAGGCTGTTTCTATGGATGTGTGTAGTTCAATCAGGGCAAGAAAGTGTGGGGCGAGGCCCACTTTTCCTTGTATTTATTTACCAGTTTACATAAAATTAGCACAACAGTAAGTATCAATGAAGTCTCTATATATTTGAGCCCTGGCATCAGAGGGAGCTCACCAGATGGGAGTGGAGGCACTCTGCTAGCTTTCCAGCTGGTGCTTTTTGGGAGGGGTGAAGAGGTCAGCACAAAGTCTCAATGTACCAGCAAAAACAAACTGTCCTTCCTGCCAGTGCAGTTGCACCTTGCTGGCCTCCCCAACACCTCACCTTTCCCAGTAAGGCAGGAAGCTGGTATAATGGCTCCACCCCACTCAGCAAGCCACTTCTGTCTGGCATTGCAAATTAATTCCGGGCTGAGCTTTAGAATGGAACCCTAGGCATGCCTATTCAAAAGTAAGTGTCAACATGGCTTAGTCCAAGAGAAGTGTGCTGTCAGTCACCTCTGCCTCCAGGAAAGGTAGGACCCAGGTGTTACAGGAGGTTTAAAAGAGGGGATCCAAGTTCAACAAGTTTGAGAGACACAGCCACACACAAAAAAAAGAATGTGCCAATCATGGCAGAAAGCCATCTTGCTCTAGTGAATTAGATTCATTTTCCCCAGATGTGCCAGAATGATTTCTGCAAAGTAGCTGGGGAAATATTTATGGCTCGCAGAAGTGTCACAAGGTTCATTAATGCTTAATAACATTCATGCATGGTTTGCTGTTACAGCAGAGTGCCTATAGGAAGACATATTGATGAGCTGCCCTTAGAACAGCAACCTTCCATTACAGATTACTAGATGGAGCAATAAGCACATGACTGATATAACAGACTGAAGACCTGCAGTCAAAGATTTGTCTTGTTAGTGCAAATCAATATGTGAAATTCACAATTTCGCCATTTCCTCTGACATCTACCACTTCAACCTCCACAGCTTCCTTGCCACACTATTTTCATCCTGTCCAAAGCAGAAAGGCCCAATTACTCCCAAATCCCGTCTGAGGTTTTCCTCCCTTGTCTTCCACCCATTTCCCTCATAACTCTTATCTTTTGACCATTGTGCCTTCACATTTCTGCTAGCTATCCTCTTCCCTTCTCCCTTCATTCCCTATGCATCTGGGTCATGCTGGGTCCCAGCTGTACTTCCAAACCAAAGTTTCCTTGCTTGTCCAGCATCCCATCTCCAAACAACCGCATGCCTTGTCTGCTTTCCAGATGACAGCAGACAGTCCCTCGTATCTCTGCACCTCTGCCCTTTACCCTTCTCTCACAGGAAGTGTATTGCATATCCACATTGCTTCTGGACCATTAGAACATTTATTAACATCCCATGGCATCATAGTAGCTGAACTGGTTGCTAGAGAGGGGGTTCAAAGCAAGCAGACAACGTAAGGCAGATGTTAATCCTTGTAGGTAAGATTGTTCAGATGTTCAAAAGTATGTATGTGGGCTTAAAATGTGAAGGGGGTACACACACAACGTCTGCCCCATCATCCCTGTGCATGTCAGCTCTTTGAACCTATGAAGGTGACTCAAACTACATTTAGTTAAGGTCATTTAGCATCCTCCCTATGAACCAGAACTCTGTACAATTAGCTTCTCAATAGACGTGAAGAGTCTAACCACATTCAGATGAATGCAGGTTGAATCTTCCTGCATGTTCAGTATGGAAAGGTTGGGAGAGGAAGGTGCAGAACACTTAAGATATTTTGGAAATGGTGTGCTCACTATCTAATAGGAGTGCTCATGCATTCATCTGACTATTTATTTACAAAAGCATTTATTCACTGGCATTTCATGAACTTATGACAATACTCAGGAAATGAAATCATAAAACGCTATTTTTAAAAAACAGCGCATAACAATCATTCAGAGGACCAGCTAATCAAGAACGTTTTAAACAACTGCACAGACCTGCCACCATAAAAAGGTCTTCAAGGAAGTCAAAAGTGAGGATGCCTGCGAAATCTCTGCTGGAGAAGCCTGAAGTGGGCTTCTGTTGTTACAGCTTAGCCCTCTTCTTCCAGTGTACAGGACACTGATTTTTTCCCCTCAAAACACTCAGTTCTGACACTCAGATTGCATTTTCAAATCACTTCATAGAGATCCCACAACAAATTTAATTGCGTGTAAATGATTTGTTTGTTTGAAAAACTACCCAGCCAAATGCAATATGCTTGGAAAATACAGAGTCACTGGTCAATGGTTTCCACTGGAAGCCCATTCCCCAGTTCTACAAATCCTCCGAACCCCCTGGCCCTGCTCCCCTTCACTGTTGCTGACTGTTCACTTGCCTTGTGCAAGCAGAAACAAGAGCAAGGAAGAGGAGCCTCCACACAGAAGCAGCTCCCCTGGTGGGATGGAGCTGCAATTGTCCCTTCCTGGGACAGAGAGTGAGAAACGGAGGAGAAGATCAGCACCATGTGGGAACATTGTTAGAAGCAGTGGTTGGGTTGGAGACTGAAACTTGGAGCCACAGAGAGCGAGAGTGAGTAATGGATTGCTTTGAAGTCATTTCTGCACTGGGTAAAGTAATTTTTAGCCCCACAGCATGTCGTGTATTTTGCCCAACCTGTCCTTTGTTTTGCCTGATCAAAGGTGACAACCCTAGAGATCTATTAAGACATATGGTAGACAAAACAAAACAATGGGAGAGTCAGAAGATACCAAGTTCTGATGGAAAGACACAGTCTTCAAATTTTATAAAATAAGACACTGACATACCAGAACTTGAGTTTTCCTCTAAGATTCAAAGCCATGTAAAGCAAGAAATGGTTTATAATTAATAATTGTTCACGCTGCCCATGCTTAAGTTCTACTAAGCATTCAATCAATTTATATTATTTCCATTCTACTCTGAACACATTTGATTCTTTTAAGAGCCTTCTCAAAGTGTGGATACTGTATGTGCTAACAGTTGTTTTATTGCTGCTTCCAACAAGCAAACAAACCATTACTCTCTCAATGTACATAATATCCTTTTAATAAACTATCTTAGTTAATAGCTCATTCTGTCTCCAGTGGTGCTATCAATCTTACTTAAGCCTATTATACAAAGCTACTTGGAGGTTTCACAAGCATTTGTGCTTATTATTGCCGGTAGTATTGTATTTTATTACTGCATAAATAAAAACATATCAGCATTCACAATAAGCCATGGTTTCACTTAATGTGACTTGCAAACCAGGCCAGTGGATCATCAAGTCCTTTCTGGAGGCCTGAAATGGAATAGCCTTACAGGGGAAAGCTGATAGAGAATTCTAAAATCGAGGGGCCACCACAGAGAAAGCCCTGCTCCTTGTGCTCACCAATCTCATAATGGGCACTTGAGAAGAGCCTACATCAATGATTTTAACATGCATGTAGCTCTGAGTACAGACAGTTAATACCATTCATAGGCGGATTAATGGCAGATACAGCTAATCCTATTTGAAAGCCATCTAGGTTGGTGGGCATCAACACATCTTGAATTAGCAAAATGTATACTTGTCTGCTGTGTAAATAACTACTTCCTCTTGTCTATCCTGAATCTTCTACCACTTGGCTTCACTGGATGACCCATCCAGTGGAACCACTGGATGGTTCTATTAATATGCAAAATGGGGAGAATTTTATTTATTTTTTGCATAACTTTCTCTGCACCGTGCACAGTGTCCCTCCTATTTGTCTTTTTTCCTAAAGAAAAAAAAATCCAAACCTTTCCTCATAGAGGAGTTGCTCGAGACCACTTATCCTCCTGGCTGCCATTTTCTGAACCTTTTTCCAGCTCTACCATATTCATTTTGAGATGATCTGGTCCTCATGAAAAAAATAAAATCAAAACTAGCCTGAAAGATCACCAGAATACCCACAGGAATTTCAGGCAGCTGCCAAGAAACAGAATGTACTGCTTGCATTAAAATTCTCCAAAACTCAATTCTGAAAGATGATTAAACATGGTTTGTAGCAACTGTAAAAGTAACATTAAACCCATTCCAAAACTAATCAAGCTTAAGAATGTGTTCATCTCCCCTACTGTTAATCAAAACGTAAGCTGGATAAGTACACCAGGAAACATATCAATTATAGTTACAAGCCACAAAACAAATATTGTTTTAATATATGTTTTTAATTAAAAATGATTGACCAGATTCCTGAGTGAGCCATAGCTTTAGACCTCTGCCAGGGTCTCCAACATGCATTTCTAAGAAAGTAAGCAACCAGAGAAACAAATTAATATATGTCAATTTTTAAAAATAACCAAACAACTGAACTTTTTATATATCTGCCTTCTGAATTATAAACATATTCACCCTTTAAAAATCCATAAGCCCTCAAGGGTCAGAAACACCCACCTCCTGGACCAATCTGAGCATCACTTGCAGAAACTGAACATCAACTGTACATGAAATGCTACAGGAATATAACCAATGTTTCCCTTTATATTATTATCACTAAAACAGGGGTCCCCAAAGTGTGGTGGATGGACCACCAGTGGTCAGGTGATCTGCATATGTCAGGTCATCTGTGGTTTAGTGACTGAAGACAGGAGACGGCACATCCACCCCATTAAATAGTCACCCAGATTTTAATTGGTTTTTTTAATTGCTTCTTTTATTTCTTATCATAGTGTAGTCTAAATTCCATGGAATTCAACAAAACAAATGAAAGCAGCAATGAAAACTCAGTTAAAAAATGAAAAACATCTAGCCTAGCACCTTACAATTGCTATAACAGGAAGAAAAATCATTAAATGGCCCCAATTCCTCAGCAATGGTCTGGCGGGTGAGGGGGTGGGAAGTTTAATAACCACTGCTTTATGACACATCCTAACAGGTTACCATGGAAATGTCCAGCAAACAAGTCGGAAGCAGTTAAGTTGATATTCAAAGCCATTGCCAGAAAGAGAGAGAGAGAAAGGAATCACATTTGTGTCTACTTTTAGACATAATCTCCTTACACACTATGAGCGATGCACAAGCAAGAGCCCCTACCTTTGGCTATTCAGCGCCATTTGCAATGAACATGGTTAAGCTGATTATACTGTTTTCAATTTCTTTGCCCGCCCCCCCACCTACCCCAGCTCATCAAAATAGGCTGCTGGAGACACTATGGTGGTTGAAAGGTTACATAAAATACAGACCCAGCCGCTTCCCATTCCTGTAACTTTGCTTCAGGTTTTATAAAACCTGTGGTAGCAATGGGATTGGTGAGGGCTGAATGCAGAAAAAAATAAGGAATGCTACAGTATAAATATATAAATATTTGTAGGGCTTGAAATATTTTAAATATTCAATATTTTAAAATCAAGCCCCACCTCAGCTTCTCAAGCCATTTGTGCGTGCTTTTCTCAACAAAAGTTGTTAGGGGGGAAAAGATCCTTGCACTCTTCAGAGGAGCAAGGCAGCTGCTTGAAATGTAAACGTCAAGCCTTGAAAAAATAATCAAACCTACATCTACTATTTTCAAAAAATATGCCTTATGCAGAATGGCTTATCCCCAGCCTTGATTGTGATAGGCTGTTTTCAGCCCACTTTTCATAAAACAGGATGGTTCGCAATGTGCTTTCATGAAAAGGATGTGCAATCCTAATTAACATGCCACTGTGCGAATGACCTTTGTATCGTCAGCCCAACAAGCAGTGCAAACCTCCAAATTCATGCTGTGAGCTATTCCACGGTTCTGATGTTTCATTCCATGGAACTGGTGCATATATGTTTCAGCAGACATGAGCAGAACAACATCTACACACTGAATATTTGCTGTCTCTTTTAAAATACCCTTATGACTTTTTATTTCTAATACATACACACACACACACACACACACACACCCAAAAAACCAACCATATACCTTCTTGCATTTTTAAGACAAGCTGCCCGTAGTCTAAATCCCGCATGGAATCTAGCATTTAAAAAACATGACGACTTGATCCCATTTTAAAATGAACCAGAAAAGAAATGCAAAAGGCAGTGTTTGAAATATAATGTAAGCCACAAATAGGAATATAAACCACAAGGCCATACCTGGTGACTGGTTAGAGACTGGAATGGCTCCCCGATCCCAAGATGCATGACCTTTCTATTCCCTGAAAGCATTCCCTGCCTTATAACAATGCATCACTCTCTCTCTCTATCTATCTCTCAGGCATCTTCTGGGCCAGCAAGGAAAACATCAGGTTTCTCCATTTAGCAAATGATGAGCGAGCTCCTTTCGAAAGATCGGATCTCAAAGATAGTTCCCTTGCCCCCACCCCACCCCCCTGTGAGCAGTTCCAGTCATCTAGTAGCGAAAGAGGCTGCCACAGCTACATCAGCGATGCTGCTAATGTTTTCAGAAAACACTAAGCTTGCTGCTTAGAGCAATCCCGCATCATCGAAACAGAGCAAGCCACATCCTTCAGCTCTCCACTCACGTTACTATAAATCCTCGGGTTGCCATTATAGAGAACGATGATTTGGTTGTTGCTTAATCTCGAGGCAATTAAAGGTGAAAACAGCCATTATGCAACACACATTGCTTTGAAACAGAGCGAGAGAGCGAGAGAGCGAGAGAGCGAGAGAGAGAGAGAGAGAGAGAGAGAGAGAGAGAGTCAAAATGACATATCCAGGTTATCTCAATTTGCTTGCATGACCACTTCTTAACATGCAACGCTGCCGTTCTGAGTGGAAAGCTCCACAGTATGAGGTGACCGGGGAAATTACCAGAAAGAAATCATATGCAATTCAGAAACAGGAGGACACTTAAGATCCTCTGGAATCATATCAATTGAACTGAAAACACCATTGAGATTAAAATATGCATCATATATCTCTCTCTCTGTGTGTGTGTGTGTGTGTGTGTGTGTGTGTGTGGCTGTGCTCATTTTCACAAAGCTGTATCCTCCTTGCATTTTGTGCACTGCTCCCTGGCAGCAACCCAGACATCAACATACCTTGAAAAGATGCCAGTATTATGACAGGGCAAATGTATTTGGGTACCAAACAGAGTGATCACATGCCTGTATTTCTGTTCTTGTAGCCCATTTCACTCCATCAGAAATTGTATTGCTCTCTTCTGAAGAGCTGTGAACAATCCATTAACAAGACACAAGAGTAGCACGGTTATCTCTCACAATATTTTAGCAGAAATCACTGTGCCATTTTAAATTGTGATCCCAGTGAATCAAATGCTCTGTTTGTTTGATTTTAAAAGCTGATCCTCAAGACCAATGCTATTGTTTTCAGTGGGTTTGCTCCCAATGGTTTTAAGAGGATCGCAGTAACCTGTTTTTTGTGGGTTTTTTTCAGATTTGCAGGTGAACATATTATTTTCAGCAAATAATAATGTTTTTAAGTGTAGTCGTATTAGAGCCATACTCCAATTCTGAAAAAGGCTCAGCTGTAGCTCAGCATGTGACAGTGGCCATACAGACAAAAATAAGGACATTCTTGTGCATGAGAGGGTGGGACTGATGGTGTAATCTGGCAGCCCAACAGTGGTGAGGCCAACAAAATCCCGGCTCAAATGTGCCACAAGAAGAAAATGGATGGATGCATGCATGCAGTTGGCTCCTAGTGGCAAAAGAATCAAGGTAAACCACAAACTGCATAGCACATAAAATACATGGAATGCATGTACATGCACTATACTACATTTATATCATTTAGAGACCATTCTGGTCCCATTTTACAGCTGGCAAACACTGAGGCACAGAAAAAAGTGGCTAGCCCAAGATCAGCCAATGAATGAGTGATTTCCCCCCCTCCCAACCTTTACTGTGTTAGGAGGACAGAGATGGGTTACAGGAACATTCATCATCTGAACAAGCCACAGACTTCATTTATCCAACATGGAAGAGCATTTGCCTTTGCTTAAATCCAAAGAGGTTCTTTGTGGGTGATATGAAATGATGAACATTGACAGGTGCATTTGCTATTACACCTAATTAGAATGTCAGTTTTACAGCCCACCACAAAAAAGGAACGACCATAAAGCATTTATATTTTTCAAGTAAACCAAGAGAGATCCTATCTAGAGAATATGTCATCTATTCAAACAGGAGCTGAGAAGGGAACATTTTATTAGGGTCCAGACATAGAGGCGAGGGACATACCAGGCTCTAACCCCATTCTACTGAGGCTACATTGCAAATCTTGCTGGAGACATGATGGAAGCTGTATTAATTCATCGTTAATAGTTGTTACTTTGCAGTTGTTTTGCATTCACACTATTACTACTTACACAAACCAATACTGGCTCCAAGTTTGTTTTTGTGAGGAATTAAAACAAATGAATCCCTGTGGACCCACATTTGTGGGTGAACAACAAAATAATTGGCTGGGTACCAGGATTCAAAACAAGTGGCTTGCACACCGAGTGCCCCAGTAGCAGAGTATTAAACTCACAAAGATAAGCAGCGCAGTAAAGCATTAGGAATATAGGTTGTCAGACCTTTTCATCCCGTTCAGCTGCACACAGCAGCCGACCTGTTTCTACCCTTCCCACCATAAGCAGACCACACTCTTCAGTAAGTTTGAAATCCTTTACTTACAGATACAAGGTCTCAGTTCATGCATTGTTCCATGCAGCAGCAAGGACAAGACAGGCAAAATAATATTGGGTAGAAAATATAGCATATAATTCCAAGCCTGGGAGCAAGATCACGCACATAAGAGACTGCTTAGAATGGGTCAGACCATTGGTCCATCTAGTATAGTGCTGTCTTCAACAACTGGCAGCAGCACTCCAAGGTTTCAGACTGGGGCCATTCCTAGCCCTGTCTGGAGATGCCAGGGATTGAACCAGGGACCTTTCAGGTGCAAGGCAAATTGTCTACCAGTGAGCCAGGAGGCAGTCATAGAGCTCATCTTTTGCATGCAGAAGATCTCAAGTTCCATACCTGGTATCTCCGGGCAAAACTTGGGAAAGACTCTAGTCTGGAGAGCTACTGCCAATTGGTTTCAACAATACTAAGTTAGATGGACCCATGAGCAAAGCAGGGAAATAGGCGGCAGCCTTACACCATGTGTCAGTACAATCACAGCACCAGACTTAAAGCAGCTGCTTTAATACTAGAGAGCAGTGACTAAGAACCTGCTTGAACATATGCTTTGCCCCTCTAGAGAATGAGAAGTCAGTCGGCCTGGTTTTAAATTTAGTTGATATTTCACCTAACCTACTTCAATACAAAATGTTCTTATGAAATATGCCACATTTTTTAAAGAAGAAGAAGAAGAAGAAGAAGAAGAAGAAGAAGAAGAAGAGGAAATTATGATACGGGGATCAAGAATACCACACATCTATTGATCAGCTACAAAAAAACAAACCACTGAGTAGAGAGAAAACAGCATTACAGTGGTACCTCGGGTTACATACGCTTCAGGTTACATACGCTTCAGGTTACAGACTTCGCCAACCCAGAAATAGTGCTTCAGGTTAAGAACTTTGCTTCAGGATGAGAACAGAAATCGTGCTCCGGCAGCAGCAGGAGGCCCCATTAGCTAAAGTGGTGCTTCAGGCTAAGAACAGGTTCAGGTTAAGAACAGACCTCCGGAACAAATTAAGTACTTAACCCGAGGTACCACTGTATATAACAGCTTGCACAAAAATTCACAGTGCTCTGATAGGTGGCTTCTGCAGTTTTTGTGTTTTTGTCTATACAAGAGATTGTGCACATTACAGAGCCATCACTGGATAAGGTACGACTTTTCTCATGCAGCAATCTAGTCCCCTCCTGTGACCTAGTGTCCAGTAGATTTTGGGGGGATTACAACTCCCATCAATCTCATGGCTGTGCTAACTGCGGCAGATGGAGAGTTGTAGTCCAAAACATCTGCATACCACCAGGTTGATGGGGATGCTCTTCTAGTGCAAGACCTAAAACAGACACACCATGGGCCAGGAGACTCCCTTCCACACAGAACTCCTGCGCCACTGCAGGTAGCTGGAGCTTGACAAACCTGAGAGTTGAGATCCTACATGACCCACAGACTGTGCAATCAGCACCCGTGTTGATGTACCACCAAGCAAAGCAGAATAATGCTACCAGTTACTGCAAGGCCATTAGACTGTATGAGATCTCAACTCTGGGATTGCTAGGTTAAAAATCTGGGGAGCATGCATACAGCTTGACATCTGCCCCACCTTCTGCAATTTCAGGAGCTTAATAAGGTACATGTATGCAGGGCTGATGCCAAATTTGAGTTGAACCTCACCAACGTGCCCTCTGGTAGACCTCCTCCTAGTTGGGTTAACCCTGGCATGGTTACTTGGTGACAGTGATGGTAGCAGTGCTTGAAGTCCTAGCCCCAACTGTCTAATGATGGTTGAAGAACATCCACAGTGCCATGCTCAGATCCCAGTAATTCATGACATGCACCTGACTGATGCTGATCAAAGAGCTAGCCTTTCAATTTCCCAAAATGCCCATCAAAGTCATTGTGGGGAATTAAACTAGAGGTTCCAGATCCAGCCACCTTAAAAAGAGTCAAGAGCAAGCAGCTGTAATGGACCTTGCTGGGACCTTGACAGCTTCCCAAGGTACTCTGTGCCTGCAGGCACGTTCTCTGGCTAT
The DNA here is from genome assembly GCF_964234715.1 of Podarcis melisellensis. Classification (NCBI taxonomy): domain Eukaryota; kingdom Metazoa; phylum Chordata; class Lepidosauria; order Squamata; family Lacertidae; genus Podarcis; species Podarcis melisellensis. The sequence goes on along the minus strand of NC_138528.1, from coordinate 106,112,400 downwards.
CAACCTGGCCCCCATGTTCAGTTCCCAGGTATACATGTGGTTCGTCAAAGGCTCCTTGCACTGGCCCATCTGGATGATTATACTGGTGCCACACAATGGGATTGAGCACTGCACCATCACCAATATACAGGTCGTAACAGGTCATGTGGTATAGCGGTTGGAGCATTCCAACCAGAACCTGGGAGAGCAGGATTCTAATCCACACTGACTCATGAAGCTCACTGAGTGAGCTTGAGCCAATCACCACCTCTCAGCCTAGGCTACATTCACAGGGTTGTTGTGAGAATATACTGGAGAACGAGAGAACTATGTATGCCATCTTGAAGGAAAGGTGGCATATAAAAATAAAATAATAATAACATTCCTCAACATGCCAAACATTCATCTGTTGGTCTGGCCTTTCACATTGTCTGCTACGATAGTTTTAGAAATGATTTAGATGCTTCCACCTTCCCTTGATTTACAGTCCATCATGAGGCAGAACATAGAAAAGGCACCCAGCCATGAAGCTTGTGAAATTCTGAGCCAGTTTTAATGAATCCCACATCCAAAATGTGCAATTAGTAAATAAAGCACCACTGTGTGCCAGTTTGCGAGCTTTTTTTTTTTTTTTTTAAAAAAAATATGTTTATGATGTTGGTGTTTGCAAGGGAGTTATTTAACATTTTCATAATTACACGATGGCATAATTCAGCATTCAGTGATATCAGTATATAGCCCATGAATGAAAACTGTCAAAGCTTGTTTTCTTCAACAAGATCAATGACAGCATCAAAAGGGGAATGGCACACAGGAAAGGGAACAGCACCAGGAAAGCTTCCACCAGACAAGCTCTGGCCTGTGGATGTAGCATTGCTGCCTTGGACTTGGAAGACTACATCACAAGAGATCCCAGTGGGCCAGAATCTTTCCACTAGAGTAGAAGACTACTGGACCAAGCTGGGCCCCTCTAACCTCAGTGTGGGTGAATTGGAATATAGCTGCTGCAACTATATAGGGTTCAGTATCTGTCTGGTTGTTGTTGAAGCAACATTGTTCTTTCCCCATAACAACCACTGCCCCTGCCCAGTAACCCAAGGATAGGAAAGGCTAACCATAGAGGTTAGCAGCCTTTCTCAACCTTGGGTGCATAGCTGTCAACGTTTCCCTTTTTTTTAAGGGAAATTCCCTTATTCAGAATAAGATTCCTCGCAAGAAAAGGGAAAGGTTGACAGCTATGCTTGGGTGCCCAGGTGTTGTTAGACTTCAACTCCCATCATTCCTAGCTAGCAGGGTCTGGTATGATGGGTGTTCAAGAACATCTGGGGACCCAAGATTGAGAAAGGCTGTGTTTGGAGTGTTAGACTGGGAAAGTCTAGGTCCACATCTCCATTTAGCCACAAGCTCACTGGCCGACATCAGGTCAATTTGTTTCTTTCTGTTTGTCTCTGTCTCTCTTTCCGCTGAAGCTATCACACAGGGTACTTGCAAGTATAAAGAACCATGCATATTGCCCAGATCTCCTTGGAAGGAGGGAGAGACAAAAATGTACTAGATAAAATAAATGCTCAAAACATAGCATGGTCTGCTGTATCAAAGTAAACATGATGTCAACTTAAAGAAACAAGCAGCATATTTGTTACTTGGAAACTGCCACAGTTTTAGAATCTGTGCCCCAAATATCTTGGGGGCTGCCAGTAAATCAGGGCATGCAATCATTACAGTTGCTAAGCCACTGCAAAAATACAAAGTGAATGCTTTGCCCCCTTAAGATGATTTTGCATGGGATATAACCATGCAAAATCTTCTTAACTTTTATCAGAAAGAATATTCTGTCGAGTTACTATCTAAGGCCACATCCTCACTGTACATTTAAAGCACTATCATGGCACTTTAACTGTCATGGCTTCCTTTAAGGTATCCTGGAAATGGAGTTTTGTAAGGGGGGAGTGAGAATTGTTAGGAGACCCCTGTATCTCTCACTTAGCTAGTATGTTCAGAGTGGTTTAACAGTCAAGCCCTCCTCCCAAGGAACTCTGGAATCATAGCTCTGTGAGGGGAATAAGGGTCTTCACAACCACACAGCCATCCATTTATGAAGAAGAGCTGCAAAGTAAACCATGAATCCATTCTTTCTTCTGCCTAACAATTCTAGAATGTGCTTCGTACTAGTGTGGTGCAGTGGTTACGAGCGTCAGGCCAGGACTTGAGAGGCCAGGGTTCAAAAACCTACTCAGCCATGAAGCTCACTGGGAGACTTTAGTCCAGTTACCACCTCTCAGCCTACCTCACAGAGTTGTTGTGAGAATAAAATAGGGAGAGGGCAACTGTGTATGCCACCTGCAGTTTCTTGGAGGAAAGGTGGGATATAAATGTAATTCTAAATAAATGAATAAATGCAACGCACTTTCAATCACAGAGATAGAATATTCTTAGGAAGCAAAGACCATGTGACAGAATGAGGGGGATGCTTCCAGTGATACAGCTGAGGCCTCATTAAAGGTGGCAGAGTTGGACACAGATCTGACCTGTGAGGTCAGATTCACCTTGGAAGTTCTTCCATTTGAGCCCCACTGAAATGAACAGCCATTGCACAACAGGATGGTTGTGCTTTTGCGCAGCTGTCCATTTCACCATAAATGTAAGGAGGACGCAAATGTTCCCTTGATTTGATTGATTTGTTCCACTCTGAAACACTGGATGAATCTCAAGGGGGAAAGAGATGCGAGGAAGCGACTCCCCCAGTTAAGTAATGGTCACCTTAGGCATGCAACAGGCTGCTTTAATTTCCACGCTACCTACAGAGGAAGTTTCCACAAACACTTTGTGGTAGAGACAGTGTGCTTGACAGAAGGTGATGTCTGTTTTTACTAGCCTGCAAATCCACACTGGTCCACCTCTGTAGCTGGTATGAAAACAAAGGCTACTAGCCTAGACTGGTAAAATAATAGAATGTTTTCAGGCTGCTATGTTCTTATAAGAGGGTTAGATAACTTTATGGAGGGCAAGGCAATCAACAGCTACTAACCATAGTAGTGGGGTAGGACAGCTGGAAACAAAAATCACATCTGGCAACCCATGCCAGATGGGCAATAGATGGGAAGATGAATCTAAAAAGCCCAGGACACAAATTCTCACGGCCCTCGAGCAGCTATGGTGGCTCATTTACCAGAAATTATGTACTTAGTGTGAACTCTAGAAGTGATTCTGACCAAACTAAGCTTCCTAGAGCAAAATATACACCAGAATTGAGTATACACCAGAGTTAACACTAGCTATGGTTTCCCCAGTAGTGATGTATGGAAGTGAGAGCTGGACCATAAAGAAGGCTGATTGCCGAAGAATTGATGCTTTTGAATTATGGTGCTGGAGGAGACTCTTGAGAGTCCCATGGACTGCAAGAAGATCAAACCTATCCATTCTTAAGTAAATCAGCCCTGAGTGCTCACTGGAAGGACAGATCCTGAAGCTGAGGCTCCAATACTTTGGCCACCTCATGAGAAGAGAAGACTCCCTGGAAAAGACCCTGATGTTGTGAAAGATGGAGGGCACAAGGAGAAGGGGATGCCAGAGGACGAGATGGGTGGACAGTGTTCTCGAAGCTACCAGCATGAGTTTGACCAAACTGCAGGAGGCAGTGGAAGACAGGAGTGCCTGGCATGCTCTGGTCCATGGGGTCATGAAGAATCGGACACGACTAAACGACTAAACAACAACTGGTAAATGAGCCACCATAGCCTCTAGATGGACATGAAAATTTGTGCCCCAGGCTTGTTAGACTCGTCTACCCATGTACTATCTGAAACCAAAGCAGCACATTGGTTGCCCGATGTGTAATATATTGGCATTACTTTCAGCTCTCCTGCTCCCCACTATGGTGGCTGTGTCCTACTTCTGATTTCTGAGACAATATGGGTTCCTTGGGGAATCCTAAGTGGTGAGAGAACGCTGTCGTGCTCATGACCAGCTTGCAGGCTTCCCACAGGCTTGTGAGAGAACAGGATGCTGGACTAGATGGGTCACTAGCCCGATGCAACAGGCTCATATTATGGCCTTAGGAACTTCTGCAGACAACAAGCCTGCTGTAAGCCTGAAAAGATATCTTAGAAAAAAGAGATCAGCCATTTTGGATCCAGAAAGAGCAAATAACACCATGCAGGGGGGGCACTGAAGAGGAGACAATTTGCTTTTATCTAAAAATGCCTCTAACTGTTCAAGTGGTTTGAACTGAAAGCTTTGACATCTATGAAGAGTTCAGTCATCAGGCTGCAGCTTAAAATATATTAACACATATACTGTACCTACATGTCCTGCAGATGCTCAAGGAAAATTATTTCCTTAAGCTACAATCATAAACCCCTAAATTGCTTAGTAACTTTCCCCCATGTTATCTTAGTGTGGTAATTCCAACATTAACATTTCAAGTTTTATATATGAAATCTATAAAACATGATGCAAAAATACAGTTACGCTTAAAAAGAGTTTTCTGAGAAGGCAATGGGGGTGGGTTCTCTCTTTTTTTTTCAACACAAGGGGAACTTATCTGCCAATTACTCCTGCACTGGCAAGACGGTGTCATGTCAAGGCAGGCTAATAATATAGATCAGTGTCTACTCAAGGAAGTGACTCACCTGGAACTAGCTTTGAAGCCATGTCCACAGCCAATAGTTGAGTAGGAGCAGAGTTTTATCTCCCAGTAAAAGCATCCCTTCAGTGTTCAGATGACTTCCTGAGGTTGAACACAATGGCTAATGGGGAAACTGTAGGTGACTCACTAAACCTGAGTCACACATATACAAAAAAGGACCAAAGTGGGCAAAGGTGAATTGTTGTGTGTTTTTTTTACAAGCGAGTCATCAGATGAGACATCCATGGCACAAAATTATGAGGAAGGCTGCAAAGGCTTATTTCACTACAAATTGCATAAATCATGTGAGGCCACTCACACGTAGAATTATCACAACCGCAGCATGCTGCTAACTCTACATGCAAACACATTGTTAGTGTGTTTAGTGCATGGAACACTCATGTGGGCAAGGGCTTTGCTGTTATAAGTTCGATAAATAAATGACACAACAATGTTTCAGCATCTAAAAAGACACCACAGCCCAGTACTATCCATTGTGTTCTTAAAATTGCAAGTTTGTATTTATTTATTTAAGAGATGTACAGCCTGCTTACTAAGAGACATTCTTCACAAAGTGGCACAGAGTTGTGACCAACTTGGAGTAGTCCCATTTAAATGAATGAATCAATTAGTCATGTCTAGTAACTTCAGTGGGGCTGCTCCGAGCAGGTCTAGCACTGCATACCACTCTTACAAAATAAACATTAAAAAATGTAACCAATGCAATGTACAGTCGTACCTTGGTTGCCGAACGCCTTGGAACTCGTACGTTTTGGCTCCCGAGCAATCAAAAACCAGAAGTGAGTGTTCCGGTTTGCAAACAATTTCCGGAAGCCAAACATCCAGAGAGGCTTCTGCGACTTCCGATTGGCTGCAGGACGCTTCTGCAGCCAATCAGAAGCCGCGTCTTGGTTTTCGAACGGACTCCCGGAATGCATTCTGTTCAAGAACCAAGGTACGACTGTAATTTAATACCATTTAAAACATCCACTGCTAAAAGCTAGCAAAGGAGCTACACATTGTCCAGCATAACATAAGCATACCAAAAAAAAGACAACAATTTCTACTTAATTTACAACTAGCCAAATGCCATGACAACAAGATGGGTCTTCAAGGCCCAATCTCATGTCGCTGAAATCCACTGTGAAATTTGTTCCTTGTATCTGACAGTCTACTTGTCTTTACAGGTGTGCACCGAAGTAGGCCCTCTGGAGTGAATCTTAAGGCACAGGTAAGTTGATACAGGTGTCACCCAGTTCTTTTAAGTAATCCAGTCCCAAAAGATTCATTGTTTTAAAAGTCATCACCAGCACCTTAAATTAAGCTGGCAATGCACTGGATATGTACCAAAACCACCTGAAGTATAGGTTATATAAATCTAAAAACCAACACACCAAGACAACATATCTTCATCTCATTGACAAAACTTACCTAAGCATTTCAGCAGACACTCCACATAAATTCACAGCCTAAAATGGTCTAGTCAGATCATTCAGAATCCATCAGAAGTGTTCAAGATGCCTCTCAGAACTGACAATGTAATAGCCAGAATGAGAGGATGGTGCCCATGTTAGTCATTTCACTCTTAGCTGGGAATACAAACACATCAAGACTACTGCACTCCCACAGTCCTATATAAAATAGCGTGTGCCAGGAATACGGATAAAGCACCATAGAAAATGCTTTAAAATATTATTGGGGCTAGGGTATTATCAGCCAGTAGGCACATCAACCTATACATCTTGATATACAGGATAATCAAGAGTTACTTGTGTATAAATATTGCAATGCCATTTCCAGCTTTTCCCTTCAGCTAAAAATACATCCTTGTGTCCAAGAGTGTTTATACTCTGGTGCTGCAGCCCCTCATAAAGGCTGGCATCTGTCTGAATTGTAACTTTTTTTTTCATGAGCAAAAAGAGGAACAACAGTTCAGTCACCATACATGATTACGTATTCCCAAGGTTGGTCTGGTTGGTCTTACCATGAAGTGACATGAAGACGTGGAATTTTGGCAGTAGATTCCAGAGGGGGCACCATTTTCCTGCCTCCAATCTTCATCTCTGTGCTCGATTAAAAACTGCATGGGAGGAGGGGTGTCATTTTAACATTTTTGCCTTATTTGCTCAAAATAAATCAGAGGGAAGCATTGTCAAGTCCACAGATGATGGCGCATTGTATGAATTCAACAAAGAACAAGACTAGAGGTAAACAAATGGTGGATTTTGCTTAAGTGATTATTCTGGCTTTGACAAAACAATTGACAAAATGACTCCAATTCATAGTTATCAGCTTTCTGAATGTTACCTGCACGGTCATTAACAAGACACAAAACCTGTATTCATACATAACACTAAGTCGTAATTTAGTGTTACAAAGATGATGATGATGATGATAATGATAATGATGATGATGATAATAATAATAATAATAATAATAATAATAATAATAATAATAATACTCCACCCATGCCAGCCACTCTGGGAAGCTTCCAACAAAATATAAAAAATATGCTAAAACATTAAAAACTTCCCTAAACAGGGCTGCCTTCAGATGTCTTCTAAAAGTCAGATAGCTGTTTATTTCCTTGACATCTGATGGGAGGGCGTTCCACAGGGCGGGTGCCACTACCGAGAAGGCCCTCTGCCTAGTTCCCTGTAACCTCACTTCTTGCAGTGAGGGAGCCACCAGAAGGCCCTTGGAGCTGGACCTCAGTGTCCAGGCAGAACGATGGGGGTGGAGATGCTCCTTCAGGTATACTGGGCCGAGGCCGTTTAGGGATTTAAAGGTCAGGTTATGTGTCCCCCTTCCCCTCTCTTCTTCCAGGTATGGCTACGAAGAAAAGATTGTAAGCTTCTGCTTCCATGTTAGATTAACCACAATTTACTGTTATGCCTAAACCTTAAACTATGTTTATGAATTGTTGAAACAAGATAGCATCACAAATTGTGGTTTGAACTACTGTTTGAACAAATCACTACAAGGATTAGCCAAAGTCTGCCCAGACATGAAAGTCACAACAAGGCATGATCAATCTAAAACAAAAGAAAAATACTCCAAACGCCTCCTTGAAGGTGTACCAAAGGGGAAAGAAGAAGCATGAGAACCTGCAGCTCACTGCAGTTCGTAACACTAAAACATGGTTTAATGTAGCCCTGCAGCCCTTCAAATATTGCTGGACTACAGCTCTCATTCTCCATGACCTCCGGTTATGCTAGCAGCGGTTGATGGGAGTTGGAGTCCAATGACATATGGAGGGTCACAGGTTCCCTACCTGAGTTAATGTTATGTATGAATGCAGCCATTATGTGGTACTGAACACTGAATAAAAATCTCAGCTTTAATATGAAAACAGTCTAAGTTTCTAGTCCTTATGGCAGCAAATGTATGCTTGAAAATACATGGTCAATGCCTATGGACTATGAGGCTTCAATGTCTATGACCAGGGCAGAACCAGTAAGTTTTATTTATATATATATATATATATATATATATATATATATATATATATATATATATATATATATATATATATGCTTTCGTAGATTTTCACGGGTACAGGAATGCAGGTTTTGGTGTCCTCGGGTGTCTTCCCGTGTAAAAGTTGGGGTGTCTAGGCGACGTTTCGACGAGGTCTCACTCGTCATCTTCAGGCTGGTGCTTTCGGCTTCTTGTTACTGGAACAGAGCAGGATCTCAGTGTTTGAGTTCCTATAAATACTGTTGAGGGGGTGTGGTGTATAGCCTCCAATGTTCTGGGCAGAGAGGAAGTTCCCAGGCTAGTGTGCCTTTTCTTCTTTTGTTCCTTAATTACTTGAGGGATATCTTGAGTGATTTCTTGAGTGATATCCTGAGTACCACTTAGGTGGGTCATTAGGTGTGGATTAGTTGCTAAAGTCTTTGTGTCTTGACCTCTTGAACTTTGTGAAGAGTTTTTCTGAGAAGATGGCTGTACTGCACTTAGTTGTGCTCTGGCTTGGCTTCGTGTATAGGGGCGAGCTGTGGTTTTGTGGCCTGTGTCAGCCAGATCTGTGTAGGGATTGCAGGGGGGTGCAGCATCCGGAGGTGCCACCATGGTTTGGCTACTGGATGGTGTCTGTAATTTATCTGTGGAGAGGGTCTGGGTTTGGGTCTGGTGTGGTTGATTGGTGATAGCGTTCTGTGTGCCTCTGGATCTGGTGTCAGTTTTTGTGGGGAGGGCTAATTTCCAGATGTCTGGCAAGCGGGAAATTAGCCCTCCCCACAAAAACTGACACCAGATCCAGAGGCACACAGAACGCTATCACCAATCAACCACACCAGACCCAAACCCAGACCCTCTCCACAGATAAATTACAGACACCATCCAGTAGCCAAACCATGGTGGCACCTCCGGATGCTGCACCCCCCTGCAATCCCTACACAGATCTGGCTGACACAGGCCACAAAACCACAGCTCGCCCCTATACACGAAGCCAAGCCAGAGCACAACTAAGTGCAGTACAGCCATCTTCTCAGAAAAACTCTTCACAAAGTTCAAGAGGTCAAGACACAAAGACTTTAGCAACTAATCCACACCTAATGACCCACCTAAGTGGTACTCAGGATATCACTCAAGAAATCACTCAAGATATCCCTCAAGTAATTAAGGAACAAAAGAAGAAAAGGCACACTAGCCTGGGAACTTCCTCTCTGCCCAGAACATTGGAGGCTATACACCACACCCCCTCAACAGTATTTATAGGAACTCAAACACTGAGATCCTGCTCTGTTCCAGTAACAAGAAGCCGAAAGCACCAGCCTGAAGATGACGAGTGAGACCTCGTCGAAACGTCGCCTAGACACCCCAACTTTTACACGGGAAGACACCCGAGGACACCAAAACCTGCATATATATATATATATATATATATATATATGCCAGAAGAAAGATTGCAAAATAAAATTATGCAAATTGAGCTCAGTTTGCATAATGTACACAGGTTGCAGAATTCATCTTCTCTTCTCTTAGCCGCAATGCAATTTTTCCATGAGTACACAAATCTCTGACAATGCACCATCATCTTGTTGGGTTGGTCTTGTGCTTCTTTCCATATCGTGGTAATACAACAAACTCTACAAAATTATACTGATATTTCCACAGCAAACACATAAAAGGAGGGTGTCCCACCAGCATCCTTATGTACACATCTATAAGCATCAGTGAGCCCAGGCCCAATCAGGGTTTTGAAGCTCATGGGGTTATATATTTTTGTACAGTTCCCCAGCGCTGAGAAATTCCAGGGGTTCGAGACACTTACCTAGGATTTGTACTTCCTTTTGGAATGAGGCACAGTGGAGACTGCAGTGTCTTTATAATATATAGTTTATTTACACATATATACAATCTGAGCCTGTGATGGGGGGTTCACAGCATTAACACCCCAATAAAGTCTTGTCCCCCCCCCCCAGCCACAGCCTTGGATTCAAACAGAAATCAATCACTGCTCAGACTCTCTCTCTCCAGCTTTTCTTTTGGCCCACACCACAGCAACTCAACTCTAAACTCTGGCTTAACTAACCATGAGCTGGGGGAGGGCCACCACCCATTTGCCATCTCGCACAGAGCCCCTTTCCTTTGTTTCCCTTAATGGCCCATCACCCAGGCTATCACCTCAGTGAAGGACTTTCACTATTAGCTTGTTAGCTAGTAGTGAAATAAACAGCCCCCAGAATTTTCAGCCAGAGTTATTGACAAATCTTTTAGTGAGCCAGAGGGGAACTTTGCAGTTCTCAAAAGAACAACCTGGGCTGGTCATCCATTGCAGTGCCAATGTATAGGGTACAGTGGATGGGTGGGTAGGTGGGTGGGTATTATGATCACGTGAAATGGACACAGATAAGAAGTGTCTCCCACTAGGCAGAAGCATTGCTGCGACTGCACTTATTTGAAAACATGGGTCTCTCGAGAGACCTTGCAGCATCTTCTGTGACCCATTAGGCAGCCAACTACAGGGCTATTGAGCCGAAGGTATTTCTCTCAGGAGGATTTCATGCAGACAAAAACACACACACGTCACAGCAACTGAGAAAATTTCTAGAACTGAGACACTAAGAATTGTAACTGTGGCCTTCTGCACACAAGCAAATGCTCTACTGCTGAGTTATGGCTCTTCCCCTAGACTATGACCATATTATTTTATTATATTATATTATATTATATTATATTATATTATATTATATTATCATATCATATCATATCATATTATAATTATGGTCGGAGACCAGCTTATAAAACACACTTGGGGGTACAATCCCAGAAGGAAGGCAAATATTTATAACAATGTACAACAATAAATTTAAAATTTATAAATGTGATAAGCGTATAGACACTTAAAACTTTAAGATAAGCTACCACAGAGAGATGTTATATTATTATATTATATTATATTATATTATATTATATTATATTATATTGTTGCTGCTGTTATTTCATTTATGAATCTCTTCCCATTAGGCATCTCAAAGAAATTTGCAACATAACAACATATATAGAACAGTTACATGTATAAAAACTGTTCAAACAATTTAACAGTTTTCATATATGTAACTTTTACATATTTATATATGATACCTGCTGTTCGTATAACAATCTCTGTAAGTCTGTTTCCTGTCTAAACAACATATGGGTACAAAATTATAAATATAAAAAAGAGTTTAAAACAACAGCCTATACATAAAATCTATTCAAATTAATTTCAAATACTATTTTTAATGTGTTTTAAAAATAAAGAATAAAAAGATTACTTCCAATGACTTCTTTTTTGAATTCTGATAAACCATAATAGCTCCAATATTGAATACATTTATACCAGAAAGCTAACCAGTAGTATGTGCAGGCACACACACACACAGTTTTATCTTTCCAGAACTTCATATTTTATACTCTCTGACCAGGCAAATATTGAAGGTTGGGCTCCTAGTATCTATTTAGCAGTGTCTGACCAATCCTATACTCTTCTGGACCTGAAGAGTTCAGAGGCCTGAGTACATGTACTCTATGATATTTCACTCTTCTCCTGCACCATAATTCAAAAGCATCAATTCGGCAATCAGCCTTCTTTATGGTCCAACTCTCACTTCCATACATCACTACTGGGAAAACCATAGCTTTAACTTGATGCTGTTGAATTATGGTGCTGGAGGAGACTCTTGAGAGTCCCATGGGCTGCAAGAAGATCAAACCTATCCATTCTTAAGTAAATCAGCCCTGAGTGCTCACTGGAAGGACAGATCCTGAAGCTGAGGCTCCAATACTTTGGCCACCTCATGAGAAGAGAAGACTCCCTGGAAAAGACCCTGGTGTTGGGAAAGATGGAGGGCACAAGGAGAAGGGGAAGATAGAGGATGAGATCGTTGGACAGTGTTCTTGAAGCTACCAGCATGAGTTTGACCAAACTGCAGAAGGCAGTGGAAGACAGGAGTGCCTGGCGTGCTCTGGTCCATGGGGTCACGAAGAGTCAGACACGACTAAACGACTAAACAACAACAAAGTCCCACTCTCAGTCCCTGAAAGATCCCTCTATCTTCCCAAAGTGGGGACACCAGAGCAAAGCACCATGTTTGCACAGCCTCCGTCACCCATGTGTAGAACCTTCACTTCACACAATCTTAAAAGCGCTGCTGGATCAGAGCAGTGGCCTATCTATCTAGCCCACCATCCTGTTCTCATAGTGACCAACCGGGGAAACCTATAAGTGAAACCTGAGCACAACAGCTACTGCTGCAGTTCCCCGCAAGTTGGCATTCATCCTGCCTCCTGTCTTCCAATCCACTGATGCCAATCTTCTCCGATAGCTTTTCTCCACACCACTGAACCTTGCAGTTCAGTGTTGCAAAGCTCTGCACTCTCTCTCTCCCTTTGTCAAGCCCTCCTCCAGATCTGAGGCAGCGAAGTCAGCTTCTTGGCGTTGCTAAGCTGCTGCCTTCACCTGCTATTTCTCCTCAGAAAGGCAGTTTTCTTGCTCTTCAGCTGAACTTCTGTGAGCCTGAGCTGGGGACATTTTTCCCCCTTGTGCCACTTTAGGAGTTTGAGCTGCTTCAGCAAAGGAAGGCAAACATGGCCTTGCACCGCACTGTTGAAGCTTGGAGGCAGGGGAGAAATCTGCCCTCCTGCTTGGAGGCAGGTGAGAAATCTGCCTTTAGCAGCAGCCTCTGCATAAATTTCAGCATTGTACAGGCTCCAAATGCAGATTTCTAGAGCCACTCTTGCCTGCCTGTTGTGAAGATTCTCTAAGCTGGGAAGATCTGAGAATTCTTTGCTGAGTGGATCTTGAACTTGGGTTAGTGTGATAATGCAACAACAATAATGCATCTTAGAAAGGGCAGAAGAGCAGTTAGAAAGTAAAAGGCCTTGTCTCAGAGTCCAAAGATGCCAGATAAAAAACTGCAAACCGCCACTTCATTCATATTTAATTCCTATATTTATATACCACTTAATTTCAGAGCAGTCTCTAAGTGATTTACAATAGAGACGACTGCCTCAGGCGGCACAATCCACAGGGGCAGTGGATCCCAATCTTTGCTCCCCACTTCTTCACTGGTGGGGGGGGGGTGCCACCTAGATAGATAGATGTGTGTGTTTGTGTGTGCGCGCGCAGAAAGCACAGACATGCATGCAACTCATTCTGGCTACAATCCTAAATACACTTTCTATGGAGGGAGGAAGCCCCATTGAACACAGTGGGACTTGCTTCTGAGTAAGTGTATGCAAGAAAACACTGTTGATGTTGTAAGCATGTAGTCTTGGGCTACTGGGGAAGCAGTGTGAATCATCTTGGAAGACTGCATGGCAGGTGGCAAATGCCAGTCAAAATGAGAGCTCGATTAAAGAGGCAGAGAGAGGTTTTGTCTCAGCAGCGTGCATCAGATGTATGCAGGGAAGACAAAGTGGCTGCAAAGAAGTCGAAAAGGTTGGGGACAGCAAAAAAACAAAAACAAATGGTGCCCAATGCAGCACAAAAATCATTTAAAGCACAATTTCCTACTTGGAAGTCCTAGTGAGCTCAATAGGAAGATGAACAGTGTATGGATTATCTCAGAAACGAACACAAAAAACCAACCAATTTAAAAAAAATGGAACAGGGACAAAAGGCAATTCATTATCTTTAAAAACATGACAAACAATTCACAGTGAACAGCTACAAAATTCAAATATTGTATAAATAATGCTCCTGAGGAAAAACTACACTGAAATCTGAACTGCAGAAATAAAGCCAGTTGCTCAGCTGGAATCACAGGCTTGATACACTTGAGAGACAGTGTGGTGCAGTGGTTGGGGTGTTGGACTAGGAGCTGGGAGACCAGGGCTCAAATCCCCACAAAGTCACTAAGTTCACTGGGGGACCTGGAACCAGTCATGGCCTCTCAGCCTAGCCTACCTCACAGAGTTGCTGGGGGAGGGGTTTAAAATGAGGAGAGAGAAAAACATGTAGGCCACCTTAAGCTCCTTGGAGAAAAAATAGATTTTTTTTAAAATTGTGAAATTAATGTGATCAAAATCAAACCCAATTAGCATTTTTCAAAGTGCAATGTGGAGACCTATAAAGCACAGTGAGGCTACAATCCTTAGAACACTTAACTAGGTAAAGGTAAAAGAAGTAAAGGACCCCTGGTCCAGTCAACGGCAACTATGGGGTGTAGCGCTCATCTTGTTTTCAGGCCAAGGGAGCTGGTGTTTGTCCACAGACAGTTTTCAGGGTCATGTGGCCAGCATGACTAAACCACTTCTAGTGCACAGAGGATCGTGATGGAAACCAGAGTGCATGGAAACGGCATTTACCTTCCCGCCACAGCAGTACCTATTTATCTACTTGCACTGTCGTGCTTTCAAACTGATAGGCTGACTAGTTGCCGGGTTGACTGGGGCTGGTGAGGGTTGCACTCCAACAACACCTGGAGATGAAAGCCCACAGGTGTCTTGTACAGTGGTACCTCAGGTTAAGAACTTACCGTATTGTTTGCTCTATAAGACTCACTTTTTCCCTCCTAAAAAGTAAGGGGAAATGTGTGTGTGCATCTTATGGAGCGAATGCAGGCTGCACAGCTATCCGAGAAGCCAGAACAGCAAGAGGGATTGCTGCTTTCACTGTGCAGCGATCCCTCTTGCTGTTCTGGCTTCTGAGATTCAGAATATTTTTTTTCTTGTTTTCCTCCTCCAAAAACTAGGTGTGTCTTGTGGTCTGGTGCGTCTTATAGAGCGAAAAATGTGGCAATTCGTTCTGGAGGTCCGTTCTTAACCTGAAACTGTTCTTAACTTGAGGTACCACTTTAGCTAATGGGGCCTCCCACTGCCGCTGTGCCACAGCCGCGCAATTTCTGTTCTCATCCTGAAGCAAAGTTCTTAAACTGAGATACTATTTCTGGGTTAGAAGAGTCTGTAACCTGAAGCGTCTGTAACCCGAGGAACCACTGTACTTGGTGTCCACACAAAAAAGGGGTGCTTGAGTTGCTCAACCAATTTGTCAACTAACCCAGGAATTCTAGAACTGTTCTGCAGCCCACCAATGGTCTGTCCGCAAGCTTCATTCAGGTGTGCCAGTGTTCTCACTTACAACTTCAATTTGAAGGAGTTCTATCACATTCAAATTGCAATACAATAAGATACAAGGCAAGAAAGATGCATTTAAAAAAATGATTAAAAATCATGCAGCATCTAGCACGTTGCATTGCAATTGCTACAACAGGGGGGAAAATCATGATGTGGTCTGCCGGGAACCTCAAAAAACCACCCCCCTTCTTTCTTTTTTTGAAATATATTTTTTATTATTTTATTTTACAAGCGAAAGGTTATAACAGTACCAGATAAAAGGTAAAGGTAAAGGTACCCCTGCCCGTACGGGCCAGTCTTGACAGACTCTGGGGTTGTGTGCCCATCTCACTCAAGAGGCCAGGGGCCAGCGCTGTCCGGAGACACTTCCGGGTCACATGGCCAGTGTGACATCGCTGCTCTGGTGAGCCAGAGCTGCACACGGAAACGCCGTTTACCTTCCCGCTGGTAAGCGGTCCCTATTTATCTACTTGCACCCGGAGGTGCTTTCGAACTGCTAGGTTGGCAGGCGCTGGGATCGAGCAGCGGGAGCGCACCCCGCAGCAGGGATTCGAACCGCCGACCTTTCGATCAGCAAGTCCTAGGCGCTGAGGCTTTAACCCACAGCGCCACCTGTGTCCCACAACAGTACCAGATACATAACCATATATATAGATTTCTCTGAATCTCCCAACTTCCCACGCTCCCCTCCATGGGTCCTATTGTCAGCATCTTCAACTGCATATTAAACAACATGTGGAAGAACCTCAGAAATATATGGCAGGGTGGAGTTTCGGAAATACTGAACTAAAACTTTACAGTGCAACCCTAACAATATCCACTCAGAAGTAAGTCTTATTGAATTCCATGGAGCTCACTCCCAGCTAAGTGGAGTTAGGACTCCAGCCTTCCTGTTAATTAACTCAGCAATTTCATATACAGTATGTGAAATTCCTTCATACGGGGGAAAAAAACCCCATGAAAACAGGAAGAGAGAGGAAGTATACTGTCGAGCGGAACAACCTGAGCTCCAAAAGTGTTCCTAACGTCGTACAGTCTAGTACTACCATATGGCACTTTGTTCGCATTGAAATGTACTTGAGGCAGAACTAATGAATCCATCGTTTTATTGGCAGAGGCACCAAGCCTATTAATAAAGGCCTCCATCAGAATAGGCTTGCAGAGCAATTCCCAAAAGATGGTTAAGGCTTGACAGACGGCTGTGGGAGGCTTGTCGGTGAATTGTCAGGGACTGCCAGCAGTGCGTCTGGGGAACAGCGCTGAAAAAGAAACTTTGGAACAGTCTCTTCCAGGTCATAAGGGGCAGTTAACAAGTGATGGTTGCTAAACAAAGGCAACAATTCCCTGTGTGTGAGAGGGATTCTTTAGAAAGGTTTCAGACAATATCTGATCTACAAATGTCTACATGAGAAGCCACTGCCATCATCACAATGAAAGGGGGGAGGAAATCAGGGGTACAATTAGCACAGCATCTTGGATTGACACAAAATATATTTAAATTAGTGTTTCTGAAATAGATTATGTCTTAGCTGGTTGAAGGTTTCTAATCTTCTTTACTTTTATGGAAACATATGTAAAGAATCCCTTGGAAAATAACAAATTCATGTTGGCAAGAAAGGTAAATGTGTGTTAATGAGATATGTTTGGTTATGTTGGGCGAGACTCAACCAGTGTTAGAAACTCGGGTATATAAGCCAGGTGCCAAACAGCTCCGTAAACCAGGGTTATAGTCGCCAAAACAGAATGCCTGGTTGCCGTTTTTCAGCCAGGTGGCTCCAAGGTCAGATTTTTCAATATGACTTTTTGGTTCCTGAAATTCTTTCTGACTGTACAGATAAAATGTAACAGAATTCTACAGGATATTTTGCTAGCGTGTGAAAACAGTCAAGATCCAAGGATCCCTAGGCATGCACCTCCAGATGGTGGAGATATCAGGCTCCATCCTGGTGTCCAGGCATCTTCACTTGGTCACAACTGGCCAATGGCCAGGCGCAAAATGCAACTGGTGAATTTTGAATGCTGAACCTGCCAAAGGACTTCTGCTTGAGCAACAGAGTTCCCCCCCCACACACACACACATGCCCCACCCACCCAATTTGCTCAGTGGAGGTGAGGAGAACCCCTGAAAGAGGTGGGGTGTGAGAAAGAGGGGGTGGTTATGTCTGGGAAGCTAAAACGCTTGCCCCAAAGGAATAAACACCTTAGCATGACACTGAATTCCTCCCTTCACTATTACTAGCATTATTTATTCCATTTGTGAGTTGCATAACATGTAGAAAGTCTTCAAAATTTAAAAATGTAAGGAATGGCATGGAATTAGAAGAGAGAACAATGCATTACATCATGCTATGCTTATTGACTTGGAAATAAGTACCATTGTAATGAGGAACAGTTGAGGAAGTTAGCTATGTCTATGAAGACTGAGAGGTGATATGACAGTCATCTTCAGATATCTGGAGGACTATCACATGAGAAGATGGAGCAAGCTTGTTTTCCAGAGAGCAGGACCCAAACCAATGAATTCAAATGACAAGAAAAGAGTAAAAGAGTTTCCAACTAAACATTAGGAAGAACTTTCAGAAGGTAACAGCTGCTTGATAGTAGAATGGACCACCTGGGAAGGTGTAGGGCTCACCGTCGTTGGAGGTTTTTAAGCAGAGGCTGGATGGCCATCTGTCAGGGATTTGCTAGCTATGATTCCTGTATTGGGGCAGGGGGGAGTTGAACCTATGAGTAATTTTTACTTCATCATAAATGTGTATTTGGATTAGAATGTTATGAACATGAACTAGCATCTCTCCAAAGTACCTCCCCCTCTCCAGCCTTCTGTTTTGCTCTGCAACAGGTTAATCCTGTTACTCATTGTGAGAAACATATTTTTCATTATAGAGAGTAGTACATTATGTGAGAAAGGTCACTCTAGCTATATTTTCAAGTAATGCAATGGCATCCACAAGCCATCTAAGAAGCAAGCTGTGGGGGGGAATAAATGTGTTCTGTTCTTACTGTGTTGATCTTTCGGAAATCACTTTGCATGACATGTGGGAAAGCTTCATCTTCGTGATCCTTATATTTGCTCTGCTCCATGGAAAAGAGGAGCTAAACCTTGTTCAAATCCACCATCTCTCTTCTATATATAAATTGGGAACAGGCAGCTTCTCAACCTAAGACTTGCCAACGACCACTTAAATAATGAGTAGCTAGCTACAAGGAGTTGCAGAAGGAAAGATGGATGGATATGGGTTCCTAACCACTTAGTGACAACACTATGAGCGTATCATCATGACAGATTTAAACAATAATTCCTTCTCCCCAAGAAAATCTGGATGCTGCTTTTTCTTAAGCAGAAGGGATGGGGATTTCATATACAGAGTGCTTGGCACCTTCACCAGTTCCCATTATTTTTTGGGAGAAGCCATGGCAGTTAAATTGGTATGCAGCCATTATAAATTTGGATGTGCATAAAAAGAAAAGTGGGTGTATTGACATAAGCACATGTTCTCCCACTGCCACCAAAAGGCCAATCACTGAGAAGGGTTTACGTGTCCTGGCTCCAGCACAAGGAGACCCACTCTCTTACTTATATAAGGAAGAGATGTTTATTCAGGCAAGTAACACTGCAGCCTTGGCAGCAGATGTTGCAGGGCTCAGGAATCACAGTTCCGGAGTTTGAGAGCAGGGCGAGAACTTCAGAACTGGACGGACATGACAAAGATGTCCCAACAAGTATCCCTGCCCTTCCCATCAGCTTTAAAAGATGACGCAAGGTGTGTTCACTTGCAAGACGCTCTTCCCTTATGGCAGGGGTAGGCAACCTAAGGCCCGTGGGCTGGATCTGGCCCAATCGCCTTCTAAATCTGGCCCGCGGACAGTCCAGGAATCAGCGTGTTTTTACATGAGCAGAATGTGTGCTTTCATTTAAAATGCCTCTCTGGGTTATTTGTGGGGCATAGGAATTTGTTCATTTCCATATATATATATATAAAATCCGGCCCACCACATGCCCTGAGGGACGGTGGAGCGACCCATGGCTGAAAAAGGTTGCTGACCCCTGCCTTATGAGAACGTCTAGATTGCAGACACATACTCCATAGAGGCAGATGCAAATTTGCATCTAGTTTGAGTATACCTGCCAGTTGAGGCACACCCCTCAGCTGATCAAAGCCCTCTGAAGCCTCCACTGAAGCTCTCTGCTTCACAGGAAGGCTGGAGGGGGGAGCCGGCACCCCTGCTCCCCCTTCCGCAACAGCTGAAGTCAGGGTGCAAAGTGGAGGTTCCCCCCTCCTCCAAACTACGCCCCCACCATTCAGCTCCCTCTTCTGCTTCTTCCTCCACCTCCTGAGTCAGAGCTTGCCAACCCAAGACTGATCCTGACCACACTGCGGAACTCATGATGTCATGCTCCAGGCCAAGCTTGCAATTGCAGCATTGCAAAAGAGGCAGGGGGAAAGAGCCGCAGCTGTGGGGGAGCTTCAAGATGACATATGAGTCAATTCTATCCAGCTTTAACAGGAGCCAAATTAGAAAAGCGTTGTGGGAATGAGCGCTTTGGGAATAACATCTTCATGGGTGACAGAATTGCTGCCTACTATGCATTTCCAAATTCTTAATTTAGCTACCAAACATTTTCCAGTGATGCAGTAGTCAGTGAATGTCTTGAAACTGAAATTATAGGCCATGGAGTGTGCATACCAATTATAGTGCCAAATGGGTTAGCAAGGCTGGGAAGACGGTGATAAAGGAAGTTCCCCATTTGCATTTACTCAAGAAATGCCTGATTATTCAGTAAGTGACAACAAGTACAAAATATGGTGATACTTAGCTAGCTGGACAATCACCTGTGATGAATAAGAATCTCCTCTGGGCAGGCAGGCATGGAGGCTTTTGCAAACTGGAAAGTACCTCATGTGTCTTTCCTTCTCCCTTTTGGTCTTTAGGTTCTTAAGATGCAACAAACAGAAGCAGTGTGGTGTAATGATCAGAATTTGACTAGGGCCTGGGAGATCTGGATTCAAAATCCTTGCTCAGACATCAATAATAATAATAATAATTTATTATTTATACCCCGCCCATCTGGCTAGGTTTCCCCAGCCACTCTGGGAGGCTTCCAACAGAATATTAAAATACAATAACCTATTAAACATTAAAAGCTTCCCTAAACAGGGCTGCCTTCAGATGTCTTCTAAAAGTTTGGTAGTTATTTTTCTCTTTGACATCTGGTGGGAGGGCGTTCCACAGGGCAGGCACCACTACCGAGAAGGCCCTCTGCCTGGTTCACTGTAACTTGGCTTCTCGCAGCGAGGGAACCACCAGAAGGCCCTCGGCGTTGGACCTCAGTGTCCGGGCAGAACGATGGAGGTGGAGACGCTCCTACAGGTATACTGGACCGAGTTCCCTGCGTGGCCTTGAGCCAGTCATTTTCTTTCAGCCTCACCAACTTCACAGGGCTGCTGTGAGAATCAAATGAAGAGGGATAGAAGCATGTATGCTACCCTGAGCTCCTCGCAGGAAAGGTGAGATATAAATGTAACAACTAATAAGCAAATAAATAATTAACATCAGCATTTGTGGACTAATAAAAAAAAATGCACTGACCATTTTGAGGACTGACTTGCACAGCTGTCTTGAAGAGAAGCTCATAAAAATATGTAGCATTTATGAATGCACTGAGAAATGTCTTTCTTATTGCACAGCAACCACAGCAACATTTCTAGGAGTAGAGGAACATCCCCTTCAAAGACCTCAACACATTGAAAGATTCAGAAGAAGAGTGTTGCAGTAGCAGCCTTAGACCAAGGGTAATCTGAGCTCCTGGCCAATCTTGAGCATTCTTCATTGTTGGCTTGACTATACTGTATATGCCAATATTATGCATACCAATAGCAAACTGAGTTATTACCGCTACATAGCCAAACCACTGAGAAACAGCATGGCAGTTACAACATATTGGGGAAACTTCAGGGTCAGATTCTTTTTTAATGAAAACACAAGACACAAAACAAAGGGGTACAGGAGCTCAAACCAAATCAGAATCACCCATGGTTGGTTGGTTGGCATCCAACTGTTGGAAGGTAACAATGCCTGATATTGCTGATGGGAGAGATATGTTTCGTTGCAGCAGGGGCAGATGAAGGTGTCCGGTTGTGGTGCTGCAGATGCACCATGGCATCTCTTTTCTCTGTGCTCCTCCCAGCATAAAATGCTACTCCTCCTCCCTTCCTGTTTGGTCTATTCCTTTTGAACAGGTTATATCCCTCAGTTCCTACATTCCAATCATGAGTCTCATCCCACCAGGTTTCAGTAATGCCTACCAGGTCATATTTACCATCCTGTACCAAAAGCTCCAATTCGTCTTGCTTGTTTCCAGTACTATGTGCATTTGTATAGAGACAAGTGAAACCTTGATTTATTCTCTCCAGCTGCTTCCTTCTTGTAGTTCCTTGTTCTTTAGCAGGTTTCTGGAGTACCACCTCAGTTTCCTGTGAATCAATGACGCTATTATCCCCAGTACTAGGTGTTCTGTTGTTGTCTGTAACGTTCTCTTCCTCCACCTCAAGATCTAGCTTAAAGTTCTCCTGATCAGGTTTGTGGAACACTTCGCAAACAGATTCTTGCCAACCACTGTACAATCCATCTCTTGCCAGAAGTCCTTCCTCAAGGAAGCAGGGGGCATGATCCAAGAAGTGAAACCCTTCATGATGACATCACCTGTGTATGTTTTTCTTTCTTCCTGGGTCATGACCTTAAACAGGAAGGGGTGATGAAAAGACCACCAGTACCCCAAGGCTCTTCAGCTCCCTGCCCAGAGTCTCACAGTCCTATGCTATACATTGAAGGTTGTGTGTGGCAGTATTATTTGTACCCACATGAATCAGAAGAAAGGGGTAGCAGTCAATGGGTTTTATAAGACTTGGCAACTGTCACATTGTGAACCTTTCCACTTGGAAAACAGCACACCTCCCTGGACATCCTGTTTCCTCCGCACTTGGGAGGGAGGGGGAATAGCTTTATTACAAAGCACAGCAGGATCATGTCTGCTCATTCAAACACACACACACAAAAAGAGAAGATACAATAAAAACAAGACAAAAACAACCTATCAATTTACAAATTCTATCAAATTGCATGTAACCTTTTATAAAAAGCCAAAGTTCTAACACAAGCATTAGCCAAAAACAATTGCAGTTTAGTTCCCGGTAAAGTTTTGAACTCTTTAAAACAAAAAACAGAAAAAAAAATAAATTATAGCTCACAATTATTTAACTAAAGTGTCTCAAGAAAAACATGGGAGGTTAAGCAACAAAAAGCTTTTGACAGTATTTGTATTACAACTTAGATTTGAACTTTTTTCAGTGCTTTGCTTATAACTTGATATCATTTGTGAATTGATGAGGTTTTTTTAACATATTGAATTCAATAGGACTATTCCAGAGTAAACAGCATCAGCTGGGGAACAGCTGAACTGAATGTTCAGAACAATTTGCAAATTTCACATAGTTACACAAACCTACATGACGAGAACTTGGATCTAAAGTGCTGTTTAAAAATGCAAACTTTGCACTGAAGAGTACAGAACCTGTCATCTGGTATTTATGAATTTAGCTAATTATACACAGTCAGCTATTAAATTTGAATTTGCATTCAGTATTTAGCACCTGATACATGTAAATCACAAGCAAGTTGGCGCTGCCATCCAAAGAGCAGTGCAGTTTTCTAAAGTTTATAGATCAAATTAAACGTTTATGAAAAAAACATTACGTTCCAATAGAAATCATACAAGTTGACAGAATTTGCAGTTGGACTCAAAGCTAACTGGGTTCTCTCAGGTCAGTATAGAGAGGAAGGAAAAATATGAAGCAAAGCAAGCAAAACATATTTCAGGTTTGATTCAAAACACCTTACTCACAGCACTCACTCTACCACCTTGCTGAGAAACTGTACATAAGATATAGCATGATAAGAGCAACTACAGTGGTACCTCGGGTTAAGTACTTAATTCGATCTGGAGGTCAGTTCTTAACCTGAAACTGTTCTTAACCTGAAGCACCACTTTAGCTAATGGGGCCTCCTGCTGCCGCCGCACCTCCACCGCACATTTTCTGTTCTCATCCTGAAGCAAAGTTCTTAACCCGAGGTACTATTTCTGGGTTAGCGGAGTCTGTAACCTGAAGCGTATGTAACCTGAGGTACCACTGTATTGCATTATAATTCTCTAACCCATCAATGGGGAATCTATGACTCTCCAGATCTTGTTTGGGTGTTACTTCCAAAGCCCCAGTCAGCATGGTCAATGATCAGTGATGATGGGAGTTGTAATCCAAAAATATTTATTTTATTTTATTTTTGGGTTTTTTAATTTCTATACCACTTTATATGTTTTAATAAAAACCTCAAAGCAGTGTACAGCATATTAAATCAATAAAACAATAGCCAGGCGATGTTTCTCCAGCCTCATGAGGAGCCTCTTCAGTAGGGCTGGGTGAGTGTGGGCCTCACCCCCTAGGCCAGGTGGAAAGGGCCTTGCAGGGAGTGGCCTTCACGCCTCACAACAAGATCTGGAGGGTTACAGGTTCCCCATCCCTGCTCAGGTAACTACCCTCTTTTGGTACAGGTGGACTCCCCACTCTCCTCCAGATATGCTCTGGTTCCCTCCAGCTGGTTCCCTCAGATAAATTTTACAAGAATCACGGCACATGTGTCTCTCCAGGCTCCTTGTAAGACAGCACTCTTTGGCTTTGACCCTGGCCTGTGATAAATTCTGCCTTCCAGATTGACCCTCTCCTACATTTACATGTTTCCTGCTTCCTAAGCTCTGTGTAAACCAGGGGTGGGTGGCTGTGGTCCTCCCGATGTTGCTGGATTACAACTCCCATCATCTCTGACTATTTGCCATGCTGGCTGGGCCTAATGGGAGATGGAGTCCAGGAGCATACACAAACCCTCCTGTGGGATCTGCCCCAACAGTCCTGACTCTAGAACCAATCCTAGGACATACTTTCATAGCTCCATGTTTGGCTGCATACGGCTCACAGTATTGACAATGGGTGCAGCAGACTGCATACACTCAACCATGTTTAAAAGATGCATTTACTGTGCAATCCTATGCGTGTTTAATCAGAAGTGAATTCTACTGAACAAATAAGCACGCAGAAGATTACAATGATCAGTCTTGTCAGCGAGGCTGCTACTGTACAGCTGATATGAAGGAAACACCTAAAAACTCCTCACCAGATAGAAGGAATAGACACACGTGGGAAGAGCACGTCTATCACACTTCTTATTACTTAACCATTATTGCATGTCACACTAGATATAAAAAAGCAGACACCTTTTGCCTTCTCCTTCCCCTATGAATTAGCAGTGCAATGTGTGTGAGGTAGCCAAGAGGATTTGTGATAATGCTTTCAAATTAACAGATGCTGCGTTGTCTGGAATGAATGACAACTGTGATTGGATGCATTTTCGAGAGAACTGTAATGGAACAGTCTGGTTCCCTCCCCCCCCCCCATACTTTCCTGGTGTGGTTTAGTCCCACGGGGTGTTGCTCTCAATTGTTCCATCTCAGTGTGTATGTTGGAGCAAGTGGAAGGTGGCCTGAGCTGTTCAGCTTAACTACAGGAAAGGAAGGTTGCTATGTGAGTTTGTAATCAGGATAAGCTGTTTATAAACCTACCTGCCTCTTGTGTGAGCAGGAACAGTTGAGACATGGAAGCCCAAGTAAGGACTCTAGTTCTAAGACCCACACAGAAAGAAGGGATGTTATAGCAGCTCAAGGAATGCAACATGTGAATGGGGATCTACACACCCCAGCAGGATTTATTTATTTTTTGAGTCTGTGAGAAACTGGACATAGGAGGAAATGTTGAAAGAAAATAGTCTTGCTCAACCATTTGCCCCTGGTTTGCACAACCATTCCACAAACTTTTGCAAATACCCATCAGGTTGGCACATCCTTAGCCTAAGAGCTATGGAAATCACATTGACTAATTCCCTACTCTGAGGTGGCATCTCAGCATTATGGTGGTATCATGAAATCATAATCTTGCTTAAACTCCCCTACATGCACATACTTGTGTGTGCACGCATACACAAACTGAAGCTAATTTTCTCTTCCTTTTTCTATGTTTCTTCAAGAAAAGGATCACAAACTGAGAAGACGAAGGCCCATGCACACACACACACACACTCAAATGCATACTATCCAACTTTTGCAGATATAAAAAAAATGGGATGTGCATCTTCTGGGACCCAGACCACGATCTTGCCCTGAAAAATGTGTTTCTTTCAAGGCAAGAATGCCGCACTCAAAATGGCTTCTGCAATCTCACATGAAAAAACAGGGGGTTCCTTTTTTTCCCATTGGCGAGTATGCAAATGACCATTCTCCATCACCATGAATGTATCAATTTATTGAAACTACTTTACTGTGATGTAAATGAGATGCTGAAAGCCGTGTCACATTTTACTTGAGTCAACCTTCAGTTTTTCCCAAATTTCTGAGACTTGAGCTATAAACCCCCCACAAAAAATTACATTGCAGGCCAAAAAAACTCAGTAATTTAAGCCTGCAGGGAGAGAACAATGACTCATACAGAGATGCACTGAGCAGCCTCCTACCAGAGGCTTCTTTGGGTACTTTTCAACATTTAATGGTCATGATCCATCTCTCATAGCCTATTGTCATTTCTCTTCTGGCATACTCTCTTCTTAAAAATAAATCCCTGTGTGATGCCTATCTCCTGCTCCTAGCATTGTTTTCTGAAAGTTTTGCTGGCTATGCAAGGAAACTACTGCAGTTAAAGTCTCTCTGTGCATAGATTAGTGTGCTAGAGACTTCTGAACATCCTTCCCAAACTGCAATTGCTGGCAGCATTTCTTCCAGTGCTTCATAAACAACTATTTGCACAATGCTGACTATATTGAGACAGTTGTTGTACTCAGACATAAAGCTAAATTGCAA
The DNA here is from genome assembly GCF_964234715.1 of Podarcis melisellensis. Lineage (NCBI taxonomy): Eukaryota > Metazoa > Chordata > Lepidosauria > Squamata > Lacertidae > Podarcis > Podarcis melisellensis. The sequence goes on along the minus strand of NC_138528.1, from coordinate 106,086,268 downwards.
ACATGAAGCATTGTCCTGAATTAGACCATTGGTCCATTGATCTCAGTGATGTCTACTTCAGGAATAAGGAATCTGTAGCACTTCAGATGCTGTTGTGTCTCATCATCTCTAACTGGTGGTGATAGGAATTGGGAGTCCAACAATGTCAGAAGGATCACAGGTTTCCCCATCCCCAAACTGTTCTTGGCTGGAAGTAGCTGTCCAGGGCCTATTCCCAGTCTTACCTAGAGAAGTCATGAATTGAACCTGAGACACTTATACATTCACAGCATGTACTCTGCCATCACTGAGCTATGGTCCTTCCTTAACCATCATTTGGCGTCATGTCTGAAGCTATGCCAATTTACAGGCCATGGCTTGCAAAACAGGATATTGAACCACACAGTTTGAAGCTGGTTTGCAAACATAAATTCTGCAAGCTGTGGTTTGCGCTCATGCTGGAATTCACAAACTACCAGAAAGCTAGCTAGGGCCACTGCTCCACCTACAGAGACTGCTGCACCATGGAGACAGAAGCAGATTTATGAAGCTGTGTGCTGATCAGATGGAAGCAGACAAGCACCTCTAAACTACAGATTACTTGCCGTGCGTCTGGAACTTCAAACCATGCTGTGGGTTCTTAACTGTGCTTGGCATAAAAAACCATAGTTTGGGGTGGTGTCTGAAATAAGAGTGTACATTTTTCACATGGAGAAGAGAATACAAGAGAAGAAAGCCTTATTCTGAATATATGCTGTGCAGTACAGGATCATGACCACAATGCCCAGCACCAGTGCAAGGGAATTATTTTGCCTTTGCTGGGAGCTGGTCTCCAATCACTTTCCAGCTTTGCTCTATTTTTCCTCTCTCACATGATGCAAAGTTTGCTTCTGCTTGTGCTATCTCAAAGACAGGAAGAGGCAGAATCAGCCTGCAAAAATTTAGGCAAAAACAAATCTAAATTTATTCTTTCCCTTGCTATTTTTATTATTATTCTGAATGGGTTGACGAAAGCTAAGCCCCAAACTATTTCTTTGGCCAAGAACTAAAGCCATCAGGCTTAAACAGTCGTGGACAGCTGTGGAGTGGAGGCACTTAACTGACCTCCTGGCAAATGAGTCATTGCCGCTCACTGGAATGGCGAGACAGAGAACAGGAGTGGTGGTGCTGTCAGTGCAGTGCAAACACACTGGCAGAGCCAATCTGGCACTTCTACAATTATTATTCTGCTCTTCGTGAATACAAATAAGAAGAAGGAAAATATTACATTAATATTCCAATTCTTCCACATTATAAATGGATCTTGCCAGAACAAAGTTGACTATATTTAATCACATTGCCCTATACTTCATCTTCTATGTGTCTCCAAATAAAGAGTCTAATTTAATTCGATCTTGTACTTTATTATTCCAACAAGATAGGCCATGATTATATTTGAGAATTATCAATATTATTACATGCTCAAAACACTTTTCCAAACAGACAAATTTCAGCCAAAAATAATGGTTACTTATTTAAGATCATATGACTAGGATGCCTTCCCCACTGAACATAAATCACTCTGAGGTCATTTCCTGATCTTAAGAACTGAAATGATTAAAAAGACAAAAGCCACTTTGAAATACGACTTCTTTCTCCCTCTCCTTCCCTCTATCCCGCCTCCCCCCGGCTGTTTCTAATTTTTTATTTCATTAGTCTAACTGAACAAAACAGGTATTCAAGAAAACTAAGCAGGAAAGGGGGGAAGGAGAATCAGATAACTGCAAAAAGAATCTGTAATTTATACCCAGATATACTGGATAAGTATTCAAATCAAAATGAAAATATGATCAAATTTGACTTGCATCGTGAAATTTCATACAGGGCATTCGTTCCTGTTATTTCTCTTGGTGAAGACTTGCGACGCTGCAGGTTCTTTTTACAGGAATTAATTCCAAATATTGTAAGCTCAGCAGCACCCTACTGTTGGCACATCACCAGCATATGAAGAGACTGAGGGCCTAGAGAAGCTTGTCTCTTTTTCTAATAAGCCTAAATCTGGGGATATTTAATTAAACTGATGGGCAGGAGAAGATTGAAAACAGACAAAGGAAGGTGCTGCTTCACACAGTGCATACTAAATCGATGGAGGCTGCATGATGTTGTGACAGCAACTGCACCTACATCTTAGATGGCTTTCAAAGGTATTAGTGGTTAAAGTCATGATGGAAGACTCCCATGTTCGGAGGCTGGATGCCACTTACTAGCAACTGCAGGGGAAGAACAGTAGCCATTGTGGCAAACTGGGTGCTGGACTGGGTGAGGCATTGATCTGATTCATATTATTACTAATGGTCAGAGAATATGGGAGTTGGAGTCCACCAACATCTGGAGGGCATCACATTGGCCACCCTGCCTTATAAAACTACAAAACTGATCTGTCAGGGAGCTGCAACCTCTCCCAGAATAGGTCATACACCTAATTCCCAGACATGGGCACCACCCACTGACAGCATTTCCATCTTATCAGGATTCAGCTTCAGTTTACTGGCCCCCTTCCAGTCCATCATTGCCTTCAGACACCTGTCTTCACAGCATCTCCTGATTCTGCCTATCATTAGCATACTGATGAAATGATGCTCCAAATCCCTGGATGACAGTTCCCAGCAGTTTCAGACAGGTGTTAAATAGCACAGGAGACAGAAAAGACCTTTGGAGCCTAGGGCTTGCCAATCAGAAGGTCGGCGGTTTAAATCCCCGTGACAGGGTGAGCTCCCGTTGCTCAGTCCCTGCTCCTGCCAACCTGGCAGTTCGAACGTATGTCAAGCACAAGTAGATAAATAGGTACCGCTGTGGTGGGAAGGTAAACGGCGTTTCCGTGCGCTGCTCTGGTTCGCCAGAAGTGGCTTAGTTATGCTGGCCACATGACCCGGAAGCTGTACGCCGGTTCCCTCGGTTAATAAAGTGAGATGAGCGCCGCAACCCCAGAGTTGGCCACGACTGGACCTAATGGTCAGGGGTCCCTGTCCCTTTACCTTTACAGCACAAAAGCAATGCAGCAGAGCTACAATGTCCTAGTCCTATGTTCTGGCAGAGACCCTATAAGTCAGGGGTCAGCAAACTTTTTCAGCAGGGAGCTGCTCCACTATCCCTCAGACCATGCGGGGGGGAAGGACTATATTTTTGGGAGGGAGAATGAACAAATTCCTATGCCCTACAAATAACCCAGAGATTTAAATAAAAGCATACATTCTATTCATGTAGAAACACCAGGCAGGCCCCACAAATAACCCAGAGATGCAGTGTGGTGTAGTGGTTAAGAGCGGTAGTCTCGTAATCTGGGGAACCGGGTTCGCGTCTCCGCTCCTCCACATGCAGCTGCTGGGTGACCTTGGGCCAGTCACACTTCTCTGAAGTCTCTCAGCCCCACTCACTTCACAGGGTATTTGTTGTGGGGGAGGAAGGGAAAGGAGAATGTGAGCCACTTTGAGACTCCTTCGGGTAGTGATAAAGCGGGATATCAAATCCAAACTCCTCTTCTTCTTCTTTTAAATAAAAGGACACATTCTACTCATGTAAAAACATGCTGATTCCTGGACCATCTGCAGGCCGTATTTAGAAGGCAATTGGGCTGCATCTGGTCCCCAGGCCTTAGGTTGCCTACCCATGCTATAAGTAGCACCCTCGACTCCCAACTCCTTGAGACACTCCAGAAAAAAACACCACATTTAAACGCCAAGAGCAGATGTTCTTGCCACATCAGTTAACTGCACAGCAAGAGATACTGGAGCATGATCTGAAATAGTAATTGTATCAATATGACATGTGGCTACATATTGAAGAAGGGAAGAAACCAAAAGTAATTTTAACAGAAAACAACCTTCATGTACTGATAAAAGAAAAGTCACATTCTGTTGCCAAACAACCATCAATCCAAATTCAGACATATATGCCTTTAGCATTGACCTTACGGAAGACTGGATTTTATGGAAAGGAGTATCCCTGTTTAAAACTGGGTCAAGAACATCGTTATAATCTCTCTCAATTACCAGATGCTCATACGTCATATCACACAAGTATCTCAATCACTTTTGAAACAGAGTCCAAATTCGGACCATTAACATTCACTATAACAGTTATCATACCCAGGGTCTTTGGCAACAAAATAAAGTATCACTCATCTGGAACAACTTCTGCTTGTAACACTACAAGAGGAGCATTTTATTTGTAACTATAGCCACACCCTTACATACAAGCCAACTTGTAGAAGCCAAGGTCCCTTCACCCACTCCAATAAAATATTTGAGGGGGCCAGGCCCCTGCTAATTTGATGGGCATTGCCATTCAAATAGTGTGTGCACCACGTCTTGTGGTCAATTATTTGGGGTGGGGCTTACTTGACCCACCTCCAATATTTTATTCAAGTTGGCATTCTTGCACCCTTAGAATCATCAGCATAGACTTCCTCTACTCAGTCTTCACAACGTGTATATTTTATCATCCACAAACAGATGTGCCTCTTGCCACATCAGCTTTGAGATTTTTAAGTTTAGAAAGCATCTGTTGTCTTTAGTTACAAGAGCCCAAGCCCTTACAATTCCATTTAATAAAATTTAACACCACTGTATGTATGCATGTGGGGGGTATTCTTAAATTTCCTTTAACCCAAGCATATATCCCAGCTAACAAAAATCAACATAAATCCTAACTTTAAAAAAAACCAAACACCACCCAACCTATTTGTGGGTATGCCCCAAGGACACTTTTCCAGGCCTCCATATTGCAGTGCTGAAAACCACAACATCTTTATAATACAAACATCTGGAGCAAAAACTCCATGCTGAACAAACAAGTACAACAAGTATGTTGTATATACTGATGGAACTTGATAAGGCTCTAAGAACCTGAAAGACAAAAAGGAAAGCGGAGCAAAAACAAAAGGACTAAGGAAACAACCACCACTAAAACTTACAGCTCTAGATGGTAGTAGAACCCAAAGGTCCCCCTCAGTGCTCTCCTCCCATTAGCCACCTGATTATACTTGCTAAAATTGTAGGAACACACCTGAACCCACGTATAAGGCAATAAGCAACTATCTTACTTTTAAAAGACATCTGAAGGCAGCCCTATTTAGGGAAGTTTTTAATGTTTAATGCTGTATTGTGTTTTAATATTCTGTTGGGAGCCGCCCAGAGTGGCTGGGGAAACCCAGACAGATGGACAGGGTATAAATAATGAATTTGATGATTTGATGAAGTGAACATGCATGAGGGCCAACCAAAGTTGTTGAGCTTTTTTTAGGGTTTTGTCATAGGATTAAACCAAATTAAAGTCCGAAACGGACTTTGGGCAGGCCTGATATGCACAATAGCAGTAGAGGATGAACATCAAAATAGAGACCTGTCTTTTTCTCATATGGTGGGAGTACAAAAAGCAGCAATGAGAAAGTTCCAAGTTAAGGATGGCTCTCAGTCAAAATTTCACTCCAGCTACACCATAGCAACAAAGATAAGCTGTAGACACTTCAGATGTCTAAAATCCAGCAGAGACAGAGCAGAAGAAATTACCTGGGAACACTCAAGTGTCTCACTGTGCACTTGTTGAGAAGGCCAGAACTGGATTTATTCCAGGAAGATATTTGTCAGGGTCTCCTGCCTTGTAAAATGAATGCTGTTGATTACCCACATAAAATGCAAGAAAGTTTACAAAATAAATAATATTTTTCTCTTTCGGAAGTAGGCGTATTCTGTGGAAAGTTTTCTGCTGGTGGGACATCTGTTTTGTGTAAGATACGGTGCTGTTCTCTTCCCTCGTTGAAGTTTCCCCTTCTCTCCAGAATGCTCTAGCAGAAACCCTTTAACCTCAAAATTTTCCCAATGAAGTGGGTCTCAGAGAAGGAGCTTACACACAATGAGCTCTCTCTATATCCAGCTAGTAATCTTCCGGTAATGTTAGCGCCTCTCATAAAATATACTCAACAAAGTGAACAGGCTGACTTTGCTCACTAATATTATCAGGGATGCCAGGGATTCTGAGATTGGATCTAAGGGGATGGCTTTCAAGTTCTCTTATTCTAACCAAGATGTGGCCCATTTGCCTTCTCATTCTGGCCCACAGCATATTTTTACATGAGTAGAATGTGTCCTTTTATTTAAAATGCATGTCTGGGTTATTTGTGGGGCATAGGAATTCATTCATATTTTTTTAAAAAAATATAGTCCGGCCCACCACATGGTCTGAGGGACGGTGGACCGGCCCACGGCTGAAAAAGGTGGCTGACCCCTGTTCTAACCATTAGTTAGCCTAAGAAAAATGTTAGGCTTTTGTAGTGCTGCCTTATGAGCTGCAGCAGTGTCCTCAAGTTAGATCTTCTGAGTTGAAGAGCAATTTTTTCAACAGAGTCTTGAAGCTGATCAACAGAGTCTTCAATAGACTCCTGTGGCTTTAATTGCTTTAAGAATCAACATAGCATTAGTATCTTTGTCAGCTAGGGGAAGAGGCTGGTGTCTGCAAATTCTTGGCAGATGCACTTCAAATTACAGGAGCTTCAGTCTTCCTGTTACTTCCCTTAGATGCCATAATATCACTAAGGGGGAATATGCTCTTCATAATTAGCAAGCGAAGGGGGAAACTGCTTGCAGCCCACTGACTCACCTTGTGTAGTTTTTTCTTCCCGCTGCAAGAGCATTTGATCCTCTAACAAGAATCAATGCCCTGCCATTTTCTAGATGTTGTGTTCCTTCAAAAGAAATAGTTCTTCAAAGAGCTTTAAGATCTGTGTGACCCGCCTCTCCAGTGCTGGAGTGCACATCTTGAGGACCTTGACTGCAGTTAACTATTTTATTTTATCCAAACAAGCCAGGCACAGAAATCACAGTTTGATCTTGGTTTATTTAGACAAATAATAGTTTAGAGCAAGCGTTCGAAACTCCCATTGTTCTAGGCGTGTTCTGCAACAAGGAATTTCATTAGCACGAGCAATTTCTGAGCTCTGGGTTGTTTGAAAAGTGGATTAAACAAATGAATGGACTATGAGGGGAATCATTGGATCGCAATCAACTTTAACTTCCGCTGTCAATTATTAATTTTCTGATGCTGTTTGGTTTGTTTAAAAGTTCTGTTATTAACTGTGATCAATTTGACTCCCTGGGACTCTTGAATGAAGGGACTCTTGAATGAATGATAAATAAATATATCTCTGGAATCAAGAGAAAAAATGATCCTGAGTAGCAGTTGCTAGGGGTTACAAGGAGGAGACAGCTACTGTCCTTATGTCCTGCTTGTGGTTTTTCCATAGGCCTCTGGTTGGTCACTGTGGGAAATTTGATTTGGGATTATATAGATCTTTGAACTAATCTAGTATGGATCTTCTTAAGTCCCTAAGATGAAAGCAGGCAGGTACACAGGACAAGACATTTTCTTTCTTTTTTTTACTTAGCCTCTGCAACTCTCTCTCTCTTGAAAAACCCCTTTTCGTCCCCTCTGCTCCTTGCCTTTCATCATCTCATGATCAGGGGAAAATTGATTCAAAATGGAATATGATCTGACATTGCTTTGTAGGTAAGAGGGAAGAAAGACTCATGTGCCGGATTGTCTCTGGTAATTTTTGCGGTTATGTTTTGTTATGATGTGATACTTTGCTGATTTTGGATTTTTATGTATTTTGTTAGCTGCTTTGGATATTTATGTAACAGAAAAAGCAGAATAAATGTTTATTAACATATTATTGAGTCCACGTGTGTGTAAATTGGTGCAACCACAATTGCAAAAATATCTCACACACTGGTGTGATGGGATAATGAGCTGCTTGTGCGTAAAAGCTTAATCCCTCTGGGGTTTGGCTGGTCAACCAAACCCAGGCACTAACGGAGCCCCCAAAGCATGGCTCCGTCAGTCGCTGGTAGAATCCGACAGTGGGCGTCTACGGAATTTACTCCAACATAAAAGCTGTTTGACGGACATGCGCCTTCGTGACTCTCTGCGTGACAGTTTCCGGCGAGGGGTGGGAGTTGCTAACGGGGGTCTTGATACCTCTGCACTATTCTCACTAGAAGTATCCCAGAGCCTTCCCTCCGATTCCCCTTCCGCTGGAACTCCTGCGCTCCCCCTGCTGGTTCCTGCTTCTGCTGTAGAGTCTCTCCTATTCTCCTGGAGCCTTTCCCCCATCTCTCTCTCCGATGGCAGTTCCCTGACAACTGGGAACAAAAAATACCGCAGATACATAAAATGTGTAAGAAGATTTATAGGTATGTACGTACCTATCTGCTACCGGGTCACTTATTTTATGTTTTTGAAAATTGTCTGGTCTAATTTAGGTGTCATGTTAAACCATAGTTAAGACTATGGTTTAGCATAAACCAGCCACTCAAAAGTCCCAAGGTTTGTTCTTAATTGACAATGCATTACTTGGGGGGGGGGGGACAAACAAACCATAAGCCCAGATTTAAACTTAATGACAAATCAGCCTCTGCTTTGCTTCCTTTCTGGTGCAGCAACAAGAGGAGTGTGGAAGGAGTGAAGTGTGGACTTTTGAGCATCATCAGAAGAGCCACCTCACTGTTCACGCCAAACTCATCTTGTTTATGAAAGTGTTAAAAAGCACAGGTCCCAAAAACAACCCTTTGTAGGACGGTCCATTTATTCTTACTCTTCGCTTCCTGCAACTTAGCCCATTCAAGATTCACAAAAAGACCTTTCCTTGACTGCTAAGCCTACTCATGATTTCCAGAGGCTCTTAAAGGTAAAGGGACCCCTGACCATTAGGTCCAGTCATGACCGACTCTGGGGTTGCGGCGCTCATCTCACTTTATTGGCTGAGGGACAGCTTCCGGGTCATGTGGCCAGCATGACTAAGCCGCTTATGGCGAACCAGAGCAGCACACGGAAATGCCATTTACCTTCCCGCCGGAGCGGTACCTATTTATCTACTTGCACTTTGACATGCTTTCGAACTGCTAGGTTGGCAGGAGCAGGGACCGAGCAACGGGAGCTCACCCCATTGCGGGGATTCGAACCGCCAACCTTCTGATCGGCAGTTCCTAGGCTCTGTGATTTAACCCACAACGCCACCATAAGGTTCTTACAGCTTTGTAAGACTTAATTTGGACATATTTGCAATGAGATCATAGGCCCCACCAGTCTTATTTATATATTTATTTAGTATGTTGTACGTCCCGCCTCCCCTCCCCCTACTACAGGAGTGCAAGGCTGTGTAGATGGTTCTCCCCCTCCTCAATTTATCCCCACTACCTGTGAGGTAGGTTAGGCTGAGAGGCAGTGACTGGCCCAAGGTCACCCAGTGAGTTTCATGACCCAGTAGGGATTTGAACCCTGGCTTTCCAGGTCCTAGTCTCGGGGTCAGCAAGCTTTTTCAGCCGTGGGCCGGTCCACCATCCCTCAGACCATGTGGTGGGCCAAACTATATTTGGGGGGGGGGAATAATTAACAAATTCCTATGCCCCACAAATAACCCAGAGATAAATTTTAAATAAAAGGACACATTCTACTCATGTAAAAACACGCTGATTAACAGACCATCCGCGGGCCAGATTGAGAAGGCGATTGGGCCGCATCCGGCCCCTGGGCTTTACTTTGCCTACCCCTGTCCTAGTCTGACACTCTAATCACTGCACCACACTGGCTGTTAAAAGAAAGAAAGAAAGAAAGAAAGAAAGAAAGAAAGAAAGAAAGAAAGAAAGAAAGAAAGAAAGAAAGAAAGAAAGAAAGAAAGAAAGAAAACATCTTGCATTAAGGATTCTCCAAGCAAGCTACCTGCATGAGAGCACAATATTGACCATAGCGCAGCAACGGGTATTTTGAAACCTCCTTCCAGATATGCACAGCAAGCAAGTAAAACCTTATTCACTTGAAAGGGTTGCTATGGAGCTTTTGCCTGACAGGAAACAGCCACAAAATGTTAATGGGTCATTTCAAGTAAAAAAGTAAGGTGTGGGGATTAATACAGATCACCTCCAGCCAACTTGAGATAGTGGTGTGTCTATATCTGCTGCCTTGCCACTGTGGCGGGCGGGATATATTTTAAATTGAACAATGAAAGGCAAAAATTGTTTTTGTTGCCAACTGTCTCCATTCCATGATGGCAGTCAGAGGAAAAGGACTCCAACGCCTTCTTCTCCAGCGTGAACAGTAAAAGAGGCTTTAGCAGAGTTCTTGTCTTATGATGCAGTACACTCACTTAAGACACTAACTTCACTCCTTATGTACAAAGTGCAAGGCGCTTTCACTTTAAGGGCCTTAAATCACTTAAAAGTTTGCACTCTCACCAGAGCTGTTCACACTGAGGGGACGAGCAGCTTACAGACTCCTTTGCTTGTGGTCTTGGCTCAACTTGCTGAAAATGACTAACAACAAAGGGGATGTTCTGGGGATATGCTGGGAACCCGATGAGAACATCTCTGTGACCATCCTTGGTTCCCAGTTGTCTACCTCTAGCTGAGAATCATCATCCTAACCACTGCTTTTCATGAATGCTGGAATGGATGTGAAAGGCCCAGGGATGCCAGCAATCCCTTGTCATATAGTTACTCCATTCTAGGATCAAGAAAACCAATGTTTAGAAATTTACAAACTCACTCATGCATGGAAACGTTAAGGCAACCCCCTTAACATTTGCACCATGTCCCAATGCCTATCCTATGGCTGCTTGTGTTGTGCTTTTTTAGCCTCCCTGTACCCACACATGTCATTGGTTTGTCAACCCCCAGGTTGGGAAATCTTTGCAAATCCTAGATATTTCTTTCATTCATTTAGAGGAGGGTCAATCTGTTTCTGCATCCTGTGAATCAAGGATGGGGAAGCTGTGGCCCTCCAGATGTTGTTTAGTTGCATGATGGGAGCTGCAGTACAACCACATTTGGAGAGCCGCAGGTTCCCCGTCCCTGAAATAAGCAGCAAACACAGATGCTTTAACTTGCAACTTTCATGTTTCACGGTATATGAACTCCTTTGTAAATGCCTCAATTTTTCTGTTATACTGGAGGGCTTTGATCCCATGGCTGTCTAATTTTTACAAAGGAAATTCACTGAATTGCATCACCTCCTTGGGTGATGTTACTGTGCTGCCACTCTATAACTGTCAACATTCATGCTGCACTTGAAAGTTTTAAAAGCACTTTGCATGCATTTATCTCGGTAATCTTTTCATTAGTCCTGTACGGCAGGCCATTTTTACTACCACCCCCATGTTGTCTCTGGTTTTATCTCCTGGTTTGCCCGCTGGTTCAAACAGTGAGCACAGCAAACCATGTAATCTGTCACTGTTCTTCCCATATTGCCCCAAGGAAAAGTTAAGAGAAAGCTGCAATGGTGTGGCTTGGTGACAACTGTTGAATGTAGCCATCTGTTATCATCAAAGGCTGCAAATCAAGTTAATACAGCAGAGATCTCAAAACAGAGAGTGGGTCACTTGTGGAAGTAAGTCATCTGACTACAGTACAGTTGAAGTCTACAGTTTAGGTCATCATATGAAGTACATGGTCAAAGAATTACACCTGTAGAAAACATCTGCACATCCTACAGATAGGGATATACAATAATTAATGTTAATTCTCTCTCCCTCTCTCACACACACTGACTCATACACAGATGCAGTCACCCCCTTCCCTCTTCCACCTACTATCTTCCACAAGCCTTAGCAGCCTGGCAGCAACCATTTTTCTTTAGGGAAGAGGGTCCATGCAAGAAACAATATCTTGCAGTGAGCATGTGTGAAATAACTTGCCCTTAAATAAATGTATGTAAATAGTCTTTCACGTGAGAACTTTACCATGTGGTATGTTTATTCAATATATAGCCCTTTCCCCCCATCAAATCATGAAGAGTAAGAAAGTGTAATACCCTTTTCTAAAGAGAGAATTTAAACTGGGGGGAAAGGAGAACTGAATGTATGTTATGGATGTGCACTTTTAATGTTGTTGGACACCTTATAATCCTTACTCATCTATGCCATTTTTCCATACTGTGGGGGCTAAATCATATTGATTTGAGAATGGGAGCCTTCCTCTCTAATTATATGGATACTCCTATGCCTATAAAAAAGGGACATACCTCAGTTTAAAGTTCTACAGAACTTATAAGAAGAAAACCTTCACCCACAAGGGATGAGAGAGAGAAAGAGGTATCTTGTATGTATACAAGAGAGGCAAGCAACAATCCCAACAGCTGCTCTGCTTGTGTGTCTGTATGTGTGACTGAGGGGAGCAGAAACTCATGAGCTAAACCATGTGTGTGGGGTGTGTGTGTGTGAGAGAGAGAGAACCCCAAGAGCCAGTGTGTGTGCATGTGTGTGACATGCAGAGACAACCCCAGCAGCCAGCCCATGCATGTGTGCTAAAGAGAAAGAACCCCAATGGTTAGCCAGCCAGCTAGATCGTGTGCTTGGCCATGAGAACCCTCCACCACACAGCTGTGTGTGTGTGAGAGAGAGAGAGAGAGATGGAACCCCAACAGCCAGTCCCTGCAGGTGTGCAGGAGAGAGCCCCTCAACAGATGGCCTGTGCCTGAGAGAATCAAAACCCCAGCAGCAAACTCAACCCAAGATGTACACCTGTGTGAGAGTAAGAGAACCCCAACAGCCTATCTTGGTGAGTGAGGGAGCACCACACTGGCAATTTGTGTGTGTGTGTGTGTGTGTGTGTGTGTGTGTGAGAGAGAGAGAGAGAGAGAGAGAGAGAGAGAGAGAGAAGAAACCCAAAGAGAAAGAAAGAAACCCAGAGAGAAAGAGAGGAGAGGGAGAACACGCACACAGAAATTCTCTAAAGACTGCCTGTGTGCGCCCCTGCGCGTGCCTTGCAGGACTCTCATGAGGCAACCAGTGTGCCAGAGGCAGAGAATGAGAGACTCCTCATCACCACCACCGCTGTCTCCAGCCTGTGCGCGAGAGCGAGAGCAGGGGGAACTGCCCACATCACAGGTGTGGGAGAGAGGAAAGCAGTCATGGACCCGCAGCTTCCTTTCAGGATGCAACCAACTCCTCGCCTTACCCGGCCAAAGGATGGCCCCCCTCTCCGACCCCCGTAGGCCTCCCTCTCCCCCTTCCCCTCTCTCCTCTGGGAAGGCAGCAAAGAAGAGCATTGCGGGCGCAGCCTGGGCCCAGCGCGGGGTCCCCAGCCGTGGCGAGTAGAGGGCTCTCCAACTCCGCGTCGCCGGCCTGTAGAGCATCATCCACGCGCAGTTGCGACGACTGGCCTTTGCGGCACCGCCGTCCCCGCAACCCTCCCTCCATCGCCTTCCGCAATCCGCAGCTCCTTACCGTGGGCAGCAGCGGCTCCATTTGCGCCCCTTGGTCTTTAATCTCCATCTTCTGCGCTCTTGGGAACGGGCACCTCTCGCGCGCGCGCCCTCGCCGCCTCGCTCTCTCGCTCGCTCTCTGCAGTGGCGGCCGCGGCTGCTGCTGCTGCTGCTCTTTCCTTCGGCGTGTCTCTGGCACAACCAGAGGCAGCGCCGCTCGCTCGCTCGCCTCTCTCTGCTTAGTATTCGGATCAGGTAGCTCTGAAGCAGGAGGCAGCCGCACGCCCCGACTCACCGGCGAGTCACATGGCTCCCACTCACACCCGGAGAGGCGGCGGCTGCCTCCAGGGCTGCCGGTGGGAACCCAGATTGCAGGACGGAGAAAGGTAAAAAGTGGAGAGACCGGCTTCCGGGATCCTGGAGGTGGAGGTGGAGGAGTAGAGGAGGAGGAATTTCTCTTCCCCCACCCCGCCCAATTCAGCCCAAGTCGATGACTATTATGGCAGCATTTTTACACACACACACACAAAATATTTGATGGGCATTGCCACTCAAATGGTGTGGGGTGCCCCATCATGTGATCAAATGGTGTGGGTGTTCCCTATCATGGGAAGGGGGGATTACCCAGTGGCGTAGCGTGGGGGGTGCAGGGGGGCCGCCCGCACTGGGCGCAACATCTGGGGGTTAGGGTTAGGGGGCGCAAATTACTTGCCTTGCCCCGGGTGCTGACAACCCACGCTACGCCACTGGGATTACCTGCCACCCAAATATTTTATTCAAGTTGGCACCCCTGAAATTATTTATGGATGTGTGCATTTATAACCCACCTTGCTCTCAAGGGCAGACTTTGGCAATCTTTGGTAATATGGTGCACTGAGCGAGGCCAAACTTTGACGCCCTAAATGGATCTTCTCAGTTTTAGATCTTTTCAGTTTTGCACCCCCTTAGCTTGGTGTCCTAAGTCCAGCACTGCTTCTCTCCATTTTGCTCAAGGGGGCGTACATAGTTCCCCCCCATCCCATTTAATTCCCCACAACAAACCTGTGAGGTAGGATGTGCTGAGAAGCGGTGACTCTCCCAAGGTCCTAGTCTGACACTCTAACCACTACACTGCACGACACATTGCATCCAGAAGGTTTGAAATGCAGTTCTAACCCACATCAAAGAAACAATCTTCCATAGCCCAGAAGTTCCCAATTTTATCCTGATGTAAAAACAGGAACATTGAAGGATCCTGCCAGATTTGATCGATAGCAGTCTTCAGATTTTGCCGCTTTAGGCCCATGGAGGAAGGAAAGTGTATCCATCCACATTTGGAGGGGGGGTAGCCAAGTGGTCTAAGACAGTGTTTCCCAACATGTGGTTCATGATGGCTGTGAAAGTGGGTCCTAGGCTATACAGTTGTGCTTGGGTGGTGCTAAGTCATGGTTATAAAATAGACAAACCTGCCATTACAATGCATGAAACCAAAAGGTGCCAAAAACCTAAGGTGCAAAATTCATGAGGCAATGAATGGTTGTAAAAGGTAAAGGGACCCCTGACCATTAGGTCCAGTTGTGGCCGACTCTGGGGTTGCAGTGCTCATCTCGCTTTATTGGCTGACTAAACCGTTTCTGGCGAACCAGAGCAGCACACGGAAGCGCCATTTACCTTCCCGCCAGAGCGGTACCTATTTATCTCCTTGCACTTTGACATGCTTTCAAACTGCTAGGTTGGCAGGAGCAGGGAGCAATGGGAGCTCACCCCATCACGGGGATTCGAACCGCTGACCTTCAGTCACAAGTAAATTTAGAGTTGTAGGTCAGCGTACCAAGAAGGTTGGGAACCACTGGTTTAGGAAAGTCACAACCCAGCAAGATTCCTCTCGTATCTCTGTTCTCAAATTTCCCCATCTGTCGCTCATTTTGTGACGCAATTATATTTCAAGGCACAACACATGCTATTGTTGCCAAAACTGCAAGATTCCAGATTCAGACCCCAAAAATGTACCATAACAAAGAAGAGGACACACTTTGCACCAAATCAAGTGACTCCAACATTTTTGGGGATAAGGGTTAGGATAAGTCTACTCCATCTTTAATTTTTCTCACTTGAATTTCCTTCGTAACAGCAAGTGTTTTGGAAGCTCAAAAGGCCAGTCAGCCTGTAAAGCAGGGACGTGGAACTTGCAGCCTTCCACATATTATTGTACTCCTCTGAGGGCCAGCCCAAGACATTTTGACACCTGAGGCAAACCATAAAATGGTGCCATGAGGCTCTGACAGGGTCCTAGAGTCCTCCCTATTCCTTCCCAAAGCCTAGTTAGCATTTTCAATATTGTTTTGCTGTTTTGTTTACTTATTTACTTGTTTTTATCCTGTATTTTATTCTGTGAACCGCCCTGAGATCTTATGATGAAGGTTGATATATAAATCTAATGAAGAAGAAGAGGGGGGAAAAGAGGAAGAAGAAGTTGTTACGTATTTATTAGCAGTTCGAAAGCACGTCAAAGTGCAAGTAGATAAATAGGTACCGCTCTGGCAGGAAGGTAAACGGTGTTTCTGTGCGCTGCTCTGGTTCACCAGAAGCGGCTTACTCGTGCTGGCCACATGACCCGGAAGCTATACACTGGCTCCCTTGGCCAATAAAGCGAGATGATCACCACAACTCCAGAGTCGGTCATGACTGGACCTAATGGTCAGGGGTCACTCTATTACCCATCTTTCACCACAAGATCCCAGGGCGAGTTTCAGCAATGTAAGAATGCAATGTTAAAATCAGTTAAAGCAATTTACAAAAAGAACAGAGTGGGTCCTAAAATCTCTCTGTGTCTCTCAGCTGTCAGTGGCCAGGATAAAGAGGTAGGTCTTCAGCATAGAGCAGGAGCTACACAGCCATGATTCTGGACACACCTATGTGTGGGGGGGAGGGGCTGACACCATTTTGGGAGAATGCCATCCTCTCGACAGTAGCAGTTGGCAGGATGGGGCAGTGGCTCCAACATCTTCAACATCTTCAACCGTTTCCAAGGCATGGCTTGTTAAATATTTTAAAGAAAACACTCTTTCCCATAGCTGAGTATACACCCATGAAACGGATCTTTTAAAACAATGCCTATTTTTCTAATGGTTTACATGTACGATTGAAATAATGTGTGTGCTTTACGTTGTGCAACTAAACAATCAGAAAGTACCTATAGAAGTGCAAAATTCACGTTGATATACCTCACAAAGGCCCAGTTATAATTACATCAAATGGGACACTTACAACTAGGAAAATAATATTAAGGCTGTAATCCTAAACATAAACTTAATAGCATGCTTGTCTATTTCTAGTTAAAGGCATATGTTGTAATATTTAGGAATGATTAGAATGTGATGAATGTGACAGGTTGTTATTGCAGGGATCATTACGGCTTACATCTGAATTCTTATGGATTATTATTACAACTGCTTCAGAAATTTCTCCTGTAATTTTGAAATGAAATGAAAATAAATAAATAAATGGGGGGGAGGGAATGAAAAACAGCCTGTTGAATTCCATGAGACTTGCTTCTGATTGCATAGGATCATGCTGCACAACAACAACAACAACAACAACAACAACAACAACAACTTATACCCCTCCCATCTGGCTGGGTTTCCCCAGCCACTCTGGGCGGCTTCCAAGAGGAGATTAAAAATACATTAAAACATCAGTCATTTAAACACTTCCCTAAACAGGGCTGCCTGTTCTTCATATCTGCAAATCCAGGATTTCAGTGCTCAGTTGCAGTCTTTCCCTGCTTTTCCTGGTACCATGAAGCCTCCGTCTGTGGTGTTCGATCAGCTCCAGTCATCAGGCAATGAACATAACATGATGTACAAACAGGAACGAAGCAATCCAGTGGTTATGCTCAGATTGCATCCCTCACATTGCTCTTCTATTTTCACTCCCACTGTGTTCTGCTGGAAGCATCCTTAATCAGCTCTGATACAAAAAAAGACATTTAAAGAGGCAACCATAGCTATATTCCATTTTCCAGAGCCCCTATCACCACCAGTTTTCCTATTCGTAAGAAATGCTGGTGTTTCCTCTTTTTCAAAAGCAAGGCAATTTGTGATTCAGTCCTACAACCATTTACCTAGAAGTAAGTCCCATTGAACTCAATGAAAATGCTTTCTGAGTAGGCATAGAATTACGCTGTTAAAGCCTCTCCTCCTTCCAGAGGGGAGGAGTTGTGAGTGGAAATTGTTTCCTGTGTTTGGCAGGGAGCATTCCAGCCCCTGCTCAGCTGTCCCTGCTGCCGCGCCGCGCCCCCTGGCAGTCAACAAATCAGGGGGAAGCTTGGGGGCGGGGTTTAGCCACTCAAATGCAGCCGCAGCAGCTCTTCCCCCTCATTGCGCTGCTGAGTTTCGACAGATCACCCACCCTCCCTTTAATTCATTGCTTTGTTCTTTACCTTCCTATGGACCTGTGGTTGGTTGCCTTGGTTGTCCAAGGGGCCTGGTAGGACTTTTCATCCAACTGGCAAATTGGCACCAGTCACTTGGTTTTTTGCCTTGTTGTTGTTTAGTCGTTTAGTCGTGTCCGACTCTTTGTGACCCCATGGACCAGAGCACACCAGGCACTTCTGTCTTCCACTACCTCCCACAGTTTGGTCAAACTCATGCTGGTAGCTATCCAACCATCTCGTCCTCTGTCGTCCCCTTCTCCTTGTGCCCTCCATCTTTCCCAACATCAGGGTCTTTTCCAGGGAGTTCTTCTCTTCTCATGAGGTGGCCAAAGTATTGGAGCCTCAGCTTCACGATCTGTCCTTCCAGTGAGCACTCAGGGCTGATTTCCTTAAGAATGGATAGGTTTGATCTTCTTGCAGTCCATGGGACTCTCAAGAGTCTCCTCCAGCACCATAATTCAAAAGCATCAATTCTTCGGTGATCAGCCTTCTTTACGGTCGAGCTCTCACTTCCATACATCACTACTGGGAAAACCATAGCTTTTACTAAATGGACCTTTGTTGGCAAGGTGATGTCTCTGCTTTTTAAGATGCTGTCTAGGTTTGCCATCGCCTTCCTCCCAAGAAGCAGGCGTCTTTTAATTTCGTGGCTGCTGTCACCATCTGCAGTGATCATGGAGCCCAAGAAAGTAAAATCTCTCACTACCTCCATTTCTTCCCCTTCTATTTGCCAGGAGGTGATGGGACCAGTGGCCATGATCTTCGTTTTTTTGATGTTGAGCTTCAGACCATATTTTGCACTCTGCTCTTTCACCCTCAATAAAAGGTTATTTAATTCCTCCTCACTTTCTGCCATCAAGGTTGTGTCATCTGCATATCTGAGGTTGTTGATATTTCTTCCGGCAATCTTATTCTGGCTAGGGATTCATCCAGCTCAGCCTTTCACATGATGAATTCTGCATATAAGTTAAATAAGCAGGGAGACAATATACAGCCTTGTCGTACTCCTTTCCCAGTTTTGAACCAATCAGTTGTTCCATATCCAGTTCTAACTGTAGCTTTTTGTCCCACATAGAGATTTCTCAGGAGACAGATGAGGTGATCAGGCACTCCCATTTCTTTAAGAACTTGCCATAGTTTGCTGTGGTCGACACAGTCAAAGGCTTTTGCATAGTCAATGAAGCAGAAGTAGTGGTCTTTCTGGAACTATCTAGCTTTCTCCATAATCCAGCGCATGTTTGCAATTTGGTCTCTGGTTCCTCTGCCTCTTCTAAATCCAGCTTGCACTTCTGGGAGTTCTCGGTTTTTTGCCTACCAAATCATCCCAACTTTTATATATTGGCGGTTAGGCATTGGAATATGTTTGTGTATTGGAGGGCAGTGTGTGGCCTTCGCCAACCCCTCCACTTTATGGGTATTCCATTAACGGAATCCAGCAGTCATGGATCCTGTCCGACGCCCTTGCTGGTGGCTAGGGCCATGGCATGACCCCAGTGACATCAGAGGGAGCTTTCAGTTATATTTGCATCAACAGGCTTCTCCTACTGGTGGTTAACCCTTGTTAAACTCACCCCTTCCTGAGGGGATGGAGTCAAGCTCTGTTGTTTTATCCAATGCCTAAGCCAATACCTCTCACATGCTGTGATCAATAAAGTTGTGGCCTTTTTTAGCCCATTAACCTAATATACTGTGTCCATGTGTCTTTCTTATCCTCAAGCGGGTGGAGGGTCCTCGATTCATAAACACTTTTATTGCCTATAGCCTCTAGGAATTATTCCACCAGAATTTAGTGTGACCCTCTTTGTTTCCTGTTCTTTCTTTGTGGCTTTTGTCGGATTCAAATTGTATGCCACCTTATTTTTAAAATAAAATTGTTTGAAGTGGTAAATATGAACATCATGCTGAACATATGCAATCAACATAAGTATCTGTAAAGCCAAAAAGCTGTGCAACCTATGTAAGTCTGAAACTATTACTGTAACATAATGTGAAAACCATGTTCGTTTTATGTCATAAACGCGTTTGACAGCACCTTGAGACTAATTTTTAATAAGATTTTTATTACAAAATGAGCTTTCCTAGGCAACAGCCTGCTTCTTCAGATCTGAGCTTGAACTTTTAGTGGGAAAGCAAACTAAAAGCTGATTGGTGGAAAACATTCTATAGTTCTTAAAGGGGTAGTAATAGTACAGGTTATAAAAGTAAAGTGCAAGGAAATTATAATCTCTCAAACCCTAGATTAATATGGTCCAATTACTGTATTAATTTCATACATGTTCCATGCAGCCATGTGCTTTGACCTTACTAAGAGTAACTGTGACATTTGCAACACTGTCCACTGAGATTGACAATATTAGCCACTAGGGTGGTGGGTGGGTGTTTTTGTGTGTGTGTGTGTGTGTGTGTTTTCTTTATAGCTGACTTGAATCTTTGTTATAGAGACTTAAAGATAGGCCCATTTGCCCAATGTCTGTTTCAAACGGACATTTCCACTTGGAATTAAATGCACCACATCAATAGGCATGTGGGTATGAGTGACATGGATGTGATTTATGGTACCATATTGCAAACGTGCTGGATTATGGAGAAAGCTAGATAGTTCCAGAAAGACCTCTACTTCTCCTTCATTGGCTATGCAAAAGCTTTTGACTGTGTCAAAAAAGACGCCTGCTTCTTGGGAGAAAAGCAATGACAAACCTAGACAGCATCTTAAAAAGCAGAGACATCACCTTGCCAACAAAGGTCCATATAGTTAAAGCTATGGTTTTCCCAGTAGTGATATATGGAAGTGAGAGCTCGACCATAAAGAAGGCTGATCGTCGAAGAATTGATGCTTTTGAATTATGGTGCTGGAGGAAACTCTTGAGAGTCCCATGGACTGCAAAGAAGATCAAACCTATCCATTCTTAAGGAAATCAGTCCTGAGAGCTCACTGGAAGGACAGATCGTGAAGCTGAGACTCCAATACTTTGGCCACCTCAGGAGAAGAGAAGACTCCCTGGAAAAGACCCTGATGTTGGGAAAGATGGAAGGCACAAGGAGAAGGGGACGACAGAGGACGAGATGGTTGGATAGTGTTCTCGAAGCTACCAGCATGAGTTTGACTAAACTGTGGGAGGCAGTGGAAGACAGGAGTGCCTGGCGTGCTCTGGTCCATGGGGTCATGAAGAGTCTGACACGACTAAACGACTAAACAACAACAACATGGTTCATAAACATTTTTCTTTATGCTGATTACAGGACATATTTCACATTTAGGTCAGTGATTTCTTAGTGAATAATAACTTTTACTACTGTACCCCAGAGCAGTTTAGCATGACTTGCAGAGGTGCTCTCCATGCATGCCACAAGCTAAATATGCAAGCATGCTAAATAAGACATTAGAACACATACCCTCTGATGAAAATAGGAACGTCCTATTCCATAACTACTGTTGTTGTTGTTACTATAACTATTTGTACCCCGCCCATCTATTTGGGTTGCCCCAGCCACTCTGGGCAGCTTCCAACATATATAAAAACATAATTAAACATTAAACTTAAAAAAACTTTCCTCTATAAGGCTGCCTTCAAATGGTTTGGGGATCAGATAACTCCATACCTTCTGACATTTCTCCAGTGAAAATAGGGATGTCCTACAGGAAAGCGGGACATTCTGGGATCAAATCAGAAACCAGGACAGCTTCCGTAAGTCCAGGACTGTTCCTGGAAAATAGGGACACTTGGAGGGTCTGAGAACACAGGTACACATGACAACAACGACTTCAAAAAACTAAATTCCAAATGTGTACATATGTGGAAATAATGAGACAAAACTTTTTATATGCTAGTAACATAAAGAACTCTTGAAATACTGCTTGTGCACAAACAACCAGAACTACGGTAACTTTCCTAACAGCTAAGTCAGGGGTGGCTAATGTGGTGCCTTTCAGATATTGCAGAACTATATTTCCCAACATTGACCATATGGGGTGGAGCTGATTGGCACTGGAGTTCAACAGCATCTAGTGTGTGCCTCGTTGGCTATCCCTGAGCTAACAAAATACAATGTATGTACAAGCAAAATAAAAAAAAATCCTTACAGTAGCACCTTAGAGACCAACTAAGTTTGTTATTGGTATGAGCTTTCGTGTGCATGCACACTTCTTCAGATACCAGGCGAAAGCTCATACCAATAACAAACTTAGTTGGTCTCTAAGGTGCTACTGGAAGGAATTTTTTTATTTTGTTTCGACTACGGCAGACCAACACGGCTACCTACCTGTAACTAGAACTAATGTATGCACAATTTGTGTAGTGCCCCTAATCTTAAAATAGATGTATAAAACCCTGGATGTGGAAAAGAAAATTGGCCAGCTTTCATCCCCATACTCTAATTTTCTTTAACTGCACTTTCCTTCCTAGACTTCACCGTCACCATTCTTTTTACATCTTCTGCATCCCTTTTTCTCCCGAGAAAGGGACTAAGTGATATAAAAATGTGCTTTAATGCTACCAAATTTGCAACTGTTTTCTGATGTCTTTTAATGTGAATGCTGAGGTAAGTAGCTACGGTGCTCAGGCCTATTTTGTCACTTACAATGTATGGTGGCCATTGGACTCCCTCTCAGATTATTGTGATACTAAGCACTATTTTGTTTTTTAGCTAAAGCAGAAAGTGGGTTTTCGTTTACTTGGAGCATAGCTTATTTGGATGCTAAGTCCTCAATTCTTTTACTCAGTAAGGAAGATTGAAACTACAAGTAGGTAATCCTTTCACAATTTAATTAGAGTAAGTCCGCCTTTATTCCAGCCAAGTGTGTGTTGGGGTGGGGGTGGGGGAGAGAGAAAACGAAAACCAATGAAAACAAGAATGTTCAAGAGCTTGATCACGCAAACTCTCATCATGTGATATTTTAACAAGACTCCTAGAAAAGCAAGAGATTTTTTATATGAGCAGGAGTTCCACAGCCAAAGATCTGGTATTTAAAATCAATATGGAAACTCCAACGTTCCTCTCTTCTGCAGCTTCTAATGATTTATACCTCTAATTACTGTTTATTTTCTCACTAGGTTTTGCCTCTTCTCTTCATCCTTCTGCAACACCCTTTGCATTCTCCTTTCCTAGCTCCTTCATGTTCCATTGCCCTGAATTGTGTTATGTTTATGCAAAACATCAGGATAAAACCCCAACCAAGGACCAAAGTGGAGCATTTGATGCCTGAAAGATACTGGCCATGGCAACCTTTAAATGTGTAACTGTGATGGCATGTGGCTGCTTTTAATTATTTTTTATTTTACTTTCGACATTTTGGTGTTTCCTGGCCTGGTCTCCTTAGGAAAGAAAAGCAATAATAAATACGATAATTAAAATCCAGACTCACAACAGCTTGATGTATTGGCATCTGGGTGTGTTGGATTACGGCTTTAGTCATTCACAGTAAACCCAATGAAAGCAATGAATTTGTAAGGAACTCTGCTCTTAGTCAAATACAATCCAGTGTTTTTTCCTGGTCACAGCTTTGTAAAGTATTGCATTAAATTCTCCAGAAACAAGTTTAAAGCCATCATTAACAAATGCTTTTTCTGAGCAGATTTTTTAGGAAATGTAGCCTTTGCTTTGAAACATGCAGAAAACTAACCATGGAGGGACAAACTACTCCGAAAATACACATCTCCAGAAAGCTGTAATCATTATGTGATACCTTCTGACGTTGTATTTCTATTCACAGCTATACCATTAGCAGCTGCCTGATACAGTGACAAAGGTGAGTGTAAACTAACAAAGAGATCCTGATCATTTATTTATAGAAGGAACGGAGCAATTACCTACCATATGACTAACACAATTTTGCCTAGGTGTGTCTACTGCGAATCAACTGAAGAGGTTGCTAGGAATTTAAAACCGCACTGGAGTCTCCCAGATTCTCGTAGCAATGAGTTGCGTGTCAAGGCCCCCAAGCCACCTCCAGGAGAATAAATACACAAGGACACCGAATTTTAGGTTAAATGTTAATGGGCAAAATTTAGGCCACAACTTTGATTACAGAATGTGAGTGGCATTGGCTTAGGCATTGGCATCAA
Organism: Podarcis melisellensis; assembly: GCF_964234715.1. Taxonomy (NCBI): domain Eukaryota; kingdom Metazoa; phylum Chordata; class Lepidosauria; order Squamata; family Lacertidae; genus Podarcis; species Podarcis melisellensis. Next base: position 106,062,586 of record NC_138528.1, on the reverse strand, counting down.
CAGACTATAACTGACTTCTGCCCACCTTGCGAGGCTGAAAGAGGAAGCCTCAGAGTCGTGCTGAGGATTAAATTGTCCCCGGCCATGCCTTCAAGCGTCTGGATTGGCCGCCTGGCATCCTGATGTGGCCGGGGTCTCCCCCTGCCCAGTGTGACACAGGATGCTCTCCCGCCCTGACGCTGAGGAGCAGTGGCTAGGGGGACCGGACCACAACCCAGCCCCACCAGGAAGTGGACCTGACTAAGCAAGACGCTCCAGAAAGCCAACCACATGAATGGACTGGTAGAGGACACATTAATGGGCCGTTCACCCAACTAGTCTACTGAAGCTGCAATTGTATGTTGCTCTCCTAACTCTTCAATGGAGCCCCCAGCAAGCTTCTAAGAAGCCCCTCATTAGCAACCTAAGTTTGTAAATCACTCCCCTAAGTCATAACTTTAAGGTGGAAAGCTTATTTATTAGACAGTACCTGCCCTTGAAGTCAACGGGACTCATGGCTAAGCCAGGGATAGTCAGCCTCATGCTCTGCAGCTGTTGTGGACTACAATCCCCATCATTCCTTACCATTGTCCATGCTGAAGCTGATGGGAGCTGTAGTCTACAAACATCTGTCTCCGTTCCAAGTACACATTGGTGGAACGTTATAATAAATAATTGTTGGCATCCATCTGTCTCAAAAGACAAACAAACAAACATGGCATTGGAAGGGATCTTGGGTGATATCTAATCCACCACCACTACCCCCTGCTCACTGCAAGATCTACAGCATCCCTAATGGATGATACTTAGTAGAGATACTAAGTAATAAATATAAAATTTTGTCCAAAATGTATAAATTGCTGCTTGAATGGCATTTGAAGGATGAGGAGGTAAAGTTGGTAAGGATTCATTGGGCCAAAGATATTGGGTATAATATACAGTTGAATGATTGGGAAAAACTATGGAATGAAGGTTTAAAATTTACTGCATGCAATACCTTAAAGGAAAATGTGATGAAAATGGTATATAGATGGTATATTACACCCGTTAAATTAGCTAAAATGTATAAAGTTAGCAATAAATGTTGGAAATGCAAAGAAAAAGAGGGAACATTTTATCATATGTGGTGGGAATGTAAAAAGGTGAGAAACCTCTGGGAGATGATATATAATGAGATGAAAAAAATTGTTAAAATATACATTTATTAAGAAACCAGAAGCATTTTTACTTGGCATTGTAGGAGATGATATAAACAGAAAGGATTGTAAGTTGTTTTTATATGCAATGACGGCAGAAAGAATATTATGGGCACAAAAATGGAAGAATTACCGACAAAAGAAGAATGGAGGATGAAATTGATGGACTATGCAGAATTGGATAAACTAACTGGGAGAATTCGAAACCTGTGGGACCAGAGATTCACAGAAGACTGGTGTAAATTTACGGACTATTTACGTAACCAGATTGTGATGACCAGATTACGTTTGTAGGTTTGCAAGAAGTTTTGTGAAGTAAATTATTTGAATTATTGCAAAAATAGAGGTGGATTATGAGTTAAGATAATTAAAGGCAATAGGAATTTAAGAAATGCAGAAGAAATGATAAAAATGGTGGATCATCAGAGGAGCTGATGGGAGTCCAAAAAGATTATATAAGATGTGAAGCTTTGTGGAATGTATAATAATTGGTATGTTGAAATTAATAAAAATTATATATATATATATATATATATATATATATATATATATATATATATATATATGCTTTCGTAGATTTTCACGGGTACAGGAATGCAGGTTTTGGTGTCCTCGGGTGTCTTCCCGTGTAAAAGTTGGGGTGTCTAGGCGACGTTTCGACGAGGTCTCACTCGTCATCTTCAGGCTGGTGCTTTCGGCTTCTTGTTACTGGAACAGAGCAGGATCTCAGTGTTTGAGTTCCTATAAATACTGTTGAGGGGGTGTGGTGTATAGCCTCCAATGTTCTGGGCAGAGAGGAAGTTCCCAGGCTAGTGTGCCTTTTCTTCTTTTGTTCCTTAATTACTTGAGGGATATCTTGAGTGATTTCTTGAGTGATATCCTGAGTACCACTTAGGTGGGTCATTAGGTGTGGATTAGTTGCTAAAGTCTTTGTGTCTTGACCTCTTGAACTTTGTGAAGAGTTTTTCTGAGAAGATGGCTGTACTGCACTTAGTTGTGCTCTGGCTTGGCTTCGTGTATAGGGGCGAGCTGTGGTTTTGTGGCCTGTGTCAGCCAGATCTGTGTAGGGATTGCAGGGGGGTGCAGCATCCAGAGGTGCCACCATGGTTTGGCTACTGGATGGTGTCTGTAATTTATCTGTGGAGAGGGTCTGGGTTTGGGTCTGGAGTGGTTGATTGGTGATGGCGTTCTGTGTGCCTCTGGATCTGGTGTCAGTTTTTGTGGGGAGGGCTAATTTCCAGATGTCTGGCAAGCGGGATGTGTCGTCACGCTTGTTCATGTTGTGAGGGTGTTTCTCTATCTCGATGGCTTCCATGATTATTCTCTTGTGGTGATGTTCCATGTTAAAGAGCAATTTGGAATCTGCAAAATTAATTTCGTGTCCTGTTTCTTTCATGTGTTGGAAAAGAGAGGAAGTTTTTTCTTCTTTTTTGACAGCATTCTTGTGTTCTGCGATACGTGCATTTATTCGTCTGTTTGTTTGTCCAATGTACGTGGCTGGGCAGACTTTGCAGGGTATTTCATAGACCCCTTGGTTTTCCAACTGGATTTTATCCTTGGGGTTTCTGAGGATATTGGCTATTTTTTGGTTGGTGCAAAAGGCTGTTTTGATATTGTGTTTATGGAGGATTTTGCTAATTTTATCTGTAGTGCCCTTGATATAAGGAAGGAGGGCCATGCCATTGTTTTCTTCTGTGTCTTGGTTTTTGGGGGGTGTTTCTTTTTGGATTAGCTTCGTAACCCTGTTTTGCTGGTATCCATTGGCAATTAACACATTTGAGAGATTCTGTAACTCAGTTGTCAAGTGGTCTTTGTCAGCCAGGCGTTTGGTTCTGGAGATGAGAGTCTTGGCTACGGAGTTTATTTGTGCAGGGTGGTGGTGTGATTGTGCATGTAAGTAGCGGTTGGTGTGTGTTTTTTCCCGGTAGATAGTGTGTCCTAGGGAGCCATCAGGTTTTTTGTAGATTAGGACGTCAAGGAAGGGAAGTTGGTTGTTGGCTTCTATTTCCATAGTGAATTGTATTTTGGGGTGTAGGCTGTTGAGATGTGTGAGGAAGCTATCCAGTTTTTCCTTCCCGTGTGGCCAAATTACAAAGGTGTCGTCAACATATCTGAGCCAAAGTTTGGGTTTGTGTTCTGACTTGTCTAAAGCATTGGTTTCAAAGTGTTCCATGTACAGGTTTGCGATGACCGGTGAGAGGGGTGATCCCATAGGTGCTCCTTCTATCTGTTTGTATCTTTGTCCATTGTGGATGAAGTACGTGTTGGTTAGGCAGTGGTTGGTCAGGTCCAAGATGTATTCGGGGGGATTGTATTTGTTTTGAATGGCTGTCAAGGCTTCATTAATGGGCACTTGTGTGAAGAGAGATACAACATCGAAGCTCACAAGTAGGTCATTAGGATGTAGGTTTTGCTTCTTTATTGTTTCTATGAACTGGAAGGAGTTTGGAACGTGTGAAGAGATGGATTCTGCATAGGGCTGAAGTTTCTTGGCGAGAAATTTAGCGAGATTTTGTAGAGGTGAGCCTATGGAGCTGACTATTGGTCTGAGTGGTGTTCCTTCTTTGTGTATCTTGGGGAGGCCGTAGAGTTTGGGGCATCTGGATGATTTTTCTCTGGGGATGATTCTTAGCTGGATTTCTTCACTGATAGGAGAGGCTTTTATTTTGGATTTGGTGGTTTTTTCCAGATAGGTGGTGGGATCTGTTTTTATAGGTTGGTAGGTAGGATCTTGGAGTAGATTTGATAGTTTTGCTTGGTAGTCCGATGTGTTCATCACAACAGTGGCATTACCTTTGTCTGCTGGGAGAATGATTATGTTGTTGTCTTTCTTCAGGTTGGTGAGTGCTTTCTGTTCTTCTTTGTGTAAATTGCTTCTGGGTGGTTTGCTGGAGCAGAGGATGTTGGTGACTTCAAGTCTGATTTTATTGGCTTCATCTGGGTTGATTTTGGTTAGGCTAGCTTCGACTCCGCATATGATGTTTTCCGTGGGGATGCGTCTCGGGGCGACTGCAAAGTTGAAACCTTTGGAGAGTACTTTGGTTTCAGTTGTGGTGAGGATCCTGTCTGATATGTTATGTACTGTTTGTTTCATGGGTTGTTGTGGAGGGTGGCTGGGCTTCTGGCGTTTCTCTAGTTTGTGGAGTTTGTTGGTGTGTGTGTCTGTCTTATGTGAGGTCTCCGTTTCAGCTCTCCAGACGGCTAGTTGTTTGCATTTGTCCCAGAGTGCAGGGTGGATTTTGTTACAGAGTTTGAGGTGAAGAGTGAGCAGATCTTTGTTGGTTTGGTTTAGTAGGTATCTTTTCTTGTGTAGTTCGTTTCTGATTAGGGATAGTTCAGTTCGTTTCAGGATCCTTTCGGTAGCTGGGGTTTTAGAATGGAATTTAAGTTGGAAGCATGTGGGAATTAAGTTGTTGTCTCGGCAGTTGCGTAGGAACAAGAGATCACATAAGATGGTGGCTCTTCGGACTTCTAGTTTCTCGTAGGTTCTTGTCAGCTGGAAGGTTTCCTCCCCGTAGAGGTGAGATATTTGCTTTCGTAGATTTATATATATATATATATATATATATATATATATATATATATATATATATATATATATATAAGATTCCAATGTCATATAGACAAGCCTGCCCTGACACAGGAGAAACTAACTAGGAGTTCTGTTGGGACAACTACAGAGACAGGCAGTTGGAAGGATGGATATAGATACAGGACCTGCCTCTTCCATTACCTGCTCTTGAAAACATTCCCTCAATGCATGCCCAATGTGAAGGATCTGAAACATGCCCTTGGTGACCCATGTTCTTCTTCTTCTTTTTCCTCCTGTTACCTCCTTCATAGCCCACCCAAGGCAGCAAAATACATTGGCTAGGAGCAGCCACAACCTCCACAATTTCACTTGCCTGCCATCTCCTCTAGGCAGCATAGCACCAAGCCAGACCATTGGTCCATTTAGCTAAGTGATTTCTACAATGACTAGCAGCAGGTCTCCATGGTTTCATGCAGGGTCCTCTTTCAGCCCTACCTGGAGATGCCAAGAATTAGACCTGGGACTGTACCACTGAGCTCTGGCCCTTCTCTGAGTGGGAGCTGAGTGGCTCCAGATCCCAGGTTTCACCACTGATGGTTGTGGCTGCTGTTGTTTTTCAGATGCAGCTGATAAGGAATCAGTGCAGGTAAAGCTGTCCAAAGTGCTGGGGCCAAATCCTAATGCCTTAATGTGTTCTAAATGGAAGCATGTCATTATTATGCTGTAAGCATTCCTTTAAAGTGCTGCATTTTAATCTTTACAAACCCAGCATGGAGACCACAGAAAGAAGCTTATATTTGAGCAGCATCTGTATGGTGTCTCTTCAGGCCTGCATACCTTATTTGACGGTCAGATTCTGCACTCAGGAGCAAACATTTCCTTTGATTTCCATGAGAGGACGGAATCAGTCCCAAATGCTTCCAGCTGCCACTGTACTGTGTGTCAAGCCACTTAATGACTTCTCTCGGCCGGTGGCTTAGAAGGAAGAAGAGTAATCTAACAAGCACAGCATGGACACTCTGGTTCTGTCCCTTTATAGGAAATTAATAACCAATAACAATGAAAATACCAGCTTTGTGACAAATTCAGACTAGTCTGAATCTAGGACACTCAGGATGTGCTTGGGTATGGTAATTGGCCAGGCTATTAATATCTTTTGGCCTGTTACAGGAACAAAGTTTTAGTTAGAAATGAAAGAAATAATATCCCATAGGAGAAATCCGGCCACAGATGCTTCTTGTTTCGTTACCCTGCTTTTGGAAGAGCAGGGTATGGGCTGGTTCAAGCACAACAAGAAAGCAATTTTGCACCACCCACATGAGACTGCATGAGCTTCAGGCTCCCATGCTCCCCTCATGTGATTGTGAGGGGGAGATTGGAAGTTTCTGGGGTTTATCTAACCACAGTTTCCTGTGACAGCCCAAGTCAGGGAGGTGTGGTATCTTTAAACTGGAGAAGGGCTCTACACACCTCCCGGCAGTGGAGCCTAGAGATGGAGGAGGAATTCATTCAGTCTGCTTTTCATCACAGCTGGCTTGGTTCAATGTTCACAAGCTTGCGTGTGCCCCAGAGGTCACCATCACAAGCATAGGAGGACCCCTGTGCTCACCCAACCTCTGGTTGATCATGGTGCTTCTGCTCACTGGGAGGGAGAAGGTGAAGGGTGAGATGGCAGCAAGTGTTGGTGCAGTGCTAAAGCAGCAGTGGAACCAATCCAGTGCTCCTGCCAGTGCATTTCCACCACACTGACTTCACTGCCCCCCTGATGCAACTGACTAGAGGTCAGGTGAGTGTCACCACCTCACTACACCATCTGCTGCTGAGCATTACTTCTGATTTGTTCCCAGGAAGGTTATATGACAGTTGCTTCAAGCAGTCGTTATTCCACCACTTTCCAATGCAAAGGTGGAGGGGGGAGTTGGTTTGTTGCTGTAGAGCTCCAAATCCACCTTATTGCACAGTCTAACATGGATGACCCTGTGGGTTAAACCACAGAGCCTAGGACTTGCCGATCAGAAGGTTGGTGGTTTGAATCCCCGTGACGGGGTGAGCTCCCATTGCTCGGTCCCTGCTCCTGCCATCCTAGCAGTTCAAAAGCATGTCAAAGTGCAAGTAGATAAATAGGTACCACTCCAGCGGGATGGTAAAGGGCATTTCCATGTGCTGCTCTGGTTCACCAGAAGCGGCTTAGTCATGCTGGCCACATGACCCGGAAGCTGTACACTGGCTCCCTCAGCCAATAAATCGAGATGAGCGCTGCAACCCCAGAGTCGGCCACGACTGGACCTAATGGTCAGGGGTCCCTTTACCCTTTACCTTTTTAAGTGTGCCACCGTGAATCCCACCCACAAAATAGCAACAATCAGGAAGCACCCAAAGAGATCTTCTCCCTCAATTTGTTTTATTGCTTATTTATCACTGATCATTTATTACATTACATTCAGGGTGTGGCCTTCAGCAACCTCCTGGTATCAGCTGCCTATCTGCAAAATGCAAGTCATAGTACTGTCCTGCTATTGTAAGTAAGACTATGTTTTGTGTATGTGAAGCACAGCTGCATATAAAAGCTAAGTACTGTTATTGTGTTATCTCATTGCTCATACAGCTGAGCCTACATGAAAGGGATATGGAAGCAGCATTTTTATCAGGCTGCATTCTCTGCCTCAGATAATATTTGTTTCTTGACCCACTACTTAACGCTATCAAAGAGACGCCTTCAGAAAACTTCATCCTACTTTAGAACAAGTCTTAACGTTTTGGTTGCCAGGGCTGCAGTGCCACTTGGTGGGCACTAGGCACAACTGCAAGGTAATGAGTTATGCTAAGATTGCACAAGCGGGACTTGTTCAGAGTTCCAGCCAATCTGCTTTGCCATTTTTCAGGATCTTGCATTCCATCGCCTCCCCACCCCCAGCTCAACAGTCTATGGTTGCTGAGCATTCTCCATCTTCCTCCACTGCTCTGGGAGATTCCCCCACCGCCTTGGTTTCCTCCCTATTTTTATTTTCCTACTTCTGCAAACCTTGGCATTCTCCCAAGCCTGTTGATGGCTCTCTCTTGTCTGCGGATGGTGCTATTTTGGCTGCATAAAGACTGGCACTCAAATAACTGTGTTCGCTGCTAGGACTTGTGATCCTCTCCTCATGCAGAGTATTTTTGTGTTTAATTTACATGAGTGACAGGGTTTGGGAGCACACCCTAATACTGGCTGCAGCACCTGGTTGAGAAGGTATATTACAAAGGGCAGAGCATGAAAGGGCGATTTTTTGGGCATATGGAGTGATTTTATTTCTTGTATCAATATTGAGGCGTATGGTCACTGTGTGCCACCAGTATATGCAAATGTCTGGCTCATTTAAGACTATTAATGATTGAACTCACAGGTGGAGATTACTTTTATTTTTATATACTTTCTTATTGGTAAACAGGACCTTTGCACGAGTTATTACTTTATTGTCCTTTTGGAAGCTACACTGTATTTTTGTACTTTTTTCCTTCCAGGCTGTGATGTTTTGTGGATTATATAGTTGGTTCTTTGTTTTAACAAATAAATAAATGCCTCTTCTAGTTACCCCCCCCCCCGGCCCGAACTTTGCATGCACCATTCTCAATAAAGATACAGTGGTACCTCGGGTTAAGTACTTAATTCGTTCCAGAGGTCCGTTCTTAACCTGAAACTGTTCTTAACCTGAAGGACCACTTTAGCTAATGGGGCCTCCTGCTGCCGCCGCTCCGCTGGAGCATGATTTCTGTTCTCATCCTGAAGCAAAGTTCTTAACCTGAGGTACTATTTCTGGGTTAGTGGAGTCTGTAACCTGAAGCGTATGTAACCTGAAGTGTATGTAACCCAAGGTACCACTGTATTTTAATTGGGAAATAGTAATCATACCAATCATCTGTTTCCCCCACCCCCAAATGAATGGAGCTCTCACCACTGCCTAGTTCACAACCAAATTCTGCTGTCCCATCTCTCTGTCTTCAGCTGTGCTGGAACAACCGCCTTTCTGCTTCTTATTTGACAAGTGTCTCTCCTCCTGTCAGGCTGCTAAAAACAACAGTACTTATTTCTGAGTTGACATACACAGGATTGCATTGTTGGCCTCTTAAGTGAACCATAGTCATAGCCACCCTATCCATTTAAAGCACATTTAAATCACACGGTTTCCCCCTCACCCAAAAATCCTGGGAATTGTAAAGTGTTAAAGCTGCTAGGAAATGCAGTTCCATGGGGGGTTGTTAAACTATAGTTCCCATGATTATTAAAGGTATAGCATGGCTTTAGATTCAAAGAATCGTAGTGTTGGAGTAGGGCGTGTAGGTGAACTAGTGCAGGAAATCTTAACCAGGAACTCTTCTTGAAGGACAATCTACTAGTCTATGAATTGACTGATTAATAAGAGCATCCTAGCCTTGACTTGAAGACCTCTAGTGGGAGCCAACCACCACTCAAGCTGCTCTTAATGACAAAAGTTCCTCCAATGCTCAACTGAAATATACCGTCCTGGTATTCAATTCCTTTAGATCAATTCCCCCCCTCTGGGGCAGCAGAGAATAAGTCTTTGCCCTCTTCTGTGTCACAGTTCTTTGTGCTCCCCCCCCCCCCGTTAGAATGAAGGACTCCAAAATTCCCTTACAGCGGTTCTCAACCTGTGGGTCCCCAGCTGTTGTTGGACTACAACTCCCATCATACCTGAGCTCTGGCCTTGCTAGCTAGGGGTGATGGGAGTTGTAGTTCAACAACATCTGGGGACCCACAGGTGGAGAAAAGAGTGACTATTAAGCCCAGAGTCAGCTGTCAAGGTGGGAGTCAGGAGCAGGCCAGCAATAACTCACAAGGTATCAGTGAAGTTAACTATTTGTTCAACAAACAAAAACATCTCACACCTAGGGAACACAGCAACTCTTCCCAGCAGGTCTTGCCCCAATGAGACAGTTGCAAGGACTGGAGATCCCTGCCTTCCCACAGCTCCCCAAGTCTCCTCTTCCCCAATCCCTTCCTACAATCTGAGGCCTTGTTGTCTTGCCTGTCTTTGCCCTCTTCATACCTCTTTGGGTTCTGGGAGACCAGAGGAAAGGGGAGCTGCCTGTCACAGAAGGGGGAGACACCTTGGCTTCCTCTCCAACCTTACACCTCGCTACCTCTTGGCCCCTCTCCTCTCCAGCCTCTGATTCTGCCTCTGATTCTGGACTGCTCTCTGCCACCACCTCTTCCCGCTCACTAAACCCTGTTAGCTCTTCAGCTTCCAACACCTCCAGTCTGCTCCCTCTTTCCATTCATTGTCATCTGACCAACAATCTCCAGGCTCTGTGGGGTCAAGAGCAGGTGGAGCCAGATCCAATGACAGGTGGCACCAAGAAAATGAGGAAGCTGGCAGGTTGTGCCACCATCCCAGGCTGGTTGTGAGTAATGAGACAAGCGGGGGGGGGGCTGGCTAAGGCAGGCTTAGGTTGGTAGGGCAGAGCTGCATTTGTTGCCTGTGGCAACATTAGTCCCAATGAGAAAAGAAAGGGGATGCCACAGGTAAGAGGTGCTTGATGGAAGAACCTGTGCAGACTTGACCTAGGAGCAGGGAGGGGTGAATCTGTCTATGTTGTTTCCTCTATGTCTCATTTTTCCAGTCATAAACTTGGTTCCTCACATTTCCACATCAGCATGCAATTTTTTAAATTTTGCACACAAAAATTTACCAGCATTTCAGTAAGAATTTATCTTTAATATAAACGTTTGCATGTGATTTTGCATAATGTATATATTTTGTGCGTACACACACACGCGCGTATTCATTCACTCATTCCCTGCCCATGTGGCTGGGTTTCCCCAGCCGCTCTGGGTGGCTCCCAACAGAATATTAATAATAAAAATTAAAAGTCAAACATTAAAAACTTCCCTAAACAGGGCTGCCTTCAGATGTCTTCTAAAAGTCATACAGTATATTTGTATATCGGGTTACAACATTAAAACACAATCTTAAAAACAGTTTTAAACCACTTGCAATCACAAATATGAGAAGGGACGCGGGTAGCGCTGTGGGTTAAACCACAGAGCCTAGGACAGTTCGAATCCCCGTGAAGGGGTGAGCTACCGTTGCTCGGTCCCAGCTCCTGCCAACCTAGCTGTTTGAAAGCACGTCAAAGTGCAAGTAGATAAATAGGTACCGCTCCGGTGGGAAGGTAAACGGCGTTTCCGTGCACTGCTCTGGTTCGCCAGAAGTGGCTTAGTCATGCTGGCTGGCCACATGACCTGGAAGCTGTACGCCGGCTCCCTTGGCCAGCAAAGCGAGATGAGCACCGCAACCCCAGAGTCGGCCACAACTGGACCTAATGGTCAGGGGTCCCTTTACCTTTAATTACAAATATAAGGTAGGTCTAAAAATACACACCTCAAGTATTCAAAGCCAGGGTAAATATTCTTGTACGTTATTTGCAGCAATATGTGCATTTTACCCTAGTAAATTCATTTTTGTACACATGACTTGGCTGGAGAACAGCACTGTAAAATCCAGAGAAGTGCAAATTTCAAAAGCTGGTGACAGCTAAAGCCGGTCCCTTCACCCTGTTGCTGGAGAAGAGTCCCTGATGTCACATTAGAACACAGCAACCCCATGGTAGGAAAGAGCCATAGTTCAGTAATAGAGCCTTGTGTGTAGAAGGTCCCAGTCTGCATCCTTCACATCTTTAGGTAGGGCTGGGAGACACCCCTGCCTGAACCCCTGGAGAGCCACTGCCAAAGACTGCAGACATTATGGAGCTGGATGGACCGATGATCTGACTCAGTACAAGGCAGCATCCTATGTTTCTGTGTTGTTCCTATGATATGTGGCTGTCTGTTTTCACATGATACAACTTTATTATAATGCACACTGCAGTTTTGGATAGGAATATACTTGTCTCACATACTGTTGTTCTATTTACAACAGATTTGTTTCTTCCAATACACCTATGACACCAGATTTTAGAAAACCAAGGGGGCATATAGCCTTGGAATACTTTCTGACATGAAAGAAATGAAAACCCTCCAATAGGCAATTAGAGTAGCTTGCTTAAGCAAAGACGGGCTTCAACTTGTATTTCTCCTTGAGCACATTTGTGTAAACCCCCCTTCCTAATTAATACGAGTTAATTAGTTATATTTTAGGGTAGTATGCAACTGCAGCCAAAGGGAATAAACAGGTTCACCAGCTGCTATATTCCACATAGGAAGTCATATTTCTGCACGCTCAAATGCAGAATTCTTGCATTAAAAAAGGGGGGGAAAGAAAGGAAAGGAAAGGAAAATGCCTCCCAATAAATAGCACAAATGTCCTATTTATTTCAGTGAGATTTCGCAAAATTTAAATGCTATGTAGTAAAAACAATATGTGTGAGCCACCTGCTTAGTATCGGATGGAGCGGATTGGCACAGAATGACAGCTGCGGCGGAGCCAACAACATTTCAGATCCTAGCTTACCTTGCCAACTGGACTTAAAATTCATGCATGAGGTTCTTTTACTAGCACTGAATGAATTTGACTGCTATTAATATGCACTGGCAACTGTTTCAGCTCACTCAGGTCACCGAGGGTCGGCGTGCACTCAAACAAAGAGAAATCTGTATCCAGTTGGAAAGGGTTGACAGAAGAAGTCGCTTTTGGGTGGAGAGGCGGAGGTAGCAGGAAAGCAAAAAATGGAGCCAGCTGGGCTCCCAATGGGGATCCACTGCCACCATGGGTTCTTTCCTAGGCCTCCAAGTGACGGAGAAGAAGGGCCAAGGGTCTAGAAGGAACTTCTTGAAACCTTCCCAAGAAAAAGGACACAGCAGATGAGTTGCTTCAGTTTTTATGCGTAATACACACCTTTTCTTTTCTTTCTTTTTTTGCCTGTTCTTTCAACTCTGGTTTTAGACTCAAGACTACAGAGCTGGTCAATGTGGTAGCCTTCCCAAATTGTTGTACTGCAAGTCCCATCAGTCCCTGCCAAGATGGCTGATGGCCAGGGACCACAGGAACAGTAGTCCATCAACATCTGCAGGCTGCTACATTGGCATAGAGTACGAGAATCACTTCATTGATCATCATTTTCAGGCATTGGAGTTTCCTTGCAATGCACTCGCATCATTCAATTCTCAGTGGAGAAAGAGTTTCAGATACGTCTCTCTATAGATGTGCATACCTTGGACCCCTTCTGAGATGATATTTATTTTAAGATGATTCCCACTGTCCCTCCATAGAACTCAGGGTTGTCTACATGGTTATCCTACTCCCAACTTTTCCCAGTTGGTCTGAGAGAAGGTTATTTGCCCAAGGTCACAGAGTGAGCTTCATGAACCAGTGGGGATCTGAATCATAGTCTTCCAGAGCCTAGCCTAACCATTGCAACACTCTGGGTGACGCTGCTACACAGCATGGAGGCGTGCTCATCACTGGGGGATAGATGAAGGCAAAAAAGGGGGATCTGAATGGTACAATGTGACTTTTAGCAGAGTTGAAGGTGCTGTTTAGGCTTCCCCTTCAAGCATCTAGATGTCTTGGACTGGTACTGCTTTGGTGGCATGGGATTGTGTTCCCTGCACAGTTTTGATAATATCTGGAGTACAATATCACCTGCAGGGAACCAGGGGTGCAGGTTGATCCTATTCAGGGGTTGCTTCTCCCAGAAACCAGAGCAGCACTGGCATTGGAAGGAGCTGCATTGTGGTATCCTTAATCTTTGATCATGCCTCTTGCCTGGATGCAGATAGAGAGAGGTGTGTGTAAGAGAGTGTTTTGGGAATCCAAATAAAGGTATTGCTCCAATATGGATTTTGGTATCTTTCTTATGGGCCAATTTGGCTACCTCTACTTATGTACTTATGTACTTCCTAGAACGGACTTGCTTGAGGCAGTCATAATATCTGGTGTCGGGGGGCAGGGGGCGGGAATGTACCACAATTCAGAGGAAACTTTCCACCCATGGATTGAAAGACTGATGCATACATTTGCAGGATTCAGTATATACTAGGGAACCTTCGATAAACATTAAAACATGCTAAACTGTCAAATTTTGTTTTATAAAGCTTCTATTAGATTGCCTTGATCCCGAAATATAAAAAAATATTAAAGATAACTTGGTCCACCAGAGGGCAGGCTGCTGTGCTACATGAAAGATTTGCATGGAATAATAACAGGGAACACAGTACGGTAATATGAGAAGAAAAAAGCAGTGATTTATTCTTCATAGGTTGACACTGGCCATGGATGCTGAGGCTTCCACGATTCCTGGTTCTCTACTTTGACATCACAGAGAGAGTGGGGAGAAAGATTGCTGGTGACTCACACACACCCCAGTAGGAATATTTTATCTGCCCTAATATGGGAGCGAAAACTGAATTCCTAATTAGGAAACAACGAGATTGGCAGTCATTGTCTTACATGCTCATGAGCTGGGATAGATTACGTACATAAAAGGTTTCCAAATAGCTCCTTTTCTGCACAGCACCCTGGGTTGCAAGGCTCCCTGTTGCTACAGTGGCCCCCGTAATGGTGTGATGCAGAACCCCCACCCCAAGAGGATATGATTCCAAGAGGAACAGTAGGGCCAAGGTGAGTCTGCCAGAATCCAGAATGCTGAATGGTGCTAAGAGCTGCATCAAGTTAGGCCCATGTAACTCTCTGCTTAGCGGCAGTTCGAATCCCCACGATGGGGTGAGCTCCCATTGCTCGGTCCCTGCTCCTGTCAACCTAGCAGTTCGAAAGCACGTCAAAGTGCAAGTAGATAAATAGGTACCGCTCTGGAGGGAAGGTAAACGGCGTTTCCGTGCGCTGCTCTGGTTTGCCAGAAGCGGCTTAGTCATGCTGGCCACATGACGCGGAAGCTGTATGCCGGCTCCCTCGGCCAATAAAGCGAGATGAGCGCCACAACCCCAGAGTCGGCCACGACTGGACCTAATGGTCAGGGGTCCCTTTACCTTACTCCTATTTGACAGTGCCCTGTCCCTGGCAGAACTTAGCCACGTCGGGAACTACAACTGTGGGTCACATAAGTTAACATATGGGGTTAGGATGCTTCTTAGGAATTCAGCCATTGCAGTCTGATCCAGCACAACTTGAGTTGCCCATCCTCTGGCATGTCCCAGCTACAAGGAGTGGAAGAACATGGGGCACGGGGAGAGAATTCTTTAATGCTGTTTTGTGGTGACCCACTTCCCCAAATAAAATTCTACTCCTGCAGCGAAACAATGCTCATCTTAATGTTTGAAAATGCATAATTAAGGAGGAAATCAGCCATCGCTGTTGCTTTTTTTCCCCGTCTTCAGGAAATGAATTTGTTCTCGTTTATTTTAAGAGCCTCTTTTCCAGAAGGTCACATCACTTTACCATCTGCCCTCAGCTGCTAGCTTCCCACTCTGCCGTGTCATTCTTACACCTAGTGCTCTCTGTAACCCTTATGCCTCCTACACTAATTAGCCTACTTCCATCCCCAGAGACTGTGCACTTGCAGTTTTGCCTGGGCTCCTGCCATTGCATGGGGCTGCTTCCCTTTCAGCTCGCATGCAGCAAGGGATCTTTCCATCTATTCAGCATCACTCTGTGCAGATTCCCTTCTTGTCATGAGGCCTCAGGTTCCATCTTCTAGCTTTCCACTCGATACTCTTTGGTACCTGCTGCATGCATTTGGAATTCTCCTCTTGCATGCTGCTGCACTGTATTTTTTGGTTCTGCCTTGTTTATTTGGATTTTAATCATTGAAAACATCAATACCACACCATTCAGTCTTTGGAAGACATGAAGAAGCATTTGAGATGGCTAACAATCCATAAACACATAAAGATACAGAAACAAATCCAAAGATTGTGAAACCTGCAAGAAAGGGTAAAGGAGAAGAACCCTGCATTGGATCTGCTGTTCCAATAAACATAAGAGCTCCTTCCATTAGCAGAAGTGAGTCAGATCAAGTGGAGACTCTCACTCCACGAGGAGGACCTCCTGGGGGTGAAAGGGGATTAGGTCATTCTCTCCAAGTTTCCCTTCAGCACCATCTCTCATGCTATTCTAGAAGGTTCCACAAGTCTCTGAGCCAGACCTTCAAGGCCTGGTGGCAGGTCAGATTTTGGTCTTTCAAATTTCAGTGGTGCCCTGTGCAAGGCCAAAATTTAGCGTCCAACCCCAGCCTCCTTCCTTCCGTTCTGCTCAATTCCCTACACCATAGTTGTGATGCCTTGCAGCACCCCCTAGGCTTAATGTCCAGTGTGGCGGAACCAGTCACGCTGTCCTAAATCTGCCACTGCAGGTAGGGCTGCAGAGGGGAGAGGAATGTACAAAACTTGCCTCATCCTGCCACCTGTAGGAGCATCTGGTTCATGGAGTTCCATGCAAACCCACATCCAACCCCCTGTATGGCTTCTTGATCCACCTAGTAAGAACGTGTGATATAAATTTTATGGATGGACACGCACACACACATACACATTCATCATCACCGTAAGAGACACAGGACTCACCCATACTGTTACTTAATGTGGATTGCAAGCTTCCTGTATCTCCATTCATTCTGCATTGTCCATATGACATTCTCCTCCACATCATTGCCTTCCCACACTTTTGCCTCCCTCGGTCCTGATTTTCTCATACTCTCCCCTTTTTGAAGTATCTCTGGTATGAGAAAATCTGGTTTGAGGGAGGGAAATTTGTGGGAAGACAGTGATGTGGAAGAAAGCACCAGAATGACAACAGAAAATGAATGGAGGTAAAGGAAGCTTCCCATCCACATTAAATGGCACTGTGGATGAGCCCAAACACATCACCAAGAAAGGCATGGTGCCAAGATCTTGCCAAGATTCAGCCACCTTGCTGAAGCTAGGCAGCTCTGAGTCTTGTCAGTGCTCAGTTGGGAGGTTGCCTAGGAACCCTACATAAACTGCTTTGAGTTCTAGGGAAAAACTGCATGACATTAAGTAAATAAATAAAGACATGTACCCCACAACAGCATAACGATTTGCAAATCCTATCCCCTTCGAAAGAACCGTGGAAAACAATTTTTTTTTAATTGTTTCTTGAAGGAGTGGAGAGTGGGTGCCTGGTAGTGGGTCCTGGAAGAGGGTCTGGCAGAGTCATGGGGCCACCACGGAAAAAGATCTGTTCTTCCAGCCCATTCACCTACCCTCTAAAGAAGGCAGAACACACAGCAGAGCCTAAGATGGTAGCCTCAGTAATCAGATTTATGTGAGAACATGTGAACTTCTAAAAACCCTGATCCTAGACTGTTTAAAACAGGAGAAGTCATGGCCATCCAGATGTTGTTGGACACTGACTCCCATCAGCTCCAGCCAACAACATCCTGAAGGTGGAGGTGGAGCTAGCAAATGCTGTGCACCCGGGGGTAGGGATAGCGTTCCAGGGGGGTGCCGCCCACGGCAAGCGTCCCGGAGGGGGCAGTGCAAAGGTGTCAAAAAAAAAACCAACAACCCGGATGACACCCAGGGCGGACCGCACCTCCCGCACCCCCCTTCCTCTGGCAGTGCCTGAGGGTACCACATTGGCAGCCCCTCATCCAGTCCATAAGCTACTTAAGCAGGAACCTGTGTTGCCATTTACCTTTTATGAAATGTGAATCAAATGAAGTTCTATATAACTTTGGCATAAAACTTTTGGCATAAAACCTGCATGAGCTGCTGCCAGTTGAAGGTCGCTATGCAATGTTTGATTGTTTGCTCATCATATATAGAATATGGATTGTTTTCTTATTGCATACAGATTATGGATTGTTTACAAATGTGCAGACAACCTCAAGCATGCATGCTTTTTCATGTTGTCCACATGATGTTGTCCTCATCCAAGTGACAGCATGCACTCTCCCACCCCATCACTTAAATAGGATTTTCCTGATCCATGGATAATACTATAAGGGGTAGGAAATCCATCTTAAAAACACATGCAGCAGTATCGCATCCTTTGACAGTGCCCGGGGTGTTACATGTGCACACCAGTCTGGACTAAGGGCTGGGTGTGAAGGGTAAACAAAACCTGCCCTGAAAACCCAACCCTCACCACCGCCAGACAGACATGGGGCATGGAGGATTCATGCAGCCATGCTGTGGTTCGCTGCCTACCCACCCCACCCATGCAGTTGGGGGCCCCTCCGGCTGACATGTCCCTTAGCAGGCGTATCTCCCCAACACTGTCCAGGAGGTCATTCAGCGAGGGGACCAGGGGCATGGTGGCAAGGCCAGGCCGGGCTGGGCTTTGGGGCCCAGAGACCCCAGCAGCAGGCAGGGCAGAGATCCCTGTGTGGGGGCACCTGGCTCGTGCCCCCTCAGAATGATGCACATGAGGCTGTAGCCCTCCTCCACCCTCCCCATGCTATGCCCCTGAGCATATGTTACCAATCCGTGAACATACTGAAGTGCATTGTGTGAGATGGGGGATTTTCCCCCAATGTATTAATGATTTTTTTTCTGGGTGCCATCTATCTGCACATACCTTACTTCAATTGGTGGAATGCTGGTGGAGCTGGGTGTAACACACACACACACATATATATATTCTTTTATAACCTGCTGTTTGGGCAAGTCTGGTATATCCGAAAACTTGTATCTAAAAAATAAAAACAAAAATGCTGCATGCACAGGCATACTGCATGGAATATAATATCAGTATTTCCTCAAAGAAAGAATCTGATGATCTACTGAAAGGTTAATGGAAGGACCTGAGTGGTCACTGCATCTCATCCCACGAGTAGCTCAAAGGCTTCCTGATTAGACCAGAGAAGATAGGCAAGAAGAATTGCTGAGTGTTGCCAACAAAAATTACAACCGAACAAACTGAATGAAAAGGAATGAGGGGGGCGGGGAATGGAAATGCTTTAATTAAAATGTCTAAGAGCTCAGAATGAATGGGGGAAGTGGCACATAACTAGAAGATGGATAGCTAAATGGAAGGGCCTGTTCACTCGTGTGTGTGTGCGTGTGTGTGTGTGTGTGTAGGGCCGTCTTACCCATAGATGCTAGTGGTGCGGGGTGCCGGGGCACCAAGTTCTGGAGGGCACCAGGCTAGAGTTCAGGGAAAACTGAACAAGCGCGCTGAGTGAGTGAGGGTTCATGCGCCACTCCCACCAAGCATCAGCTCGGTTTTTTTCCTTTTAGCCTGCAGGCACCGAATTCTGCAGGGTGCCAGAAGGCTAAAAGGGGAAAAACCGAGCCAACCCCTGGCGAGAGTTGCACACATGCCCTCGCTCACTCGGCGCAGGCATGCTTGCTCGGTGTGCTCGCTCGCCCAACGGGTTGAGGCGCAGGCGTACGCAGCACTCCTCCTGCTAGCCATTTTTGTCTTCGAACCCGGCACCAGGAGCTGTGGATCTCCATGGGGCCAGCTCCCCCGGCCCACTTGCTGCCTTCGCCCACCTCTGCCATGCCACACCGAAGCAGCGTCGCGCCTGGAGCCTCTGCCTGCCGTGGCCACCGTGGTACGAAGCGGCCAGCTGAGCCGGGAGTCGCCGCGTCCAGCCACCACCTCTTCCCCACCAGAGGAGCCGCCCTCCAGCCGATGCCCACCTCCTCCAGCCCCGCAAAGCTGGGTGCGTCACTGGCAGCGCCGTCTCATCCCAAGAGGCTTCCTCCATCTCTGCTGGTGTTCCCTCCTTTAAAAAAGGTGGACAACTCTGGGAAACAGGCGGAGGACACTGAAGGGATCTTTGCACCATGGCGCCAGATATGCTTAAGACGGCCCTCTGTGTGTGTGTGTGTTTATGCATATGTGTGTGAGAGAGGGGTGAAAGAGATGGTGTTACTTCTATTGCTACTTATTAGATTTACAGTGAATGTATGATTCAAGAAAGAATGGGTGGGTGGGAATAGATCCAAGAGGTGGCACTGGTTTGTCTACCAGCAACTCAGTGATTATATCAAGTGGTGATTTTTAAGATGCAAAATGTATGAAACACTGGGCCCAAACCAGACTAATTCCAAGATATCTGATTAGTTTTCTAGAACTTGTAAGACTGAATTGTTAAATGATCTGTGCAATTAGTATATATACAAATCAAGTAATTCGTATTTACCTTTGTATCCAGAAACAAGGTGAAATTCTTCTATTAAGAACTCACTACGAAGAGCCTGCTGCATCAGTCCAGCTTCCCATTCTCACGGTGGCTAAACAGACGCATGGGAGGAACTCACATGCAGGACCAGAGCACAAGAGCACGCTCCCCTCCTGTGGCCTCCAGCAACCGGCGTTCAGAAGAATTGCTGCCTCCAAGCATAACTGAAACAAACAGATTTCTCAGGTTGGTTCGAAGAGTAACATAACATCAGCTGCATACATAGAAATATTTACTTGGCTGTCTCCTGTCTCAACACCCTTAATTTGAGAAGTAGATCCGAATGCAGTACCATGGCTGAAGAAAAAAACAAAGCAATTAGACCTCCTGCCAGGAATCAGCACCAAAGGATCCATTCATTTTGAACTGGCAAGTGTTCGTGTGTGTGTGTGTGTGTGTGTGTGTATCATCTGTCTGTCTATCCACCTATCAACTCTATCTATCTATCTATCTATCTAGTGTATAAAACTGTGGTGCAAATGAAGTACAGTGGTAACTTGGGTTAAGAACTTAATTCGTTCCAGGGGTCCATTCTTAACCTGAAACTGTTCTTAACCTGAAGCACCACTTTAGCTAATGGGGCTTCCTGCTGCCGCTGCGCTGTCGCTGCACAATTTCTGTACTCATCCTGAAGCAAAGTTCTTAACCCGAGGTACTATTTCTGGGTTAGCAGAGTCTGTAACCTGAAGTGTCTGTAACCTGAAGCGTTTGTAACCCGAGGTACCACTGTACCTGTATAGTTTTAAACTCAGGGTGAGGAACCTATGTTCCTTCAGATGTTCTCTGGCTCTAATTTCCATCAGCCTTAGCCACTATGGCCAATGAACATGGATTATGAGGTTTTTCATTCAACAGCATCTGGAAGGCCACAGGTTTCCTCACCACTACTTTAAAAAGAAAAATTCTTTCAAAGATCCGCTTGGAGGGTTTAGGAACTTCAAACACAATTAAGATGTGGATGAAGATTTATGATTTAATTACCAAATTCATGAAATGCTTGACCTTAAGGTGCCCTTCAGATATTTTAGACAGCAGCTCACATCAGCCTCAGCCACTACACTCTTAAGGAAATGTGACAAACTGCCCTGTCACTACAGTGGTACCTCGGGTTACATATGCTTCAGGTTACAGACTTTGCTAACCCAGAAATATTACCTCGGGTTAAGAACTTTGCTTCAGAATGAGAACAGAAATCGTGCTCCGGGGGCGTGACGGCAGCGGGAGGCCCCATTAGCTAAAGTGGTGTTTCAGGTTAAGAACCATTTCAGGTTAAGAACGGACCTCCAAAACGAAATAAGTACTTAACCCAAGGTACCACTGTATTATATAATGTTGAACACAAATAGATTAAATTCTAGAAGGGTTATAGTGATCTGAAAATTATGGTATGAGCTTCACTGCTCTGAAACTTATTGGGCTTAAATTCTGTTAGTTATTTTACAAATAATGAGTTGTAAGTTTGAAACATAATCCATTGATTATGTTGTTGAATTATCTGATTATCAAGCAGCTTGCAGACTGCTTTTGATAAACTATTGCTTCATCCAAGTAATTATTGGTTCACTTGAGATTTTTCTTCATTCTCCTTATGAGTCTCAATTCAGATTCTCGATTGTCCTTTGAAGTTACACCTCCAGAGGGAGGAACATATACTCATGACCACTATGATTTGTGGTAATGACCACCATTAATATGTGTGGCAATGACCACCATTAATATGTGAAGCCCAAAAGCTATGGAAGTTGATCAGTTGATACAGCCATCTTCATAAAATCAATCAATCAACACTTTATTATGGTCGTAGACCAGCATAAGGAGGGAGAGGTACAACTTCATGAATTTTTGATCAGGTTGCAAGTCTACATGCACACCAGTGGGTGATCACATGAGGAAGGAAAGGGTCATTTCAGCAAAACCTGAACCAGCACATGGAACATGTTTAGAGGGGTGGCCTCCCATTAATTCAAATAGGAAAGCAATTGATCAGGAAACATCGGATACTAATTATTTGAGAGGTGAATCTTGCTAATGGGGTGTTCTCCATTGATTGGAATAGCCCCCTTATGGGATAGTAGAATTGATCACAACAGCAAAAATGGAAACCTAGGCATACTCCTCTGGCATAAAAGGTATATCACCATCTCTCCATAATAACTTTTATACAAGTGGGTGGATCAGAGGTATGTATGCTTAGTATTATTCTGTTTGGGGATAAAAGTTTAAGCTATTATTTATCTAGAAAGTGATGCTCTTCCTGTCCATCTTAAGTGACTTGGAAAGCCTAAGCAGAGAAGAGATCCATTGTGCTGGTCCCAGGGGGGTTACCGTGAGGCGTGGTCTTAGTCCGGTTCTGGGCCGAGGGTCTGGAGACTGTCCACCAAGGGGGAAGCTGGGTTCAAAGCAAAAAGCCGGGCAGGGACGGGAACTCCGGAAAGACAGGTCTGGGTGCTGGCAGAAACAGGTTTCCAACGTTGTTGCTCCCACAACCTGGGACCGGGCTGACTGGCCTTTATCTTCTCTGAGGCCAGGGGCGGTTCCGGCCCACAGGTGACCCACCTATCCTGGCCTTAAGGCGAGCACTCCTCCTGGGAGAAACCAGTTCCCTCCACCTCTCTGCCCTGAGCCTCTGCAGCTCAGGAGAGGCTGGAGGGTTACTGGACCCAGGGGGAGGCTCACCTTCCCCTGACAGGGCTGGGAGAGGTGCATCTGTAGGCAATGGGTCTTCAATCACCTCCAGAGCCAGAGTGGATTCATCTGGTGTCTGCTCCTGAGGATCCGGCACAGGTGCAGGGGCTTCAGATTCAAGGCCCTGCCCCAGCTCAGCCGGCCCTGGAGACGGGGACTCCTGTGCAGGCTGGGATTCCTCTGGTTCAGCCTCTGAATCAGACTCCCAGGCCATCACATCCATGCATGCTTTGTGGTGCACATGAAGCGCTGGATGAAAGTGATAGGAACAAAATTTGATGGGTTAATTCTAGATTCACTGAGGATACTTTGAGACAACCTGCTTATTGTTCATTCATCCTGATTTGTTGGTGGGAGATTACATGATGTTGCATTGAGCAAGTGTGTCATTATCATTATGATGATCATTATACTTTTCTCAAAGGAATTCAAGGCAGTGTACATGCTTTTTCCCCCTCTCCTTTTTTCCTCACAACAACCCTGTGGGGTAGGTTAGGCTGAGATACAGTAACAGGCTCAAAATCACCCAGTAGGCTTCATGGCTCAGTGGGGATTTGAACCCTAGTCTCCCCGGTGCTAGTCCAGCACTCTTAACCACTACCCCACCCTAGCTCTCCCATAATTTCTAGTGCAAGCAGCTCACACTTTCTAGTGCATTTTCCCCATCACTTTCATTACTGCAAACAGTTTAATATTTTGGCAATATTTGCTGTGCAAGACCCCTCAATGAACAGTAATTGCACAACCTGGATTTTCTAGCATGTGATTGAATCACATCCAAAAAGAGTGGCAGTCTGAAAGCTCCTTGAGATGCTACACTACACCCTCACCGTGCAAATGGGATGTCCTTTGTTGACCAGGACTTCCAGGCTTGGAAGAAAAGCATCACGGCTGCCTGGATACAGCAGGTTAGGAAGGGCTTGTATAATGTAAAGCTGCATTAGTTTAAAGCCTACATTGGAAATGTGTTCCCAAACTTAATTTGCAAATCAGCCAGATGGCAATTACTGTGGAGGTGTACTCTGCACAGCTTTCCTTAGAGGACAGGTTGCATTTTACCAAAGGAGATTGTTGCCAGTTAGGAAAGGGTAAATAAGATTTGGGTTTGGGGTGTTTTTTTTAAGTCAGACCCCTCCTTTGTAACAATCATGAAAACTGCTTGTGATCTACTCTCATGAGACCAGTAATCTGGAATGGAAGCAGGGTGTGGGGGTGGAAGGGAGTCAGACAGATAAAGGGTCAAAATGCTGTTGAAGTACATAATGCAAGCAAATCCGCTTGAGGTTTGCTGTAACACATCCGATAATGAGCCTCCCATATTTAGACACATTGGACGGCAAATTCAAACCCCTCGGAAAGAATGTGATAGAGCTGCAGAACATCACACATGGTGCTGCCTGGCGCTTTGTTGGTACCTAGAAGTCCCCCTTGGTGTCCATAGAAAACTTGATATGATCATCTCTGAACCATGATACACAGAAATGCTCTAAGACAGGCAAACTAATTGAATGGTTAGAATACTTGCAACACCACAGAAAATCCATCCATTTTGAATGAGGTTTGACCACACACTAAAAAAAAACAACAGATAAATTAATCTTTCCATATCAGTCTTCGCTGCACACCCCCATCTCCTACTGAGTTCATGTTTCTAGATAGATATTTTTTTCCCTTATGTATAACCCCCCTAAAAAAAATTAATCTACCAGTCGATACATAAGATAGGATACATATTGTCGAGGAGAAGTTGTTAAAGTGAATTTGAAATGTGCTTCCCAAAATATCATTTACACATTTACCAGATGGTAAAATAAACATGTAAATTGTTATCAAGTATACACCAACTTTATCCTGCAATTTTTAGGCACTAGAGGGATGGTGCAAAAATTGTTGCATATTGTGTTACTTGTTCATTTAATAGTTTATTAGCATTTTAAAGTAAATATGAAGAATGATTTCCTTAATTTAAAAAAAGGGGGGAGTTGAAGCTTTAAAAATAATTCTTAGCAACTTAACACTTTTCTGCTTATATTGCAGTTCCAAGCCTCACCGTGTAAAAACTAAGGGACGCAACTAGATTTGTGGATTGGATCGATATTATTGGGGCTGTTGGGTTATGAAAGAAGGCGCTTCCATTATGTTCAGCAAGGAATCCGTTTTGTGGAATAAGGACCACATGTTCAGACTGTGATAACGCACATTTTGCAACATCAGAGGAAGGTGGAAAATGTGAGATGGCTTGTGTATTATTTTCCAGTTCAGAAAGGTAGATGGACAATATTAGCCCAAAATGCTTTAGTACCTAAGAATGAGAAATTCGGATGCAGTTGTATTTACAGTATGTTTATGTATTTAAATGTAAGTCACCTAGAGAGCCTGGTAACAAATAACTAATAAATTTAATCAGTAGTAATAATAGCTTTCTGTTCATTCAGCAAATCAAAACCTTCGCTCTTCAATCCTTACACTCTTACTTTATGTGTTTATTACACTTATTTATATCTCACCTTTCAAGATAGAAATATTTCCAAGGTAACTAAGAAGACGCAATAAACTGACTTCAAACAAACAAATAAACACTACAATATATAATATAAAACTATAAAAAGTCACAAGCTTCCTTCCCACAATCCCCAGAGCCAGGAAGTTGGGTGGTTAGTCCAGCTGGAGCACGCTTTGAGGTTTTTGCTTGCCCTTCCCTCCATAAGGGGAAAAACAACACAAAATCATGCCTCATTTGATTGTAACAAAGCTGCCAATTGCCCTGTCCCCTTCCTTAACTGTGTAATGGAACATGAGGACCACAACAGTCATCCCTCACTGGTGCAGCCATGATGATAGGGATGTTCACACATTATGTTCAGGATATAAATGGTGGTGGTTGTTGTTCCAAAGAGTGTACAGTCTATTGATCTGTGTACACAAACCACTGGGATGCACCTTCACACAGTTACTCACATGTAAGATGCAAAGAGTGTACAGCCTGAAAATTCTGACACATGTAGACTCTTCCATGCAGATACTTGTACCTGTGCAGAGACAGCTCATTCTGTGTAAACAAGTCTAATGTGTAAACAAGGTAAACAAGCTTAATGACTGTCGTGCACTGGAGTTGAGTTGCAGCATAAATGCCAATTGTATTTGTACTTGAGCCTTGGGAAAATGCAGCTGTTATGGCAGCAGAAGGCTTCCTAAGACTGTGCTAGATGAGGCATCGGATATATCATCAAAATCAGAGCAGAGACAAACCAAGAAGCATCCAGGTAAGGCAGACCAAGGATGGGGAATCTTGACCCTGCAGGTGTTACTGGACAACAACTCCTATCATCCTTGACTGGCTGGGTCTGATGGAAGCTGGAGTCCTCTCCAGAGCCTTGGGTTCTGCAGGCCTGAGAGAGACAGCTGTGGGAAGTAGGCTTTCTTAGGAGACCTTCCCAAGCATGTGGTGCCCTTAGCCTTTTGGCACAAAGACTCCCACCACTGATGCTGAGCTGTCTTAGGCAGCTTCCTCCTGCGCACTGAGTCACTGGATTTGAGGCTCTGAAACTTTCTATTAAAATTAGCCGGGCATATGTGTAGCCATCCACACCACTATTCTGGTCACTGTGTGCATAGAAATCACTGAATTCTAAGCAACAGGATTGTCTGCTTGCTTCATAGAGGGTTAGGGTGGTCACTCATCACAACTTCGCCCAAGTCATGATGTAGTCATGATGGCAAGGATACAGCAAAGTGATGATAATGATGCCAGGTGAAGTCCTTCCCACTTCAGACCTTGGTGGACCAGGGCACTTTTAAATGGCATGTGTATCACAAGGGGACCCTCAGCTGTGTTCTCACTTTTTCACAAGGTGCCTCCTTGTCTAGAGCCCCAGACAGTTTTCCACACTTCTGGGTCAGGCTGTGTGCCCCACTGGAAGGAAAAGCCTAGCCAAGTTTCAAGGGGCTGTCAGGAATACAGATTCATCCTCAGGTCAGTAACAGGACTCAAGACATGAAGTACAATCAGCTTTATTCACAATAGTAAATAAAACACAACACAGTTCATCTAGGCTAATCTGCCCTAGTTGAAGACATTGCTGGGACTAACATCTGGCCCCTCCTTCCCCCTCTGGCCCTCACTCTCTGGATTCCTCCCAAGAAGCCGTGAATTCTGACGTGCAAGGCTCTTCGTGATCTGGGTGTTAGTGGAGGAGGAGAGCTAGCTGAAGAGAGGCTGTCCTGCTGCTGGGCAAATGAAGTAACACCTGTGGGATTGCAGTCAAATACAACATTCCTACAATGCACACGCTGGGGAATGCTTTGTATCACTCAGGAGAAAACTTGATAGTTCCTCCTGAGCTGGTACAAACTTCCTTTGCATGTGACTTAATGTGGGTGTGGCCAGTTCTTGGACAGAGGAGCACCTGGCCTCCATGTTCTGCTCTTCTTGTTCTCCATTTTGTGTTCCTGTGTGTTAGGAGACATGACTGTTCAGTCTCAGTCACTTGGGACTAATTCCCTTATGGGACAGTTCATGTAGATATATAGTTATGTAACTTAAGCCTGCCTTCAGGGATCTTATTATGAACTGGATGATTGTAAGTAAACTAATTTTATGTTAACTTTAATCAGATGGTTGTGTCTATTCTTTTAGGAGGGATAGAAAAGGGATCTTGCCAGGAATCTTAAGTAGTGAGGCTCAGACAAGCCAGCAACAAGCTAACCACTGTGTAATTTAAAAGGGGGGATATGGAACTTGCTAGCACAGGTTAGGAAGGATATCATTGAATAATATATCCTCTCCTGCCTCCCTAATCATTCCCCACAACACCTCTGTCAGAGTCTGCACTCCCAATGTGACCCTTGGCACACAGTCCTGTCCTGGAATAGCTTTCTACTTCAGACTCCCAGTGTCCACTCAAACCTCCTGCTTCTATCACCTCCCAGCTTGTCCCTTCCACAGACCATTCCTCAGTGTCCCACCACCACTGTCCTGGGTCTAAGTCTCCTTCCTCTGTATCATCCCTGGGGGATTCTTGGGCAGGCTTCTCCCACCACTCTTCATCATTAATGCCCACCCCTGACATCAAGGCTCCCCTGTTGGTGTCCTACAAACATAAGAAATGCCCAGCTGGATCTGACAAAAGGCCCGTCTAGTCCAGCATCCTGTTCTAACCAGATACCTATGGGAAGCACCCAAGCAGCACCCAAACACAAGGGCATTCTTGACAACTGTAGCTCCCAGCAACTGGTGTTCAGAAGCAGACTGCATCCCAAGGTGGAGGTGGAGCTTAGCCACTGTGGCTATTAACCATCAATAGCCTTATTCTCCATAGCAGCGCTGGCTGGTGCCTATTGTGACTGGTGAAAGGCAGAGCCAATGCCAATGCCAAGCAGAGCCAGATAATTCTAGCTTTGTCCCCATCTTCCTTCTCCCTGCTTAGTTCCACAAGGGCATCTTTGAGACTTGAAGAGGAGGAAGCAGACAACCAGTGTCCCCCTTCTGGACTGGTTGTATGAAGGCAGACAGGTAGGACAGGCAGAGGGCAGTCCTAATGGACCGCCCTCCACTTCTCCATAGGCTATATAACAATGATTTGGAAGAGACTTGAGTCATGTGCTGCTGCCGCCACCTTTCTCCTACTGGCTACAAGTCTCTGGGCCCATTACAGAGGACTAGTTGTACGGATCAGGAGTGAGGGCAAGATAAGGGTGTTTGGAATTCCATTCCTTCTGTGCTGCAGACAGATGTGTGGGATTGTTACATGTCACATGTCTGTTTACATTCCAGCACTGATTGCTGGAGTCTTGTGAGAGGAAATTGAGATACGCTGTTTCCGTTCTGTATAGCTTTTGCTTTTGCAGCCTCTCTCTGAGGAAGAAGGACAGAGAGAGGAACCATGTTTTCTTTGTTCTGTTATGTTTGATTTCATTTGCAATAAATTAGGCTTAGATGTTACTCCTCAAGGCTGAGCTTCTGCTTTGAACTCTGCCTGTCGTGTGCTCATGTTCCTGAATAATAATAATAATAATAAATTTTATTTATACCCTGCCCTCCCCAGCCAAGGCCGGGCTCAGGGCGGCTACCAACCAATAATAAAAATGAGTTGAATGAATACAACTTAAAAACTATATTAAAATATAACATTAAAACAATTAAAATGCAGCCTCATCACAGGAGAAGAAAGGAAAAAGAAAGAGGGGGAGGGAATCAAATTGACTCCAAGCCAAAGGCCAGGCGGAACAACTCTGTCTCACAGGCCCTGCGGAAAGAAATCAGATCCTGCAGGGCCCTGGTCTCATGAGTCAGAGCGTTCCACCAGGCCAGAGCCAGTGTTGAAAAAGCCCTGGCTCTGGCTGAGGCTAATCTAACTTCCTTAGGGCCCGGGACCTCTAGGGTGTTGCTATATATGGACCTTAAGGTCCTCCGTGGGGCATACTGAGAGAGGCGGTCCCATACGTACGAGGGCCCTAGGCCATGAAAGTCTTTAAAGGTCAAAACCAGCACCGTAAATCTGACCCTATACTCCACCGGGAGCCAGTGCAGCTGGAAAAGCACTGGGTGAATATGCTCCCATGGCAGAGACCCTGTGAGGAGCCTCGCTGCAGCATTCTGCACCAGCTGGAGTTTCTGGGACAGCTTCAAGGGCAGCCCAGCATAGAGCAAATTACAGTAGTCAAGCCTGGAGGTGTTATGGGATATGGGCCGCATCAGCGTGACGGGAGACCGGAGTGATGAATCCCGGGGGACGCTGCGTTGGGGGGAGGCACCAGGCCTAGGTGTTATCACCTAACAAAGGGGTGGTCCTGGGGAACAACTGTCTTGCACTGAAGCAAATAGAGTGTGTGCATCAATGTGCATACATTATCTAAGTCATTCTTATGGAAACTCGGTACTGTCATCCCCACATTGTAGAAGCAGGGGGCCAAATATAAGATTTGTCTAAGGACACCCACGCAAATTTTAAAGCACTGCAGTCCCACCCAACCTGAATGAGCAGTACTGTATTAAACTGAGAGCTACCATTTGCCATTACATTCTGAGCTCCTGTCTCTATATCTCTATGGCTGAAAGTCCTATACGCCTTGCATGTGTTATTAGAGTAGCAAATAGTTCAATTTCATAGGATTTCAAGCAAATACCAGAAGTGCCAGTAAGGGTTGTATTGGGACTGTACTTGCTTAAGGTCTCTTAGTCCTAGTGAGGTCTCGGTTGAAGAATCTATGGCAGAATTCAGGGACTTCCTGCCCCATAGCTCACACTGCTGATCACAGACCTTAAAGATGTGTGACTTACTTTAATGTCTGTTCCACCCTATTCTTCAGATGCAGAGTACCATAAGACACGGGACAGAGGAAGACCTGACAAAACAGCTATTTGTCTTTATTAATGAGCTTTTTTAAAAGAAAAAAGAAAAATGCATTGAAATCTCATGTGATTAACATGAAAAAGGATAGCTAAGATCTGCTTTAATTGTTACCATACAGCCTCCTTATCATCACTGCATCGAAAGTACTGTAAATGGCAAGAACCATTTAAGGCTGAAATGCAGATTGCAGTTACTCATGCATAAATCCAAGTGAATTCAATGTTACTTACACACATGTAATTAATAGCAAATTGCTCCCAAGAAATTAAATTAAAACATTAACATTAAGAACACAGCACCTTCCGCCATGAGTGTTAATGAGAAGAGAAAACTGAAGCCCAAAGTTGGTGAAGTGTATTTGTTAATATAAGCTATGAGATGGAATATAACAGTTCAAATCTCACCTCAGCCATGAATTCATTAGATGGCCTTAGGCAAGCCCAAATTCTCTTGGGCTCAGCCTACCCATCTGCAAAATGGGTATAATAACAATATAGGTCCAGATTACATAACCATTGGATAATATGTCTGCAATGTATTGGACATTTTGTGTGTGTGTGTGTGTGTGTGGTGTAATTACTTGGATGCAAAACAATGTAAATTCAGCACACCCATACAGTATTTTCCACAGGGCTGGGATCCACCTGACTTTGATAGAAAGCACTCCTCCTGTCAGTTTTCTCAAAGATTTCTGGAAATGCATCACACACACTAAAATAGGCCTGTCTCCCACATCCTGTGTGTTTTGCTAATATGGGGGTTGCCTTCATCTAGAGTACAGTGGTACCTCGGGTTAAGTACTTAATTCGTTCCGGAGGTCCGTACTTAACCTAAAACTGTTCTTAACCTGAAGCACCACTTTAGCTAACAGGGCCGCCGGAGCCTGATTTCTGTTCTTATCCTGAAGCAAAGTTCTTAACCTGAAGCACTATTTCTAGGTTAGCGGAGTGTGTAACCTGAAGCGTATGTAACCTGAAGCATATGTAACCCGAGATATCACTGTATCTGAAATTAACCTTTTGACTATGCTGGATATTCAGCAAAGTTTGAATCCTGTTTCTCACCCCAAATACATACATTTCGCTTTAGCCCCCAGGGGTACCAACTTGAATAAAATATTGGGGGGAGCAAGTAAGCCCTCCCCACATAATCAATCACAAAATGTGGCACGCACACACACCATTTGAATGACAATGCCTGTCAACTGGGGGGGGCTCAAATATTTTATTGGGGGTGCAAAGGGACATCAGCTCCTAAGAGTTGTCTCCTATATTAGCTCGTATCCTGTAACCTAGAGGTAGAGAACTACACCTGGGAGCCTCTCTATCTGGCCCTGGGATTCTCCCCAGACCACACTGCTTACTGATTCTGTTTTACACCAGAAATGCTTTTGCCTGGCTGGAATGTGTCCTTGAAGTCTGATTATGCCTCTTGCTTGACTGATGTGAGGATAGAGAGTGTGTGAGTCTGTGTAGAAACTAGCCTACTGAACACAGGCAAAATTCTACCTTTGTTGCTCCACCCATTTTTGCCTCTGGGACCACCCACCACTGACAGGTAGCCCCCCAGAAGGGAATGTGGGCCTCTAGTTGGAAGAGCTTCTCCTCCCCTTCTGTAATGGTATTTCTTTCTTTCTCCTTATCAAACAGTGAGGGGCCCCACAGCCAAGTTGACTTGGTCATTGCAGAATCTGAAGTATATTTCTTCATGGCAGCCTGTGGAGTGATGGTCAGAGCCATTTCTGTCCCTGCCACATTTGTAGGTCAACAAACAAAAGGAGGCAGTCATCAGTTGAGTGCTACCGAACCAATCTTCTGGACTGGCTTGGGCTCCCAGGAGTGGAGTTCAAGTTAGTCTCTAATATCTTTGTTATTCATATTTTAAACTTTCCTGGTTAAGAGATTGAAAAACATACACTAAATATATATATATATTTTAACCACTTCCTATAACTGAAGTAGCGTGTATATGGGTCACTGGAGGCTGGGGTCTGTGGCTTCAATACTGTACTCGTTTACCTGGGAGTAAAGGCCCTAGAACTCAGTGGACTTGCTTCTGAGTAAGTACGTATATAATTGCATTTTATAGCATGCTAATTATTAGAACCAGGCTATTCAGCACTTGATCGGTGGACAGCGGAATTGAGACCTGCCTTTACTAGGATTGTGTTAGGAGTGAGGAAATATAAAAATTGAATTTGCAGCAGTTTAATCAGTGATGGCGCGTTCATACGTGCAAGTCGTAATTTGATGCTCCCGTCTCGGAGCGACGCATGTGCGAACCTGCTCTTAGACTCCTCCAGGCATTGAAGAGTTTTGCTGCTCCGAGAAATGCTCGTTCTGCGATCAGCCTAAAATTTTGCACAGCGTGAAACGACGAAGCGTGGCGTATGCTTTCAGAAATGCCAATCAGCGACTCGCGGGACAGACTCGCCAGACAGACAAGCCTAACATTTCGTCCAGCGCGCTGATTATGCGGAAGGGGCGACTGGCAGAAGTCCTGTCCCTTTGCTCAACGATTCCTACCGCGTACTTTACGTTCTTCTTTAATCCAGGCCATGTGCTGCTGTAGCTGTGGCCAGCTCCTGAGCCTATTTACGGAGTCCCGTCCCCCCCCCCCTAAGTTTAATGGGACTTATTCCTAAGCATAGCATTGCCCCACTAGCCCTATTTTGAGGGTGCGAATTATTCCGTGACAATTTTACCCTGAGAGGTGGGAATATCCCGGTGATCCCACAATGTGCTCCTCTAAATCCCCTTTTCCTGGAAATTAAGGCTGAAAGCATAGCCGCAATCACTTGCGGGTAGGCCCTACGAAATGCAACTGGCCTTACTTTCGAAGAAACCTACCTCGGCTCGAGCTATAAATCTCCTTCATGTCAATACAGTAATCCTGCACCAGGAGTTGAGTGGAGATGTGATAAGGAGGACCCTGAAAAAGGGTGGATAGGGGTGTTCAAAGGCCTTACACCGCGGGGCCTACTCCCGAGCAAATGTCCATAGGACTGGGGTGCAGGTAATTGTTAATTTATTATTAATAGAAATGAGAATTATTAGGAACGAGAGAAGACCTATTTCCGACGCCAAGCTTGAAAAGCATCTATTCAACTTCCTCCAGAGCTAAGACTCTCCTAATTTCAGAGAGCTGGAGGTGTCATGATAATATCTGAATTTCTTCTAACTTAACTGGGGCTTGAGCTTTCTTGCCTCCTCCTCCTCCCTCCCGAACCTTTTCCCTTCTGTGTCATGTTGTTTTAGATTGTGGGCCTTAAGGTCTGTAAATCTCTGAGAGCCTTCTTGGGTAAGGGATGGGAAGCAAATTCTTTAAGTAAGTGTATAAGCAAACATACTAACTAGGCATCCTTGCCTGTGGTACGGTCCCTGCTCGCTGCAGCTAAGGCTGTGTCATTTGAGTAGTCCAGTGGACCACAAGCCAACAGAGTAATGCCAAACGGTATACCTTCAACTCTCTCTCTCTCCCTTCCTTCCTTCCTTCCTTCCTTCCTTCCTTCCTTCCTTCTTTCTCTCTCTTAACTACATCACTCTCCCCCACACACCCCCAAAAATACGGCCAATGTCTTTTGTCTATATGCTTTGCTGTTAAAGGCGCAGGAAATGAGCCTCTCGGGGCTCCCATTTTAAATGCAAAGAAAGAGGCCCGTATCAATAACAGGAGCACGACTCAAAGGTCACCCTCGTTCTTCTTCCCTAGATAACTTCGCATCTGATTTACAGATTCTGTGAGGAATCGCATCAGAAGGATCGAGAAAACAGGGCTGGGAAGGAAGCGCATAATCCATGGCAAGGCTGACGGAAGGGGCGGCGGGGGCAGGGGACAAAAAGGGCTGCTTTAAACAGTGCCAAATATATCTTTCTCTCCCCCACACTCTCTCCTTGCTACCAGCAGTCACCGCCCCTTCACCGGTAGATGTCAATGGTCTGTCAAACGTAGCCTCCTGCCCCTCCTTCTCTCCCACCCAAGACGCCGACATTCAAGAGCATCACTTCGCCTCTTTCATCGGTGATTCAAAAAGCCTTCCAAAAATATGCGGGTTCTTCTCCAAGACGCACAAGGGCCGGTGTGTGTGAGAGCCTTAGACTTGTAAGAGCATTATTCACGTGAAATGAGATCCAGAAAGCCCGTCACTACTTGCAGCTGTTTGTTTTGCGAGGGGGCCTTGTCAGTTTCAGGCGGTGTCTCTGCTTTAGTTTATTTTAGTCCTGTTGGGGGGGGGGTTGAACATCACCCCACCCACGCACCCCCTACCCCGGAACAGTTGGACAATAAATCAATCTGAGCCCGGATTGAGTTCTGTTCAGGCAGTTTTAGGCAAAATCCAAGGGATCTGTTTCTTGCCTCGGAAATTCCGGACACATCTCCAGCTTTGCATTCATCTAGCAGGCATAGCCACGTCTATATATTTTAATACTCATTGGGGCTGGGCATTCGGGATATGAATGGACTAAGTGCAGGAATAAGTAAATTTGAAAACTGCTCATACTCCAGTTGCAAGCCCCTGCACATTTACTAGGGAGGAAGTGCCATTAAAATCTATTTGGGGGGTGGAGGCTTTCAGGTTAATGTGCATAGGATCGCCGCCCCGCACTACAATCCTCTAAGCCACTACCGAGAAATAAGTCCGACTGAGTTCATTTGGACTCATTCCGAGGTGTGTATAGGATTGCAGCCGCAGTTGTTATCAGGAAATAACAGGTGTGCATAAAAAGTAGTGGAAAATAAAATTAATCCAAGCTCTTGACAATTGCCCATGTACAATTTTGTACACCTGTACAATTAAGGTCACACACAAATCGACAATCTAAACAGAAGTCTATAAACTCTCCTAGCCCAGCAGCTGCTGCCAACTCATTAGGCGTAATTTACTTACCCAGCAATTCTTTCTAGTATGCTGGTGTCTCTTTCAGCCATTCCCCGTAAACAGTCTTGCTCTTTTGCTGAAAGCGGAAACGCTGCTTGAACTCGGGGTGAGTTTTTGTTTTGAAAAGGCAGAAACCCCGATTTAGGTTCTGTTTAACAAGAGATTGGATATGAGAGGGCTATACGCCAGTGGACTGATTACATACTCAAAATAATTCTTTTCTGACATAGGGAGGTTCCACAGATTTACAAAGCTTATTATTGTAACCATTGGATTTTTTTATATACTGTATAAAAAAGTTGGTAGGACCTTTATTGCTGGCAAGATCGCCACCCCCCCCCTGCGTTTATGTTGTTTAATTCTTGCCCATGCCAGTTCCACCTACCTACAGTATCTCCAACCTTCAAGCGCATATGGGAGCTTTACATTGTCCTAGGGCGGAAAAGAAAGAAAGAAAAGAAAGAAAGTAAGAAAGTAAGAAAACCTACAAAGTTGAGGACCGCATCAGGGCAAGGTAAGCTCGCCCATGCAGTGGGCCCTGGCGTTATTATACTGACCAAGTGCCCAGTGAGGCCCTGGATATCCCGTGACCCAACACTTCAGCCCTTTCTATCCGCCTGGTAACAGAACCAGAAAGTTAAGAATCGTCCCTTCCCAGATAGAAATTGTCGTGAAGCCTCTAGGATCTGCGGGAACTTGGCAGGATACTTCTCTGGCTTCGAAAGGAAAAGGAAGGGGTGGAATTGCTTCTAAAACACAGTGAAACGGGTTACTGGTCTAAAGAGACTGGCGGAGCGGTGCACTAATTTCGCTAAACTGTATTGCGTATTGCTGTATTGCCCATTGCGTCTGGCACTGCGCTGTCCCAGGTCCTGAAATTCTTCTTAAGGCAAAGAATAGACCCTTTCTGGCCTGTGCAAAGTCGGCAATGCACAAGGGCACAAATTCTGTCCTTGAGAGAGCAGCTGGTTGTCTAAGGTTAATATATAGTTTGACCCAATGCTTACTCGAAATGCTGGTCTGCGGATCAGTACCGGTTTCTGAACTTTTCCCGGCTGTCCTTGGCGATTCCACCACAGCTCGGGTTGGTTGGCTAGGACGCTCCAGGGACCAAATACAGTAGCGGCCCGGGAACAATGGGGTGTGGGAAATTGCCACCACGTCAGATAGTTGGAGAAGCACTGGTTTAACCGATGTTAGGTGTATAGGGCATCTGGGGTACCTTCTAATTCAAAGATTCCTGTGATATATACAACCCAACTGAGCAACAACAACAACAAAAATCCAACTACCTCCAGCTGAACTGGGGTGAGGAAAGGACATTTGCCCGGGGAAAAGGACAAGCCAGGTGGATCAGCACAACACCCTCTAGGCCTGTGTGTAGCAGGAGGCCAAGGACCCTTTCCAATTGTTGCCCTACAGCTTGCACTGTGATGCATATTTCGCAAGACAGCTGCCATCCTCCCCCGGAAGTTTAGGAAAGCAACATTTCAAGACGAGGGAAATATCAGGTCTACGTCTCTTTATCCTGCCGCAGCGAAAAGACATCTCCCTCAACCCCATATTATTTGCCTTGGGAAGATTCCGCCTAGCCAGACATTTTGGAGCACTCGCAAAAAGCGGGCAACTCTCTTTCTTTGCCCTCCTGTCCCCGTTCTTATTCGCTGGTCCTTCCTGATCTGAATCCGCCCAGCTCCTTGAAATAAACGGCCGCCACCGCCCCCCGTTTATTTATTTTTAAGCACTCTTCTCTGCACAGAGCTCTTATTCGGAGAAAAGCCAGTTAAGGGCAATTTGCTTTGGATTCAAGTCTATAGCTAAGAAAAAGGAGGAGCAGGAGAACTGACTGCGCCGGCATTTGAAGCCGCACTCCTTTCATTTTAAAAACAGTAACAAGAAAACAACGAAAAACACCAAGTCTCAGGCAAAAATGGATTTCAAGATGCTGTGCAACCATTCATTGTAGCAGTTATTTTACTCATTAACAAAGATAAACATTTGTTATATAACAATCATGTACTCATTCTTAAAGGTGGACCTATTCTCTCTTGAAACAAAATAAAAAATAAAAAAATTCCTTCCAGTAGCACCTTAGAGACCAACTAAGTTTGTTATTAGTATGAGCTTTCGTGTGCATGCACACTTCTTCAGATACCGCATGCACACAAAAGCTCATACCAATAACAAACTTAGTTGGTCTCTAAGGTGCTACTGGAAGGAATTTTTTTGGTTTTTATTTTGTTTCGATTAGGGCAGGCCAACACAGCTACCTACCTGTAACTAGAACTATTCTCTCTTGTGTGCCTCCCTCAAGGTATGCATTTCATTTGGGCATTACTCTCCAAACAGCAAATGGCAACACTTTAGGCACATTTGCTGCAACAGGCTACCATATACTACCACAAACACGTCTGATTTGAATCAGAACATCTGCTGCACTAAATAAGTGCATCTTGTTAGTTTGGATTTTTGTTAACAACAACAAATCAGAACCCCAAAGGCTCCTGCTTTTCCTCCTTAAGGCTGCCCGCAATGCCAGCGTCACTAACAAAGCAGGCAGCCACCTCACCCCCACCACTACCACCTCTTCCAGCGTGTGGCCTGCAATTTGGAGAGCCGGAGTGTTTGAACAAGAGTGAGCCTGGATTCCGACAAGCGCTTCAGACCTGGAAGAACGAGGCGCATTTTATAAAAGCCACTTCCTCTGTGCTTATTGACAAAGTGGAACAAAGGTCACTTACTTCATCGTAAGGGCATACAAGACAAAGCCTCGTAGTGCTTTTGCGCAACATGAGTCACCTGCTGCAATAGGATTTATTAAGTTCAAGCGATGTGCAATTTAAAAATGCTGTGTGAGAGAGATCCTATCACAAATTGTGCTTTGCCCTTGAGAGATGGCTAGACGACCACAAAATATGTATCAACAATAGCAGTTAAGCGAATTGCTGAATATAATTCATTGTTAATAATGTAACAACTGCAACGGTCTAATTCTAAACAGCTGTGGCGCTCCCTGTTTTCTGTCGCTTCTGGACTGCAGAAAATACTTTCCTGAAATATCTGTGGCGGTTTCGAATACCTGGCCTCTGGTAAATAATACAACACATTTTTAAGCAGGGTGTGGGGAGAGTGTTCCACTGTTCCTCTATTTAAATATGGCCTTTCATTAACAGTAATAACATCCTGCGCTTCGTGACGAACTAGCTACATTAACCACGCAGAGCCGCCTAGTGGCCAGTCGTAGCATCGCTGGAAACTTCCCAGCAGCCGGAGTCTGACTCGCTCGAGGTTCTGTTTACATCTTTGATTATATATATTTCCACAAATGTTAGAGTTTTCTGGTTTATATAAGACGAATAGTTCCTGGGAGTATTCAGGTGGCCTGAAATCTAGGAAAGCAGGTAGGTTTGCTAATCGGGGAAGCAGCATGATAGCCTCAAGTTGTTGAGGATATTTATAACTCTCGGAAGGGAATGCGCAATGGATGGAAGGAGACGGGTCCGGGCCTTTTCAGATGCTTTCTGAGTGTGGTTCAAAAATCTGCATAGAAATAAATAGACACACCTTTTGCCTTCTTAGCGCCTTGGGCGGAGAGACTTTTGAGCCAGAGGAGTCGGCCATGTCTCTAGCATAGGAAAAGGGTGGAAGAAGACGAGTCTAGTCTAAAAGAACGAAACTGCTTCCAACCAGTGGGATATAGAAGGGAAAACCGAGACAGATTGCTCACTAACAACCTTTGCACCACGCTCTCTTATCCAAGCAGCGTTACCCCACCAACAAAATCTGCATCCTGCTGGATGGAGCCAATGGCAACTGAGTTCAATGGCTCCTGGCATTCTATTTAAAGACAAGAAAACAAAACATCCGGCAGCAACATCAGAATCATACTTTCCTCTAAAAGTCACTGACTTCCTGATTCATATCAAACCCCACCACTCTTTTCCTAACTGCAGGAAAAATTACTTGCGCGGCGGGACAGGAAACCAATCTATTTGCCCAAGAAGCAGCACGTAAAACTGAGACTGTAGAAGTGAGAAGGACAAAAACAAGTTAATTTTCGATGTCGAAAAAGAGGCCGGAGGTGGGATAGGAAACAACTTGAGGGGAGCAGAGATCGGACGCCTCTACTACACCTTTCCTTGCTCGACTTGCCGAAATTTCCTAAAAGGGCAGCGTGTTGTGTTCAAAGACCTTCTTAACGTTTTGCCAGGTTTTATTATGCTTGTTGTATACACAGACAATACAAACGGGCGAAAAACCAAAACATTTTTTTTCCAGTGGAGTTCGCAACTTGTAGAAATAAGTATTCAAGTGCACAGACATAACAGGAACAAATATTGTTTTTGTTTTCTTTCCTTTTTTGTTTGCTTGTTTTTTTAAAAAAAATCACAACAATCATTTACAGAAGAGCAAAAAAAATATACACACGGTTAAAACCCTGAATTTCTATTTGGGAACTTTTCCCGCCCCTCTGTCGATTGAAATCTAAAGTACATAATTTTGCCTGATGCATATTTCAAGGTTCTTTCCGTTCCCACCCCCATATTTTTAAAAAAAGGTATAGATTTCCTACACAAAAATTCGAAGACTGGCTACTCTACATCAACAAGGGTCTTAGGTGGCTGGGTGGGACTCGGTCAGGTATTAAATGCTCGAATTAACAGGATTTTTTCTTTTAAAATAAAAGAAAACCACTCTTAACTGGCACCACCTAGTCTATTATTCCCCAGGAAGGCTGTTTTCAGGTACTTACTTTTCCATTAAAAATATAAATTAAATTAAAAAAAAAATTTAAAAATCCAAACTAAATGCAATTTTAAAATGTACAGCTCACGAAGTCATCTTCACTGGACTACACTATGGGTACCAACAAGTCAGTCGTCTATTATCGGTTGTAGCTTGTTCATTACAAAGATTTACAGCAATAGAAATCAACTGGAGCGAGGTGAGGGGACGACGAGAATGGAGAGAGAGAGGGAGAGAGAGAAATTGAATGGCCTCTCTAGGCGAACCAGCAATGGACTCGGGAGGGAGAGCAGGCAGAGGAAGCAGACGGAGAAAAGAATAGTGGTGCATGTAAATATGGATTAAAATCAAGAGGATCAGTGGGATAAGTTTGCAACGAATCCCCCCATTCATTCACTGATCGTCTGCTTGAAAAGTGGGCATTTAGATCGGTCTTAATCTGAGCTAACTTTTCTTGAAGGAGTGCTCACACTTATAAAGCGCTGCCTAAACAAACTAAAATCTTAATAGGGTTTATGTCCAGGCGTTGGATTACGCCGTAGATCCCAAAGATTTCACTGACAGAGTTAAGCACATTCTTAGCCAGTAATCACATGCTTAACTCGCCCCTCCCCGCGCATTAGAATCAACTGGATGTTAAACAGTTGATTTAATTTACAGCACACTCATATCCATCGCTACAAGACAGAAATCCCACCGATTTCAAATAAACATTTGCTCCCGTGTAAGGGTGTGCAAAACAATAGCCTTGAGCTGAATCGTGTTCTTCATCTTTATTTCCAGTACCCTAATCCTAAACATGCCCA
This sequence comes from Podarcis melisellensis, assembly GCF_964234715.1. Taxonomy (NCBI): domain Eukaryota; kingdom Metazoa; phylum Chordata; class Lepidosauria; order Squamata; family Lacertidae; genus Podarcis; species Podarcis melisellensis. The sequence continues at coordinate 106,022,363 of NC_138528.1, read as the reverse complement.
GCAAAAGAAATTCGGGGAGAAGCGCGCTCAAGATTGAAATCCGGGGCTGTTTATAAATGCTGCAATCCTAAACATGCTTATTACGGAGTTAGAATGCTTTGGAATTTGCCGGCATAATCCTATACATACACGCTTGCCCGAAAGTAGGTTTCATTGACCTCCTTGGGACTTATTTCTGGATAGGCACCGTATAAGACAGCACTGTTGCTTTCTAAGGAATAGAGTATAGGCTCTGGCTGTTGTTAGACCCAATGATTTATTAAACGAGGCTTGAAAGCACCTAACAATTGTTTCGAGACTGCACTCACTATGTGAAAGGAAGCCCCATTTATACTTTTTATAATTAGTATTATACATTTGGTGGTGGTTGGCATTGTTGTGATTTGGCCACCTGTGCACATAACGCTTTGCAAACTGCGATCCTAGTGACTTAGAATCGGAGAAAACTCTGGAAATCGGTGGGATTTACTAGTCAACCTGTTCATGATCCGAGTGCAACTTCTACAACAGAGAATAGATGGGTTGTAGGCACACTTTAGATCCATCCATCCACATCCTATGCGTAGTTACACGAAAGGAAATATCGCTAAATTCAATGGGTCTTACTTCCAAGTAAGTGCACATAGGATCGTGAACTAAAGAGCCCCATTGATTTCAATTAGAGGGATTTAAGCGAATTATTCTTTGCAGCCTATGCACCTCCATAAAGGAGGGGAGGAGTGAAATTTACACCCGAGTAAGTATAACTAGGATTGCGCTGTAAACGTGACTAGATCGCTCCCAAAGAAGTTATTGTGCATCTCCCACCAATATTGCAGTCCTATAAATTCGATAGGGTCCCACTGCAAATTCACAGTAGGCTCTGCTTCTAAATAAGCATACGGTCGATCGACACATAACTTCTCAGCTGCGAAACTGTAGCAATTAGCCACGTATATTTGAATTCAAATTCCCCTAATATGGTAGTGCATGCAAAATTACACACTACACTCCCCCCTTCATCTCCCTGAGAATGTGCGAAATATTCGCTTAACGATCTCATACGGGGCGTTAAAAGTGTTTAAGTTTAGTATGGATCATGCGCAAAGGACTCAATTTCTTAACCCCTTTGAGACTAAGGTGCCAATTAAACCACCAATCCACAATCCAGAAAGACGGAGGTAAGTGGAATTCACACACCATTCTTATGCAAGTGTAATAGGCGGCGAGTCCTTTCCTTTTCTGCGAAACTTACTTCCACAGAAGTGTTAACTGAATTTCTGGATCCATTCATATTAACTTTAATTACTGCCTAGTTGTGTTCATTTCATTGTTGTAGTTTAATTCCCTTAACACTGTTTTGGGAATCCGCTTCCAGCTCACATTAGAAAAGAGGAAGATGCCTTTTTAATATTTAAAAATCAATTTGTCAGGATATTAAATACAGGCAAGTATGCGCCTATTTATGTCTCACCTAAGGACAAGAAGTTTCCCACTAAATCCACTAACATCCTTCTAGAAAGTTTTGAGTCCCTTTTCTTTCTTTCACAGTGAGAGCGCGCGAAATAACGTTACGAAATAGGCTAAACTGGTGGGCTTAGTCTGCAGACTCAAAACCATCGGCAAGTCTCTCTTTTCAGCCGCGTTTGCCGGATAAAGTACCAGGACACTTAGTAAGGACGCTTAGGATTGCAGCCTTAACAGAATTAAATTTGGATAAGCAACTGGAGGGCGCTGTGCGAACCCTAACAGAAGTTAGCTTTCATGGCACTGAAAAGGTCCCATTGTGCTCCGCAGAATAACTGTTACCTGGGCGGGTTGGTATCCAAACCACTGCCAGGGCGATCCTAACTCAGGATGCAGACCAGTTCGCAGTCACTTGGAAGTAAGCCAAATGAGAACAGTGTACTGACTTCCGAACAAAATAGTCCTAGGCTGAGCGGCGAGGAAGGGGTTTCCTCCCAAACAAAGCTGTATGCATAGGACTGCAGTTTTAGGATGAAGGTTAGGATCCGCACTCTCAGCCTTTAACCATCTTCACTGCAAGGACCAGTTGAGATGGCTAAACGGGGTCACGATTCTCGTTGCCTTGATCCGAATGAGTTACCCCTTAAGTGGAGTGACTTAATACGGATCAAGGAAACGTCTGACTTCTCCCTGCAGGAGTTTGGGGACCTGGGTACAAACAACGTGGGGGAGGGGGAGAGATGGGGAGCGTTCCCTATGTTCCCTTTGCTTTTTCCAGGGGCGAAGCGATTAAAATCACCACTTCAGATGGGAAAGAGAGATGGAGAGAGAGAAACAACGATTTCTCGTCGCGGGTGCCGATCCCCCCGCCCCCCACTGCGAAGCTAAAGTGGGTTCCGTGCGCCGACATGCCGCTCGCGCCCTAACGCGCGTGCGTGAGTGAGAAAAAGCGGAAGGGGAGCGAAAGAGAGGGTGCTTTGACTGCGCGTGCGCAGGTTCCCGGAGAAAGAGAGGCGCTCGAGTGACGCGCCTAACTAAGCGCCCAGCCTCTCGCGCAGGCGCCGAAGCTTGGCGGGAAGGAATTGGCGGGAAGGGAGAACCGTTGAGGGGAGGGGGAGGGGTATGTATGTGTGGTGAGGGGTGGAGGGGGTAAAGGGCCGCCTCTCTAGCTGTGCGAGTAGAAGCCGTAGTAGCCGATGTCCTTGGCGCAGGTCTTGTCGCAGTCCCTGGGCGCCAGGGCGGGCTCGCTCTTGAGCGGCGAGGAGCTCTCGGAGGCCGGCGTGCCCGCCGGGGAGAGCCGCCGGCGTTTGGCCTGCTCGTAAATCCCAGAGTCGGTCGAGTCGATGGACTTGATGGACGACGGCGTCTCGATCCAGCTCGAGTCGGACAAGTCCTTCGGGGGCTTCGAGTCCTCGGGGGGCTGCCCGGCCGAGGGGGGAGGCGGCGGAGGCGCCACCAAGGGGGAGCGCTCGGGGGGAGCCAGGCTGTCAGGCTCCTCGCCGCCGCCGGCCCCTGTGGGCAAATAGGGGTTGCCCCCCGCGCGGGAGCTGCTCCCTCCGCCTCCGCCGCCGTTGGGCCAGCACGACAAGGCCTTGGCGCAATACTGAGGCGGGCTGCGCGCTCCCCAGCCCGACGGGTCCGGGTAGTAGCTGAGGGGCCGCGCGGTGCAGCCGGCGGCCTGCAGCGGGAGCGCCTTGACTCCGGCCGCCGCGTAGGACAACAGGGTGGCGGCGTTTCCCGCCAAATCGCCCGCCGGGTCGTAGGCCGAGGCTGCCGCTGCGGCGGCGAAGTCCAGCCTGTTGTTGGCGGGCGTGACGAACCAACGCTGAGGGGAGGGAGCGCCGGGCTCCTCGGCTTGCTGAGGGGACAGCAGCCCGTTGGGGTGAGGCACCCCCCGCTCCGGAACCGGCCCTCCGGGGCCCACGCCGGCTCCCGCGCCGGCCCCCGGGTGGTGATGGTGGTGGTGGAAGCCGCGGGACTTGGCGTAGTTGCTGACGAACTGGTCCTGCAGGAAAGAGCCGGCCGCCGCGGCCGCCATGGCGTAGCGGGCGCCCGGCACGATCTGCGAGCGAGGGGAGTCGTTGGGCGACGGGGTCAGGCGGTCCATGTCGCAGCCCGTGTAGATCCTGAGGGGAAGGGGAGAGCGGGAAGGAGGAAGGGAGACATGTGGGTGACTGGTCAGTCGGCGGGAGAGAGGACGCAGAGCAACGTGGCCGCCCTTTAACCGCCGCCCTCCCCCCCAAAAACAACGTCAAGAGAGCCGCTTCGGGGCTCAAATCCTTGCTCAACTCCCTGGGCGTCACTGTCGTCAGGGGTACCAACTTGAATAAAATATTGAGGGCCCTGCATAATCGATCATGTGAACATGGTGCATGCCCCCGCAAATATATTTTTTTGGGGGTGAAGACCCCTCAGCTCCTAGGAGTTGGCTCCTATGCCTGTCGTGGCACCTCTGGCCTACCTCACGGGGTTGTGGTGGTTAGGGGGGGGGCGTTTGCAGGCCTCTCTGAAGTCTTAATGATCAGCATCGTATGCATGACACGTGTTCAACCTATGGGATTCTAGTGTCCCTCCTGTAGTTAGGGAGGTAGCAGCCCTTCAGGTGCTCCAAGACTCCCAATTCCTATCAGTCCCAGCCAGCATGGCCATTGGTCAGCACTGATGAAAATTGGGGGGGGGGGGTCACAGGTTTCCAATCCCTGGATTAAGTTAATCTCGTAAATCAAGTCGTCAAGGCATCTGAGCATGCGTCAAGTTTGTCTGCAGCCGCACCCCCACCACGCACATAAGGAGAAGAGCAGCTAGGTGACAACCTGACTTCCCAGGCGGGCTTTGTGCTAGGGTTGCCACTCTCCTCCCTTTTAACAAGGGAAGGACAATCAACCTCTGTCCCACAGCAGTAAGTGGGGGGGGGGGGTAACGCTCATTTCTTCTCGTCTGGCTTAAAAAGAAAAAAAATATGTGGGACTGCAGCTCAGGAGCTTTCTTAAGTTATAAAAAGTCAAACACCAGACTGCTCTAAAATGAAGAATTCGGGCCAGTTAAGAACCGTTGGGTTCCAAAAAGAAATAAATACAATGGACAGATCTTGGAATGATTGGGTCCCCACTCCCCAAATTTCCTGTAAATGATTGTTGGGCTGGAGATAATAGGAGGGTCTTGGGAAGGACGGGGGAGTTCACCGCTATAATTCCTAGGGCAGCCTTCCTCAGCCTAGGGCTGATGAGAGTTGTAGTCCAAAGCATCTGGAAGTGGCTGTCCTACGCAGATAAGGACCACAAATAAGGGAGAATAAGACTGCAATATCTTCAGGACCTTGGATAAGGGCCTCTCTAGGGCCTCTTGTCTCTAGACTCTTGACAAGTCTAAGGCTCTGAGCGAGGTATCGGCAGAACAAAATATGTGTCCTTGGGAATCAAGGAGACCAGAGATTAAATCTCAGGAGGTATCCAGGAGCAGTAGTTCTATAACCATTGGCTTGGGGTAGAGCTATATTCTTGGGAGGTCCAGGAGATTATAGTAAGGAGGCATCGACTACACGAACTCTAAGAAAGCACCTGGTTTTCTATTCTATTATAGTCATAATACAGAGGATCCATGGAATGAACAATCCAAAAACCTTTGATTCGAGAACCTGAAGCTGCAATCCTAAACATGGGTAGTGGAGAAACAAGTCCCCATTGACCTTAACTGCAAAACACAATTTTATACAGTGCAAGGAATATCCCTTTCCAGCAAACGGTATTTCAGGACGTCCCTGCAACTTCACTGGATCCAGCAACTTCACTGGACAGTCAAATGTATGGGAGAGGGGATCCAGTGGGGTTATTTCACGGAGAGAAACTAGCACAAGGGAAGTCTACATTTCTGCCCCTTGGATCCAAGAAACTAAACAAAACCCAAGGGGCCCAGAACCCTTAAAATAACCTGGAACCACCCCACGAAAAGGCAGCATTCCTAACCCCTTAAATCAACGGAGCCCCGTGGATAAGGAGAAGCCTAGAGCTTCAGACAAGGCAGCGCACCTGGAGATCCAGAGAGGAAGAGGATCGCTGCCTGGCTTGGAGCCCAGAATCCAATCAACTGAGTCCTCGTCTGCTTGATAACTAACCCAGACAAGGAAACATTGGATTACGTCAGATTCACTAAAGTACACGTACGACTTTTGTTTTAAAAGGCGTCCTTTTTTAAAGAGGGCGGGTGGGGTGGGGAGAACTAGACTGGGCTTTTTTTTTTCCTGGCCAGATTTATTTATTATCATAAAAAGGAAACCAACAGCGTGCAAAAGGTTAAGACTGGTTTTTCATTTTATTTTAAACAAGGCACCCCACCCGTCCTGCAAGAATAAGCCTGCCAGTGGGGTAAATCGACGCAGGCCCAAATACACGCAACAGGTACTCCGGGGCCATTTGTAGCAAACAGCAGGCGAGGCAGCCTCTGAGCGGTTCCCTGAATAGGCTGCTTAACGAGCTAAGCGCCAGCGGCTGTGCGAGCAGAGACCAGCCAGGCGGCGTTCAATTGCAACCGCTCCGATCATCTGAGGGGGCAGGCACACGATCACACCCTTTTATTCTCTTCCCGAGGTTGCTAATAAGAAACGGTGGATCGCCGCGCAATGGAAAACGAGGAGATCTATAGCGCGGGAAGCCAGCAAGAACCGAGTTCCGCGCGCTGCTGTTGCGCCTATATGATGGCTTTGTGCACGACTCTGTCGCCGTAATTGAGGGAAGGGCCCGCACTGATTAACTCTTGCTAACTTGCCACCTGTTTCTTTGGATGACCTTGCGGTCGAGGCTGTTTACATTACGCATAGATTTAAATCTCTAGGAACTTTGGAAATAAATCCTGCATTGTAAGCTGGAGGAGAGGAGAGAGCGGGGTGGTTGGAGCGTGTTAAGGAATAGTTATCCTCTGCCGCTGCGGGAAATTGCTATTGCGCGCCTGGAGAAAGGGGAAATAAAGCCTTTAGTGGCAAATACCCTTCACCATATGTAGGGAACTGTATGTACATTCTAGGTCAGATTTGGGCTTTAGGGAACTTCCTGCTCCGCCCAGAAAGGAGCGGTGCCGCATCTGTTTCCAACAAATTTCAGTACCTTGGAGAGTGACTTCAGTGTTGCTTGCCCTGTGCTAGCTCCCCCATTGACTTTACCCATCCGGATTTGCACTCCCTCTTGGAAGAAGCTGTTTGTGGATTGCGAGCTAAAAAGGTTGCTTCTAAATCGCCACTGAAGCAGGACGAAGAAGCCGAGGAAAGGGTCCCTTCAGGCCCCAGGCAAGGCACATTTCTGCAGCACATGTCTGGAAGGCTAAACCTTTCCAAAAGCCAGGCGCAAGGAACACAGGCAGGGTCAGCATACTTTTTCCTCTACAGCCCTGAGGACCTCGGGGCCACCTGGTGACTAGCCTCCATCAGCCTGCCATCCTCTGCACGTTTACCTGGGAGAAACCCCACTGCGCACAGCGGGAATTACTTCCGAGTAACACGCACGCGCGCACACATGAGGCTGCGCTGCTGGCCTTACGGGGTCCTCTTGGGCCTCCAGCATCAGGCCCGGACGGCCTTCTCCCAGCACAGATGGTGCTTTTCCTTTCCCAAAGGTCTAAAGGCAATGGCAGCCCCTCTCGCAACATTGCCCCCTTTACCAACACCCGTCCACAGATCTGCGTGTGGTTGGTGTCTTCCCAACAGAGGAGGAAGGTCGAGGATGAGTCAGGATCTTGAGGAAGGGGGGTGCTGTTTTTGGAGAGGGGAGGAGGGGGGTCACAGGAAGCAGCAAAGAGTCAGGTTGTTTCTAAAATCGATTTCGCTGGTGCGAAGCCTAGAGGTGAAATCAGGGCGCCTGGGAAGTCACCGACAGTTTTGCGAAAAGTCTAAAAAAGCACATCTCACAATTTGAGGCAAAACTGGGGATAATTGGTGGTTCTAGGAAGAGAGACAAGCAAACATCAGCCGAAGGTCTTCTCCCGGGGGCAGCCTTTGTCCCTATGGGAACAGGCGAACTCTAAAGCTATTCTTCAGGGCCGCCGGCTGAGAAATTCTGGATAACTCGAAAACCTGGCTAAGCGCATCACCTATTTTGTAGCCATTTCTTCTATCGCTTTTGTTAACACTCCTTTTCTTTTGACTTGTAGTTAGGTGGGGGTGGGGGAAGTAGGGACCGTCTTGCTTGGCAAACTTCTGATTAGATAAAATTCTAGTACTGGGTCTGCCGAACTTTCCTTATCCTCTCCTTTTGTTTGGAAATGAATACGTCGCACATCTGATCGATTTGTCTGTAGAAGGGGCACTCCGCTATCAGCCAAATCTCAAAGCAATGACTACAGTCAGCTGTTTTAGACAGCAAAATCCAAGGAGTGTCAGAGGATGGGGGTGTTGTTTTAAAGACGGGTGATAACTTTTCGGGTTTTAAAAGCGCGCCTGCAAGCGCGTTTACTTCGATTCTAAGTAAGTCCCATTTGATTGACTTATTCTCTAGAAAGGAAGCTTGCGATCACTGCATTTGGCTGAAGTCAGACTTTAGGATCACGCAGAGCCGGTGAATTCCCTAAGATCTCCGGGCCCCCTCTCCTGATCTCCTTTGCCTAACCTGCCTCACAAGGTTGTTGTGTGATTGGAGGAAGAGCGGGATACGAAGGTAGTTAGGTCAATATTTATTTCTAACACAAAGCACTCGGGGTCGTTTAAAGGGCCATTTCTTCGCACAAGTAACCTGTCCCTTCTTTCACAAGTCTTGTGTCAATAGGCACAGCGCACCCTCCTGCGAGTAAACCCACAGAACTGAAGTCACGCCTCCCAAAATGCAACTGTTACAATTGGGAATCGGGTAAGCAAAGGAGATGAGCCTGCACTCCCTACTCCTCTCCTCCTCCCCCCCCCCTTCCTCATGCACCAAAATATGAGCTGGACGACCAAACTGCGTGTGCCCACCTGCGTGCACTTCTGGGAGCATCATTCGCACGACCTACTCTGCCAGCGCCTGCTAGGGGTGCAGAAGACTCCCAAAGTCCTAGTTATACAGCAGCCTCGCCAAAGGGGGTGGGGGAGAGAAACAGAGTGGATTGCAGGAGCCCAGGGTTAGTTCCTCTTTGGGGAAGCCGGAAAAAGGCAACGAACATTTAACGGAGCCGTTCTTTTCAAGGGAGGTGAAGAAGGCTACCCCGATCTAAACATTTCCCTACTACTAGCCAGCAGAGAATAAAAAGACTCAAGTCCACAGTTGACTTACGTGTCATAGTTATCTCGGAAGCCTTTTGCAAAAGGGTTGTGATCTATTTTCAGCTGTGTGATCTGTGGAGGGGAGAGAAAGCAAGAGTCAGAGGTGCTTTCTTGGGTAGTTAAACTAAAACCCACCCAACAGCACCACAAAATAAATACCCACCCAACATCACCATCCAATAAAATAAAACCCACCCAACATCACCATCATTTAAAGCGGGGATTCTGTTGTTTCATTTTGGGATTGCCACCCTAACAGGAACGGGAATAATAGTCATAGCAATAATATAGTATCAGCAGCACTAAAGAACACGCCAACCCGCGTACATATCCTCCCGCCGATGAATTTCATTACCCTGAGGGGCTAAAATGTTCTAAATCAACTTTCAAATGCAGTTATTTTTGCAACTCAGTCTAGAAACGATACACTTCCCTTTTTTTTCAACCGGTGTGATCCAGCAGTTCAAATGACTTATCTTCGCGCGCGGATGGGGGCTCCCTCACTTCAGCAAGTGCCCCGCTGAACTCAGGGGGACCGACTTCCCAGTAAACTCGGCTCAGGATCGGGCTGCAAAGGCAGCTCACTTCGAGCCACGTGCTTTATTTACGGCGCCAGGACCCAACAGACTGGTACGATTAAAACAAAAACCCGAGCCATTCAAGCAGAGCTGGTGGACGCGCGAACAGCGGCCTCCTAGCCGCGTCTACTCAGAAGCAAGTTCCATTGAGTACAATGGGGCTTCATCCCAAGTTAGTGGGGGTTGGACTGCAGCCTAATGAAAGCTGTTTACTAAAGCGCCCCAGCAACATGACACCTACCGCTTTCTCTTACGCATACAGACACGGGCAAAGCCAGTTCAAATGTGTGTTTGTGTCTTAAAACTGTACATACAAGAATTGCCATAATACTTAGCAAGTGGCCAATGCAGGGAGACAAACGCTGAAAGCTGTTTTTAGTCTCTTGAAGCTGATGTTTGTTTGTTTGTTTGTTTGTTTGTTTGTTTGTTTGTTTTACTTCCTTGGAACATCTAATTATTCTCCCTACTTTGGGACGAGGGAAGATTTTTAGCGTTTTAAAATAATATATATATTTGAAAATCGCGGAACTGGCTGCCCTGCGATCTCTGAAGATGCTCTTCAGAGTTAGGGACACAATATCTGAGCTCAGCTATGGAGAACCCACGCCACCACTTCGCCCGCCGAGATCCCTGTCTTCCTGCCAACCCCTCCGCCGCGGGCCTCTGTCCCGAATTCAGAGCGGGGTTCGGAGCGAACAGACAAAAAGCTCTTTACATCGGTGTTCTGGTAGGCGGTGACGGCGATAAACTGTGTCTCCGGGAAGGTGAAGGTTTGCACCCTGCCGGGCTGGCTGGTGTCCTCCGTGCCGTCCTCATTCACCTCCACCACGTGCAAGCGGGGCTGGTACTTGTGGAGGGATTGCAAGACCACCATCTGCGGGCAGAGAGAAAGGGTGGGTTGGAGCGGGTGGGTGCGGGAGACAAGAGCCCAGGCTTGACCGCGGTTGTTTTTAAGGGAAACAAGAGGAACCAGAAAAGGGAAGCAAGATCCACCGGGGATCGATAGCCTTCTTGCAGCGTCTGGGAGCCAGCAGTGTAGGAGCAAGCTTTGATCCGAAATCTTTATTTCCCGCTCACCCCCCCCCCACCCAATCGCACTAGTAATTTCGCGCACCTACCCAGCTCATCTTCGGAGATCCACCGCGGATTCCTTCGCCTTTCCCAATACCCCTCTTTGTTCTCCCTGATCCCGCCTATTTGCCTTTTCCTTTCCCTCGCGGTGGCTCGGTGGATCCGCTCAGTTCTTTTGAAACTGAAACCAGATCAGCTCTTACTCGGCTTCTGTTACAAAAGCGGGGAAATTGGGAGAGGGTGCGGGGATGGTATGAGAAATTGGGCGAAGGTGCGGGTGAGGTGGCTCAACTGGAAAGCGAATGAAGGTGGTGGTGGGGATCCCTTAGGATCCACAAGCGAGAAGTCGATCGGGTTCTAAGGCAGTCCCAAGTCAGAGCTGCAGATCGGCATGGGGCGAGGTTGCAAAGGGATAAAAGAAATCAAAGTCCCTCTTTCCTCCTCCTCCTTTTCTCTGGCTCTCGGGCGCAACAACTGACCTGCCCGTTGTTGTTCGAGGCGCCTTTATTGTTAGTCAATTTCAGCTTCCCGAAGGAGATTTCCTGGCGCATCCAGTGGGCTCCTGTGTTGGGGGAGTCTGGGTGCATATAAACTCGATTTCCTGAAGGCAGGCAGAAGGGACACGTTTGAAAACAAAACAACAAGAGAGAGAGACCACTTTGGAAAGCAAGACACGAGGTGCGCCTCTTTCCTGCGCCCCCTCCCCAAGCCCTTCACAGATGGCTCCATTCAATTCCCCAGTGGAAATTGACAGCGCTCAGGAGCCGCGGCGACTCCCCTTCGCTTCGTCTTTATTTGATTTTAAAAATCTCAACGCGGGGAAGGATTAAAATAGCCATTCTACACACACACACACACACACACACACACACACACACACACGAGAATAAATCCACTCTGTCTTTCCTCACCAGGCTTTCCAGGTCCCCCACCCCACCCGCCCTCCTTGGCGTCGCTTCCTCGGTCTAAGGCAGTCCAGCCAGGCTCCAATTAAGCCTTCTCACCTAAGCGACGTGCGCGCGTGTGGATGCGGAGAGGGAGAAGAGAGAGACGGGGGGAGCGAACGTGTTAATTGGGGAAGGACTCGCCTTGTACATTGGTGTCCGCTTTGCCGCAAGGCACCCATTTGCCGCCTTGAAATCTCCAGTGGTTTGGGTCGGCCAGGATGACATCCACAAAAATATTGTAGTGAGCGGTGGGATCCAGACCAGATATGTTAAAACTTAAGAAAGGGAACATTCGCCTGTTTGGAAGAGGGGGAGGAAAGAGATTTTACATGGAGGAAAAATAATCACAATAACCATATTTTAAAAATACATTTGGATGCCCTAGCACGCACACCTCTCACTAGATTTCTTCCAAGCCAGCGTCGATCTTGCTCTCCGCTTTAGGGAGTTGCAGACTGTAGTTTCCTCGTAGTAGCTAAACGGACCTCATCGGACCGGGACGGAACCTCAGTTTTGAATGAGCACATTTGCCATCTTTTCTCTCTCCCTCTCTCGGATCGTGCGCCCAAGGCAATAACAGCTTCCTGCGTATTTCTCCCTAAGCCACAAGACTAAAGCGCACGCTTCCAAGTAAAGCCGGCTGAAATGGACGAGACCTCCTTCCGAGGAAACAGGGTTGCCATCAGGCAGTCAGACTCTGGTCCGAACCGCGATGGCTTGAATAAATAGTAGCTACCCTTGTTTCGAAATAGATTTGCTCGGAAACAAATCCCGGTGATTTCAGAGGAGCTTAATTTCAGGCCGTGCTGTTTCTGATCCGGACGGAGCGCGGGGAAAATATGCAACCGGTCGAGCGCGATCCCGGTTGCAAAATGTCCTGCTCCTGTCCTAAACTGCTGGCCACCGGGCTCCCGGGCTCCCTAAGGCAGAAGCCGCTCTTTGGCACAAGCCGCTTCTCAGGTCGCCAGAGTAAAGCGAGGAAAGGAGCGGCAGCGGAGCGCAGCGCCCGCTAAAAAAATGAAGTAGAATGAAGACTAATAATAATAATAATAATAATAATAATAATAATAATAATAATAATAATAGATTTTTGTAGCGAGGAAGAAAACAATTGAGGTCTGCACGATAAAAGGTGCGCACTAAAATAAGAAGCGCCCCGAAGGTAAACAAAAAGAAAAGAAAGTAAGAAGGAGGTCACTTCTTTTTTGTTTTCTGCCTTCAAAAGAAAAAAAGGAAAAGCTGCCGGTGTGAACTCCTCGACGAATTCCTGGTATTCGGTGCGTCGTCCAAAAGGAAAGAAAAAACGGAGAAGGCGTGTGCGTAAAGAAGAACAAGAAAAGTTTTGAGCAAACCCCAAAGAAGGAAGGAAAGTCGGTTGGAGCGAAGGAAGCTCTTCCAGCGGAAAGGTTCCTGGAGTTCGAAGGGGTTGTTTTGGTTTTTGCCTTTGCGTCTTTTATTCCACCTTCCACCCTCCCCGCCGCCTTTGCCGTGCGCCTCGCTGGCATTTCTTTCCCACCCTCGCCACCCCATCCGCCGCTCCCGCTCTCCTCCGGGCGCCGCCGCCGCCGCTTACCTGCCTTGCTTGGTTATGATCATCTCGGTCTGGTGCCGGTGGAACTTCAGCCAGAGCGGCCTGTTGCATAGG